>NC_136057.1:1861432554-1861811774 GCF_964261635.1 Lissotriton helveticus
TAATTTAACCAAGCCTTAATGCAGATTGATCAGCACTTCTGAGCTGATGTTGAAAACCATGTAAAAAGCTAACAGAACTTATTATTTCTCACTTTCAGATACGTGTCAAGCCAACGTCACACGATACAAGTAGACTATGTTGACTACATGGACGATGTCGCCAAAGAGTTTGGTGTGAAACCCAACTTGCTCTGCCTCTTTCTCAAGGACCCTCGGCTGGCAGTGGAGGTGTTCTTTGGTCCATGCACAGCCTACCAGTACAGGCTTACCGGACCAGGAAAGTGGAAGGGAGCCAGGAAAGCTATCTTGACCCAGTGGGACCGCATCATCAAGCCGACAAGAACACGAATTCCAGATGTGTGTGTCAATCCTAGCATGATTCCACTTCTGTTCAAAGTGGCTGGACTAGTCCTGATGTTTGCAGTGATCGTCACTTTTCTAAAGTGAGAAAACGACAGTGAAGGAGGTGCAAAAACCTGCAAAAGGTTTACACCGGGACATTTAGCATGTAGATTTTCAGGCTCCCTGTTTTTTAGCACAGGTCTATTTACCATGGCTAAAACTCCCACAACATTGTCTGTTTCAACCATTGACTGGCTGCCAGCACTCACCAAAAGTGTTCCCTCAGCGCTCACCATAACAACATTAACTATCCTACATTTGTGACAAAACTTGGATTGATCTCCTCTGTTGGGGACACATTCACTGCTGATTATGAGAATCAATTTAGTCAGGTATGAAATCCTCTCTACAAGGGGGCCTGCCAATGCCTTTTTATGGATTTCAGTGGTTTTTCTTTAGGAGGGGAACAGAAGAGAGCGAAAAGCAGTAGAACATATTAATTAGGGTTACATTCTGAAATTAAATGGAACATGCAGAATCAAAACAGTGTATCCTAGTCATGGTATCACACACTAAATTGAAGACACACACTGAGTTAAAGATCTCATGCTACCTGAAATAGTCAAAAGAGGTAGATTGGTTTGGAAGGGTTATGCATGCTCACATGGTATATACTAAGTCAAGAGTATGCACGGCTATACTGAGGTCCACCACAAAAGCCATACCCGATGGCTAGAAGGGTCAGCAAGATGTCCAACTTAAAATGTAAAATATTTAGTAAAACAGTTAGAAGAATTGGGCAGTAACAAATTCAGGTTAAACATTTCTTTCAGTGGCAAAAGCAAAATCTTGCAAAGATGTGGTTGCACATAATGTCAGCAGTGCCATTCTAATGAGGCTTACTTTGTCCACTATTGGGTATTAGTGTTGAGCGAAGTGTGAAGGAATGGATTGATATACCCACTTAGAGGCCAGTCTGTCCTGACCTAAATGATCAGGTAGGGTGATTTTCTCACCAGATTTTGATGGCTTGCGGCCTTATTTACAAGCCCATTGCACCACCACTGCGTCACTTATTTTGACGCACCAGCTGTGCAACGGACTTGCCCATATTTACAAGGTCACATAAAGTAACCCTGCATCTCTTTTCATGGCCTTGTAAATATGGGCCTCTTCTACGCATCACTCTGCATGAAAGGGGCATCCATGGGTGTTGCTATATGTCTTCCCACACAACATCCATGGAACCAGACACATTCCCAGATCTGCGTTTTGTAAACCTGGGAATGTGTCCAAATTCTATGTCTCCCCAGAAAAAGCAGAGGAGTGTCACAATGAGGATAAATACTTTTATTTCTCCTCATTTCTCCTCCTTCTATTCATGCTGCCTTAAGGGAAATTCCATCAATGATTGTCTTTGTTCCCTTCTGCACAAAAAGAGTCATCCCCACAACACAGGCACCCTTGCAACTGATGCAAGGGTGCCTGTACTGGTGCATGGCAATCAATTGTGCACCAGCGCAGGGGAAAGCACATGAATGTGTTGTATGGTTAATACGACGCATCTGTGTGCTTTGAAAATGAGGCAGCTCAGCACAGCTAAATGGCTGCACCATTTTCTTGTAAATGATGCTCTTGGTTTTAAGATTGCGGTGGCAGTGAAAAGACACATGGTCCTTTACAGATTACTCATACATGTCCATAATTACCCAGTAAAAATACATCAAATTGGGTTCTCTAGTTCCTGAAGAGAGAAGCCGGCTCTCAATAGCATACCCTGTCAGGCCTTCCATTCCCTCAGAGGCCCTGGCTGGGTAGAACTTTGGAGGTAAGCATTTCTTTGTAAGTTAAGCTTCCCTGACTGGTGGATGTTTAATACCTAGGCCCTGATTCAGACTTCACCGGAATCAAGGTGCTATTTATCGTACCACGTAAATAATGATCCTGCAAGATTCATTATTTATCATATGTGATAAATAACACCTATCTACCTGCCTAGCACTCTTTCTGCTCTCCCTTGGTGCCACGAGGAACCTCCATCTTGGAGAGTTGGCGTTCTAGTTCCTCTGACACATGGGGCTATATTAACCCGCGCTGCACGGAGGTGAGCACCTATGGGGTTATTTGCTCTTCACCTCGCATCTCTGCTGAATGCTTCTATTTTTTAATTCTTGTATGGTGCTATTGTTTGTTAATTGCTTCCTCATACCTGCACTTTAAAAAAATACTTACAGCTTGTTTGCACACTTTCTACCTGACTAGCACTGTTCCTGCTCTCCTTGGTGCCACGAGGAACTGCCATCTTGGAGAATTGGCGTTCTAGTTCCTTTGACACACGGGCTATATTAACATGCGCTGCACGGAGGTGAGCGCCTTGGGGTCATTTGCTCTTTGCTTCGCGTCTCTGCTGAAGGCTGATATTTTTTAATTCTTGTATGATGCTATTGTTTTTTAATTGCTTCCTCTTACCTGCACTTTGAAAAAGTTCTTACAGCTTGTTTGCACACATTCTACCTGCCTAGCACTCTTTCTGCTCTCCCTTGGCGCCACGAGGAACCGCCATCTTGGAGAGTTGGCGTTCTAGACACACAGGGCTATATTGGATCAAGCGGTGACCTGCTGGATGTTTTACAATTGGCTCAGCTCGACCAGCATGTCAGCCTTCCTACTCATCAAGCTGGACATGTACTTGACCCTATTTGTACCAACTTCCCTATTTTATTAAGGGACCCTTGTCCGGTCACCTGGTTGTACCATTTTATAACCCACTTCTCGTGGGAAGTGTCCAATACTAAGCCTTTAGCACATTCATGGTACAAATCAGCCTTTGGTAAAATCGAACCTCTTGAGCTAAATATGGCCTTGGTAGCTTCCAGACCTAGTCTGGTGGGTGAGCTTGAGGAATGTTTGGCTAGGTTCTCTAGCTGGCTCTCGAATGCAGTTGCGATAGTGGCTACAGTATATGTTCCACTAGGTTGGCTAGGGAATCTCCATCCAAACCTTGGTTCAACCCATCGCTCAAAGCCTTGAAGCATGATTGTAAAATCCTTGAGCAGGCCTGGCGGAGGAGGGGTTATTGCATCGATGATAAGCGGAAGCTCAGAGATAAGCAGAAGATATATTATGCAGCCATCATGCTGGCTAAAGGGCAATTCTACTCGGCCCGCATTAAATCAGCCAGCAACAACTCCAAGGAAATTTTCACTATTGTTAAGAGCTTCACGTCCCCGTTGACCCAAGCAAGTGTGTCGTCTTCTTCACCTACTTGGTGTAACACTCTCTCCTGTTGTTTCAGGGATAAGATCCTGGCTATCCAAACAGTATTTACCTCCTGCAACATCAGTATGGAGGCATGTCTGGTTGCAATCTGCTGGTACAGCTAATTCTCTGTCAGTGTTTAGGCCAGTCGATCCATTGGAATGTCTCAAGATTCTTAAAGGTCTAAAGTCTGGCTCGCCCTCGGACCCCTGTCCTGCTAGGATACTGGCAGCAGTTGCTGAGGTCGCAAAAGCAGAAGTGAATTCCATCATTAACATGTCCCTCCAGAAAGCGGTGGTACCACAGGCTTGGAAGGAGGCCAAGATTCTGCCACTTATGAAAAAGCAGTCATTGGACCCCCTCTGTCCGGGGAATTACTGGCCTATCTCCCTCCTTCGTGCTTTGGCAAAGGTGTGTGAGAAAGTGGTAAATAAACAGCTCACCGATTTTGTGGAAAAGGAGGCGCTCCTGCATCCAGCTCAATCGGGGTTCCGGGCGTCCCACAGCACAGAAACAGTGTTGGTTGAGGTGGCGGAGGCCATTCTGGAGTGTTTGGACGCCGGTGGGAGGGCTGCTTTAATTTTGCTTGACCTCTCGGCAGCGTTTGATACGGTCCCGCACTCACTTCTTCGGTCACATCTGGCCAAGATTGGTTTGTCAGGTGCTGTGTGGGGCTGGTTTCGATCCTTCCTGGAAGGGCGGGTCGGGCATATTTGGATTCCTCTGTCCTCCTCTTCCCCTCAGCCAGTAACAACGGGAGTCCCCCAGGGATCCTCCCTTAGTACCCTTCTTTTTAATATCTATGTCACTCCTCTGATATACTTGGCAGAAGAGCTGGGGGCTAAGGTGATGGCTTATGCTGCTGACACCCAACTGCTTTTTACCTGGGACAAAGACGCGGACTCTGTACTTTTGGTTCAACATTGCCTATCATCTATCTTTACATGGCTGGCGGAAGCACAGCTTAAGTGCAATGAAGAAAAGTCAGAGATTCTGCCATTTGGTCAATTTCCCCTCAATTTTAGAGAGCAGCTCTGGCCTCCTGAGTTCCCACTATCTACCTCGTCAGGGATGCCAGCTAAAAATCTGGGGTTTTGGTTTGAAGAAGGCCTCTCTTTCTCAATACATATAAAAAAGCTAGCCGGCTGCTGCTTCGGCCTGCATAAAACTTTTAGAAGATGTTTTCCTCTCCTGCCTCAGGCAGCGAGGAAAACAGTCACATCTGCGCTGATCTTGTCTTGGCTGGATTACGCCAATGCCCTTTACGCTAGTATCCCGGGCTACCTGCTGAAGAAACTACAGGTGGTTCAAAACACCGCAGCCGGACTCCTATAGAGCCTGTCGGCCAGGGACAGTGTTCATCAACAGTTGTGCTCTCTCCACTGGCTACCCATGGTGGATAGAGTGAAGTTTAAACTTTTGACTTTTGCCCAACGTGCTCTCTACGGGTGTGACCCTCTTTATTTGCAGGGGCGTCTTTCCCTCTATGTTCCTGCGCGCTCCCTGCGTTCTTCGTTCTTATGTTATGCCCAGGTCCCAGGTTTTAACCTTCAGAGGATAGGGGGCAGCTCTTTTGCAGTGAAAGCGGCGGTTGCTTGGAATGCTCTTCCTCTTGTCCTGCACACCAACCAGGATCAAGTTGAATTCAAGACGAAATTGAAAGCACATCTATTTACATGAAGCCCACTGCACCTACCCTGTCTGGTACCATGCCGGGACACTCATGAGTAGCTGTGCGCATTATAAATTTATATAACATATCAGAGGTTTTTGGGGAATGACATGCAGATTTTGGTGCTTACTGCACAATAATCTACATGGTCTGATAAGTACTGATAGAATTTTTTCTCATAATTAAATGTTTTTGCACATGTAATAGTATTTACATGTAAAACCTAAATGTGTATCTTTCACGTTTAACTGACTGTAGTTAACATAGGTCTTATTTTAGGGTAGCTAATGTTTTACTGCCAAGAGTCTTCTTGGTGTGTATCTTTTTTACTTCAGAAGAAAGCTGTACAAGCAACCGTACCATTCGTTTTCTCTTCCCCATATGAATGTTTGTTTTATGCAATTCTTACAATATGTGCTAATGACACCTGCAGAGTACAGCTGAGCCCAATTTATCTCATTATCTTGCAGATAAAGTTTAAAGTGTGTTTAGAAAGCCTGCAATGTGTACATGGGTGTGAAACTAATGGATCTGCTTTATCTCTGTTTCTTAAACCTTATTGGTTACCCTTCCTAGGAACCATGTGTAGGTGTAACGAAATGTTGAAAATGTGTTCTAAGCTAATCCAATGTAGACACAAAATCAGATGCCTTTCTCCTATGTTAGAAGCTCGTCTGCCAGACTCTTAGAGAGAATTACCTTTCTATTGCTTATGAGCAGATGCATTCTATTACCTTTCAGAGGCTTTTCTTGCTGACACTCGTCTAGCTTAGATGGTAGGGTGTTCCCTTTATGGGAAAACTGATTTTGTTCTGTTATATTTGAGACAACTTTATGACAGTTTGTCCTTTCTCTTATGATTTTTAATTTATTTTTAAACATATTAACTAATGCATTCATGTATTGACTATTGAATTACAACTAATTTGATGATTTGAGTTTGTAGCTTTGCCAATCCTTTAATAAACGTTCATGGTTTGCAAATCTAATACTCTCTAATCTTTGATGGAGCCTAGTGTGCTTGCTTCACGTTATTGAAATGCATTGAATGTGATATCAGCCTCAGTCGAAACTAAAGCTTTATCGGGATGTGAGTAAAAGTAGGTAATCAGATTTATCATAATCCAAGATCCCGGGACAGATATTGAGGTTTTGATTTGTCTGTTACAGGTGAGGTGTCTGAACATGAAGCGCTTTCTTTCGGGTGCACCAAGATGGGGAGGGACTCATTAAACTTCTATGGTGAGATTTTACTAACTGGGATTTCTGTCTGGTAGATCCTTTGTGCATGGAGTAGACTGCAGTAGTCGGGGAAGGAGATCCGAACATCCAGCATCCTTCTATGTTCAGGTAGCATTGCTGGAAAGATACGGGGGACATGCGTTAGGGTCTCCTTTAGTCGACCTTCTGTGATTTCAGCAGATTTTAACCAATCGGGTTGTTGGTCCAGAATTGGTTGAATTCCTAAATGGAGGTTCTTGAAGTTGAGCTTTATGTAAAATGGAAACCCAAGGTCGAAGTAAGGCTGCGGTTTTAAAGACTTGGAGGTGGTGATGATTTCCCAGGCATGATCCAGCTTTCCAAAAGTTGCTTTGTCTTCTTGCATGAAAATTAATCTGACTGTAAGTGAAAGTGAAAGTTACTTCACACATTTCCTGGGTTGATTCCTCAACTTTTCCGATAAAGCATTGTTTCAGACTCATTGGTAGAGAAATAGAAATCCGTCATTTGCCTACAACCTATCCCACAGCACGATGCATTTTTTGACACTTTGACGTTGATGCTGGCTTCCGACCGACGCTCCGGGTGTAATATGTGAAGCAATAGGCCAATGAGGGTGTTTTGAGAGATGCAACTAGCTCGATGTATATGGTACAGTGTATTGAAATGTGTAATGCAGTTACATACTCCTAGGGCTTACTTTTCTTGGTCAAATTACCTTTGCTGACATGCTTGAAGACTTGGAATGTGTTTCATGTGTATGTTAAAATAGTGCAAATATGTGTGGCTCATTGCGTTCCTGGTGTGGACACTAGGACAGGGAATATATTTTAGTGAAATAGACAGACATATTGTACATTATTGAAACCATGACATTATGTATATGTAATACATTTTGTATCATGCTTGGCTGAACATAGGTAGCTGTGTAGTAGTTATGTTATTTCATAGATCCTATGCAAATGAAATCCAGATTGTTATACATGATTAGGGCCAAAATTAGAGATCGTATTATCTGTCTGCATTCCTGACACAGGATGTGTTATAGATGCAATTTACTCTCAGGGAATTACATACACTGGCTGCTTCAGCCAGTCTACAGTGTATGTGGCATCCAGTTCACAGATTGACTGACTAGATATGAAATGCATGTTGCAAGGCCAATAGGTCACATGTTAATATGTGGGAGACATAATTTAGTAGACTATAATACCCAACAATATGTTGTTGTGGGACACGTATCTGCTAGCTGGGCTTGGTGTCTGGCACTATCTGTGTGGCACAAGCACATTCCACATGCAGAAAAGTGTATGCCAAACATATTAGCCTAAATTTTGTTCATTACTAGGCCAGCTTGAGTAGACCAAACAAGAATGATGACTTCCAAGTAGGAATCTGTTTACTAGTATTTCCATGCATCACATTATTTGGCAACAGAGAGTGCTTATGTAGGCATTCAAACAACATTCTCATATGCGCATTAATTGACATATTATACCACTCCAAACTGGGATGCCTTAGTGCATGCTACCTTGGCAGGAGTGATATTGCATTTACCTATATCCTTTATATCTATTTGTCCTTTAGTTTTGCTTTTTGTCCTGTTTTGAGTAGCACAAGTAGTTGGAGCTGTAGGAGTAAAAGCGTTGTTTGTTTCAGAGTAAGACACACCAATACTGTCCCATCCATTCCTGCATGTAACAGTTGCATCCTTGCCTAATGGGTTGAAAGTTCCTGCATTGTGCCTAGGTAGCCAATCCAACACCGGCACAGGTAAGGACTGTGTGCCCATGCATATTATATGGGCCTCTGTTCACAGCCATAATACAAAATGGTCAAAATACTGGCCTTCATGAGTGTAAAGCGTTAAAAAATGTAGACTTACAATACACCCACTCAGCCATTGCAAACTGTTTACATTTACATGTCTGACAGTCAGTGCACTGTAGCAGCACCCATACTCACAACATGTGCACACTGTTCAACATTGCTAGCTTTGTTTGGTGTAAGTGTTCCCGACGCACAAGCATGTGGGACATGTTGTTGATATTCACACATATTTTGGTCCACATGATGTTGTCCTGGGGTGAGTGTAACACCTAGCTACATACCTTTGTGATGGGCCAAAATCTATTAGATGAAATGTGATTGTTTTGATGTTTACAAGGACTGTGAAAGGGAATTGCCTGCACAAAGGAAGTGTTCAATCATTTATTAACATTTTGGAAACTCTCTTTATAAACAAATATTCAATTTATGACCATTAGGCAAATTCACACTTAACTTGAAAAGTTCTGCACAATGATGTTCCTTCGTCAGCTTCCCGCAAGTGTGGCTACATTTTCCCATCTGTCTTCATCTTTATCCTCATCTGGCGCTTCCTTGTCCTCATAGCCTAGGTCCCATGGGACATTTGTCCACACACAGATGTTGTGCAATGTACACCACCCAGGATCATTTTGCAGACAATAAAGGGGGAGTATAGCAATCGCCCCCCAGACA
The DNA here is from genome assembly GCF_964261635.1 of Lissotriton helveticus. Lineage (NCBI taxonomy): Eukaryota > Metazoa > Chordata > Amphibia > Caudata > Salamandridae > Lissotriton > Lissotriton helveticus. Next base: position 1,861,441,550 of record NC_136057.1, read on the forward strand.
TGTCCAAGCAGTGGAAGCGAGACTTTAGTACCCCAAAAGTCCACTTCGCAATACCACTGGTCTTGCCCAATGATTTGTTGGAGGTGTGCTCTGCATCGGTCTGGGGATGTGCAAATGGGATCATGACCCATGGCTTGGTCAGCCAAAATACAATGAATGAAAGTCATTCAATGATCAAGGTAACAACCCACATTCAAGTGCATGTCTGTTATGTGTGCTGTATGACTCTTACACATTTCTACCAATATTGAGCGCTATTGGTTATATTTTGATTAGCACGTTTAATTCCACATGTTTATTCCTGTTCTCTGTGTCATATCGTGTCATGTGCATGGCATGCTACCTTTAATAGTGCCACAATAGGACAATCACATTTGGGCTGCAGCTTAGTGTGATAGGTGTTTTGTAGGTTCATTGCCACTGCAAGTGACAGCATATTGTTCACAAATTGTGGTTTGTTGTCATTCATAGGTAGGCTGTACCAGTTCTAACCTGTTTCACATTCACACCTCCCTGTGGGACCACTGATGTTGTTGCACTACCTACCAAAGACGGAGCCTTTGATTTGTTAACTTCCTTTTGAAATTGGAATCTGGTCAGTACATATGGTGCATTCACAGAGGTTCCGTGGATAGTTGTCCATATCATTGTGAGCCTTCAGCTACAGCTTTTCAACTGACAATATGTCAATGGGCAATGGGATTGACACATGGGTATGCAATGTGGGACATCTCTAGGTAGGACACTCTGATGTAGTAACTGATCGCTGTCTACCACAGACCTGAACCCAATACATTGGTCTGCACATATCTGTGTTGTACTGTAAATTGATGTGGATAATCTGCCTATTTGCAATGGTTCTATCATCATTGCTGTGTGAAAAGAATGTTGAGATTGGTATCCTGAGTACACTGTGGTGCCTTGTCTACGTTGTATTACAACCGGTGTTGATGATTGTTGAATCCCTTATGCGGCTACGTTGTTTTAGTGTTTGTGACTTGCACATTGCAGATTTCATATAGTTTCCCTTTGGTCAATTTTTCACAAGATAGGTGTATCAACACAATCTTTGAATCTGTCATGGTGGCGGTATACCTGAGTGAATGTCTATACGTGTACTGTCAGTATGGCTGAGAGATATGTTGATTTGTACTGTTGAAGTCCCTTTGCAAACATGTATAGACCTTTACGCATGTCTGGGGACTATGGCCTTTCAAAATTATTATTCCTGACACTTCATTGCACATACATGTATACTGGCATGTGTGACACACATACTAAATTTTAGAAAAACATTTTTCCACTACCCTCAAAATGAGGAGTCACCCAGACAGCATTGATGACCCTGGATGCATCGATGGCTTTTTACAGCATAGAATGGCCCTACTTGTTAATGGTACTTCAGCAGCTGGGCTTTGGACCGACCTGTAGATGTGTACGGCTTCTGTATGAGTGACCCTCGGCTCTGGTGCGGGTTAATGGGCTGTATCTAGGGCCTTTTCCTTACAGAGGGGGACAAGGCAGGGATGCCCTCTATCCCCTCTCCTCTTTGGCCTAGCGCCGGAGCCCTTGGCTCATTGGATCAGGAGGGACCCCTCGATTTGGGACTAGTAGCAACGGATGTATGGGAGGAGCGTATATCTCTATATGCCGACGACATCATCCTCTATCTGGCAAGGCCATACCACTCGATTGCCCAAGTAGTTCACTTATTCGAGTTGTTTGGTAGCTACCATTAAATGGTCAAAGTCTGTGATTTTCCCCTTGTCGGGTTCTCCCCCTCGAGTACCGTCTAGGTGCTCTGCACCGGTGGTCCTGGAGGGGTTCAATTATTTCGGGGTGTGCATAACACGTGATAGACAGGTTTTCTTCGAGAGAAATCTCGAGCCCCAGCTGACTCGCCTGCGGGCCGACGTGGCCCACTGGCGCACTCTTCTGCTCTCAATTATGGGTAGGGCGGCCATGTTTAAGATGCTCACATTGCCGAGGCTACTATATGCTTTGCAGAACACCTCATATCCAATACATGTGAGTATATTCAAAAGGATCTCTCAGGCAGTGCGGACCTTGTCATGGGATGGCTGGTCCACTAGGGTAGCGCTACACAAATTGCACAGGGGTTGTACGACAGAGGGTTGACTGTCCCGGATGTTAAATTATACTACTGGGCGGCACAGTTGTAGGTATTTAATGATTATGTGCATACTGACAGGGACGAACCCGCTTATAGGGTAGACAGAATGGTTAAGTCACGGGTCCTTGTGAGAACCTCCTGTATACCCGTAGACCACAGATGGTATGGCCGGAACACACTAGGGTAGTCATCCACTGCTGGAAGGAAGCGAATCGGCTCCTGGGCTGGGCTGGCAAGCTAACTGGGAGAACTCCACTTTTGCAGGGGGACCTGTTGAGGGAGGTGGCGACATTAACAGGGTTTAAGGGATGGCAGCAAATAGGTATTGACTATCTGGGGGACGTCTGGAAGGGGGATGCCATCGGTACTTTTGAGTATCTTCAGAAGGAGTACAGTTTACATACCTCCCAGAGATATCAATACATACGCCTTAAGCATGCTCTTCGCTCCCACATACCAAGTGGCACAGTAATCCCGGAGTACTCCTTAATGGAAGATCGTTTGTTACTCAACCCCACTGAGGAATAACCTGCGTCCACAATTGACCGGAAATTGATAAACAATATTCCCGATCCCTTGGTTAGTCTCAGAGCGGCCTGGGCCCGGCACCTTGGAAGCCTCGGTGAGGATGACTGGCAGGATGCGCTTCAGCGGCCCAGGGAAATCGCTATCCGGTCTAGGTTTAGACTCGAGCAGTTCAAAATTCTCCATCGCACATACTATCCTCACACTCAGCTGTATAAATGGGGAAGGTGTCAGTCAGCGCTCTGTGTGCAGGGCTGTCAACAAGAGGGCTTGTTCTTCCATATCGTGTGGGAGTGTCCTGTGATCAGTTCATTCCTGGGGAAAGTTACGGATACTATGTCCAGGGTAGCGGGGGTGACAGTCCCGATGGACCCGAAGTGGCTTCTCTTGCTGATCAAAGGGAACAGTAACTGGTCGAGATATGTTGAGCTTTGGCTGCCCTGGCTGCAGGGGAAGCAAAACTTAATATTGCTAGGGCCTGGGGGGTGCGGGCGCCCCCTCTATGGGAAGATTGGCAGCAGGACCTCGACTGGTGCCAAAGAGCGGAACAAACGGTATATAAAAGCAGGGGGTGCACGAAAAAATGGAAGAAAATATAGGCGCCTGCCGCCATGGCACAAATATAGAGAGGCGTGAGCCCTCTAGGAGGAATAGTCAAATTGTATTGCTGAAAGACATTTGTGTTCCCCTGTTGTGTAATTCCCAGATGATGTCTGAACTGTTCCCCAATGTGCACTTGGTACATGGTACTATATTGTATGGTCTTATGAGCACGGTTAATAATAAAAAGATTTTTTTTTTAAGTAATTTCCAACCCCATGATATAACAATGCTCCAGAACCAACCAGACCAGGTCCATGTTCCAGTGTCTTGGTGTATCTCAGCCTCTACCTTATCTAATTTAGAAATGGCCTGATAAAAGATAGGTGCATTGTCTGGTATATAAACACAACAACTGGCACCGATAATTCGGCAGGCACCTCCACGATCTGCAAGAATTACATCTAGAAGCATACGGTTCGGCAAAACTACAATTCTTGCCACCTGGAGTTCCTCAGTGATGGTACCTATAGCTGTCGTAGTCTGATTAACTGCTGCTTCAACTACTCTAGTGAGTCTTCGTATGTTCCTACAGTTGAGAGATGGCCCAACAAAGAAAAACATACCTAAATGTATGTCAACATATTCTTGCAATGAGGTATCAGTCTGATCCACTGCTTTAATATCGATCATTCTTTTGGTCCGGGCTAATGAAGGATTGAGGGACGATAGTCCAGTCTTATGATAAGAAGCTGGAGCAAAATAAACAGAGGGGAGGAGGAAAGATACATAACACATCCCTGACCATCCCGGAGGTAGATAGAAATAACCCTTATTACTGCAAATAAAATATGTATTATGGGATGCTAGAAAACTACTAAGGGTCGGACCTGTTATAGTCAATACAGTGTTAGAATCAGTATTACCTACAAAAATGGGATCAAAACTTTTTACACATAGGGGAGCTTATGTGTCTGTTACTGTTATAATGGAGAATCCTTTCTCTAATTTAGTCTGTGTCCTTGCAAAGACATATCTCGTGCCAGAGGTACCTCTAGCATATTCGTCCATTTCCCATTCCGTTCCCTTTGCTTGTGGATCACCATCATCATTTGGATAACAAACTTTATTACATTTTTTATTAGGACCCCCTACATCAGCACTAGAAACACCCCCTAATTTGTGAAGCTCACAAAAGTACAAACCAAGCACGACAAGAACCATTGTGAGAGAATGGGAGCGGAATAAGAGGAGTTCCCCCTATAACATGGTGTGCTGGTAACAATCCGCAAACCCAACAATTAGAAATATTAGTAATGCTGTGAGTGTAATGTATTATTCGAATAAACAAATTATTCTTGTAAGAGAGTATATGCCTTTCATCTAAAGGTGACAGTGTAAAATGGTAATATTCGGATGGTGTGGGTGTTGGAGATACAAGCATGTGCACAGGATATTTTACATGTAAAAACCAAGCTTTATCACAAATTTCTATTACATTAATTAAACTTGCTGGTAAATAAATAGACATCCGTTTTCGTTTCTTCTTTCTTGACGTGAGGTGTTGAATATCTTGATGTTTTTTCTCCATATTTAACTACCAAAAACCCAACAATGTTCTTAATTGTATTGTCTCTTAAAAACGTTGAACAAAATGTTCTTTTTCAAAACGGTCTATAAATTGGGTCCAATGCATATATCAGTCAATCGGGAATTTTCAAAGAAAAAGCAAATATTTAAATCAAACAGCACTTGTTCACCTCAACAAAGTCCAAACAAAAAAAAGAAAAAATCGTTGAAGGCTTGTAGTTCAATAATAGCAATGAAAAAGGAAATCAATATAACAAGTACTCAAGACAAGCATTTGTAATGCAATAGGTCTCGCATTAGGAAACTTTGAGCTATTGGTACTTGTGATACGGCCCCTATATCCTTTCCGCCAGGACTAAGCCCCCTCGGACATTCCCCTATGTCAGGAACGGGTCCCGTAGCAGAAACCAGGACGATTAGACCCCCGCCCTTCTCTGTCTTACAGGAACCAACCGGAGGAAGGCATAGACAGGAAGCACATCCCTCTGACCCCGGAAGTTCCACCCCCGTGGCAGCGCCAGAACAAGGAAAAACCGGAAGCAGAGACCAGAACGCTGTCGGAGCATCGTGGCAGGACACTCGGACTGGAGCTGAAGAAGGAGAGCAGGCGAACACTGAAGAAAACGTGTGGACAGAAGATTGGTGGAGTCCCCAGGAGGTGGCTGAAGAGCGGCCGCGACTCATGGGAGAATTGCGGCGGACCGTGTGAGTACCCGTATTTCCATCTTCAGAGCACGCTAGGTGCTCGCGGTAAATACCCTGTAAAATACTCTCTTAGTCACAAGCATCGTGATAGCTGCACTGTATAGTACTTGTAAAGCACCCTTCACTGTGTATAAAGCCCTCCCCTCACGACCCTACCAGACACTACTACAGTACTGTAAATGACACATTTTTTATTTATGTTTTGTTTTTGAGAATAGCGAAATTAATAGCTTTGTCATTTACAATGCCAATAGTTATAACTTTCGCAAATGTGACACCTGTAGCATTTGTAATGCAAAATGTGTTGTATTTAAGTGACTTACATGTATTGATATTACAAATAACAATGGCTTTTAATTTTTTTTAATAATGAATACTTATTGTAATTTATAATGGCAATAGCTTAAAATTTTGTAAATAACTTTTATGAAGATTATGTTCAGTGTATTTTATTGTGACGAAAATCCAAGAACAGAAGTAAAATATTAACTTTTTTTGTTACATATGTAATAAAGCTGGAAACATTGAGAGAACATATTTGAACCAGTTGTTGTTGAATGGTTGCACAGATTGATGATGTTGTGGTGCTGAGTGATGTTGTGGTGGCGACGGGTGATGCTGTGGCATTCAGTGATGCTGTGGTAGCGCATAGTGATGTTGTGGTGCCCCTGAGTGATGCTGTGGTGGTGCTGAGTGATGCTGTATGCTATGCTATGTTTTGTTTTGCTATCCTATGCTTTGATTTGTTATGCTATGCTATGCTGAGTTTTGTTATGCTATGCTATGCTATGTTTTGTTATGCTATGCTATGTTTTGTTGTGTTTTATTATGCTATGCTTTGTTTTGCATTGCTATGCTATGCGTTTTCGAGTTTGCTATGCTATGCTATGTTTTGCTATGCTATTATAAGTTTTGTTTTGCTATGCTATGTTTTGTTTTGTTGAGCTATGCTATGTTTTGTTGTGTTTTGCTATGTTTTGTTATGCTATGTGTTGTTGCATTTTGTTATGCTATGTTTTGTTATGTTATGCTATGTTTTGTTATGCTATGCTATGTTTTGTTTTGCTATCCTATGCTTTGTTTTGTTATGCTATGCTAGGTTTAGTTTTGCTATCCAATGCTTTGTTTTGTTATGCTATACTATGTTGTGTTTTGTTATGCTATGCTGTTGTGTTGTGTTTTGTTATGCTATGCTATGTTTTGCTGCTTTGCTATGCTATGTTTTGTTATGTATGCTATGTTTTGTTGTGTTTTGTTATGCTATGCAATGTTTTGCTATGTTTTGTTATGCTATGATTTGTAATGCAATGCTTTGTTTTGTTATGCTATGTTGTGTTATCTTATGCTATGTTTTGTTCTGCTATGTTTTGTTATGTTTTGTTATGCTATGCTATGTTTTGTTATACTATGCTATGTTTTGTTTTGCTTTGTTATGTTATGCTATGCTTTGTTTTGTTATGCTATGTCTCGTTATGCTATGCTATGTTTTGTTGTGTTTTGTTATGCTATGTTTTGTTTTGATATCCTATGCTTTGTTTTGTTATGCTATGCTATGTTTTGTTATCCTATGCTTTGGTATGTTATGCTATGCTATGTTTTGTTATGCTATGCAGGTAAGGGTGAGTGAGGGTGAGGGTGTGTGAGGGTGAGGGTGTGTGAGGGTGAGATGGTTGTGAGGGTGAGGGGGTGTGAGGAGGGTGAGGGGGTGAGGGACATGCATTGGACATTGAGGGACACTAGCACGGAGCACAGAGAGGAGCAGGCATGGGGCAGTGAAGGACACTGGTTTGGGGCAGAGTGGATAAAACATGCAAACAGGTCGAGACCTAAAAAACTGAAGACCCAACTTCTACTAATGGCACCAGCAATACTGATGTGATAAAAAAAGAGCTGTGGGTGAAACACACTAAGATAAATAACGCAGAGGTCTTTTGAAATGAACGGCCACATGACAATCTGGAAAATAAAAAGGGCTATTGATACACAAATGGCATCACCTCCCACTTCCTTGGATGCAACTCCGAGTTGAAAGCTCAAATAGGTGACTGAGGGGGTGGCGATGACTCAGAAAGCTTTTCGCCGTACAAACTGCAAGCACCTAATGCAGTCAAAAATCGGTTTTGTACAGAGTGTGATATTATAAGAAGTATGTTAATAACTCGGGGAGAAAGCGAAAAGGGCGTTTCCCACGCGCCAACCCAAGTGCGCAACTACAAAATACAGGGCTTGATGCTGGATCTCTATTATTAAGTCCCTCTCTCTGCCCGATGAACGAGTGAATTTCAAGTAAAAAGCGACTAACCATCAACCAGCTTTCTTATTACATATACTCAGTTCTGACTCTACTTCCAGTCCTGGGCAAAGTAAATTAATAAGCACTTGGATAGTGTCAGGGATTCTCTGTATCAAATCCCTTGGAATTCTCTCCATTGAAAAACTGTAGGACGGATGATTTTACCACAAATCAATTTGTAGTTAAAAAATGTGGGTTTTTCCACGGATTCAGGATATCCATGCCACAAACTGGACCAAACTTAGGGGCAGATTTACGAGCCCCTTCCGCCACTTTTGTGCTGCAGTTACGTCACTTCTATGATGCAGAGGTGGCGTTAACCATGTGCCACAGTGCGCCCTATTTACAATGTGACGCATTTGGGGAGATGCTTCATGTTGTAAAGCCCTGTGCCACATGAAACCAGCGTCAGGTTTCATGTGGGCGTTCCACCGCAGGGGTGGGGGCGTTCCGGCACAGTAAAGCCTCAGTAGAGTGCCTGAGTGAAATCTACAAGAGTCCACTCAATCACTTTTCAGACGCTGCTGCGTCAAAACCTTGCGCCTGCTTGAAGCAGGTGTAAGGCGTGACATACCACTTTATCTATGGGCAGGCCACGAGCATTGCTGGAGTTGTGTTGCGCTTGTGACACGACTACAGCAATGCGCCACCCTTCCGATGGGAGATGCGCCTCGCATCTGTTTATCCTTGCTCCACGATGCGCCGCATAGTAAATGCAGCGCATCTGTGGTGGCGCAAGGGTAAACTTGCGTGACGCATCTTACCTGCCGCATCCCTGCTGATTTGCCGGACCAGACTCGCCGCACCTTCTTTTCAAAATATTCGCTCAGTGGATAACACGAGGTCTCAGATTGTACCTCTCTCTTCCAGTTGTAATTTGATCAGTAAAAAGTAATTCTTCAGGTGTGGTAAAATAATGATCCATCTTTTCTTCGTTGCAGAGAATATTGTGTGCAATTCCTACGTTCTCAGATTCTGTAATTTGAGTCAAATCGTCTGGCACTTTCTTGCAGTGCGAGCTGTGGACCCAATTCCTTCTGTTTGTAACTCGAGCTGCTATTCGTGTCGCCAAGGAGACTTATTCCGGCCCCTTACTTCCAAGTTCTTCGAGCACTGGAAATTCTTTGTCAGGACCCAGTTGCTGTGTTGTAACGAATGCCCAGGACCTTTAGAATTGTCAGGAAGTGAGTCTCTCACCTGTTGATGAATCAAAGAGAGATTGTCTGTAAGTTCCTTCATGTAATCTAACAAAATAGGGTGCTCGAGTTCTCTTATTTTCTTAGGGTGTGCGAGACCCCATACCTACATTGGCCTTCCAAATACCACTTCATACGGCGTAAGGCCGAACTTGCTATGTGCCACTGCTCTTGTGGACATAAGGGCTAATGGCAAAACATCAGGCCATTAAAGCCTTGTCGAAGCCTGCACCTTAGCTAGTTTAAGTTTCAAAGTCTCATTATAGCGTTCCACCAAACCAGCAGATTGTGGGTGATTAGCAGCATGAAATTTCTGACGTATGCCCAGACTTTCAGATATTAATTTTATAACATGTGCAATAAAATGAGGTTCATTATCACTCCATAAAATTTTACAAATTCCGAACCGCAGGAAATACTCCTTCAAAAGGATCTTAGCTGTAGTAAGTGCAGTTTTATCTTTCGTTGGATACGCCTCCAACCACTTACTAAAGGCACATACTATAACCAAGGCATATCTAAGGTTATTGCACCTTTCCAGTTCTATGAAATCCATCTGCAGGACTTCAAATGGCGCACTAGGCGGAGAGAACCCTGCTTTTGGGGTAGCCACTCCCTTCCTCAGATTGTGTTGCAAACATATCATACAGTGCTTAAAAAGATGTTCAGCTGTTTTCCTTATATCTGGATGCTTCCATACTTGCTCTAACTGTGTGGCTATACTTTCTGCACGAACATGTGCTAGGCCATGTGTCATAGTGGCAAACAGTAATGCATAGGAACTGGGCAATTTCCACCTGTCCCCATTTGGCCCTCTTCTCCAACAATTTTCACTATCCAGTATTCCTATCCTTTCCCATTGTTCTTTTTCCTCTTTTGTTGCCATCTGTTGAATCTCCATGATTTCGTTATTGACATCATAAATGTTTTCTGCAGAGTAATATATTACATACATTTTCTCTTGTTGGCTACGTGCTATTTCTTTTGCAGTACTGTCTGCGAAAGCATTGCCTCCTCCCACATCATCTACCACTTTCTGGTGTGCACTACACTTAACAATAGCAACCTGCTTTGGTAGTGTTAATGCAGTTGGTAAATTCTGAATTAATTCTCCTAGTTGGATACTGTAGAAAATGTATAATTCATACAGGACACCAATTGTTGCAGGTACCATTCGAGCCGTTTATTCAAGCCTCCGTTACAAGTTACAGGCCTAGTCCGATTACCCGTCAACCGCTCCACCCCTGCCTATATCTCCCGTCCCACCATTCAAACATGCATCACCATCCAAACATCCACACACCGCATGACAACATGCACTCGAGAAGATCACCTTGTGCGTTGCTACTTGAAATAGACAACACGCGCAACCGCTAGTGTCTATTTTAAGTATCACCACACAACAGATACTTGTTCCGTGTGATGTCAGGAACCTCCTTTCCTGCCACAAGCATCCGAACTTATGTGCAACTCCAAAGGTGTACTTGCTATCTGTATAGATATTTACAGACAGTCCTTGACTAAGCTCACAAGCGTGCAATAAGTTTGGCGGCCTGTGCAGACTTATAGGGGATTCGAGCCGTCTCCACAATTGTGTGCAGCGTAGTAATAGCGTAAGCTGCAGTCGTAGTGCCATCAGGCAGCTTAACGCAGGACCCATCTACATATAATTCACCCTGGGCACCAGACAAAGTATCGGTAAGGCCCACTCGACCTTTAGTTTGTTCTTCAGTGGTGAAAATACAATTGTGTATATCACTAGACTGTTCAGAAGGCAAGGGCAACAAGGTAGCTGGATTTAGGGTCAGGCATTGTTTAAGAGTTATGTGTGGTACTAACAAAATGATTTTGTACCTGGTAAGATGAGCACTCGTCAAATGTTGTGTCTTAGTTTGAGTCAATAATACAATCAACTGAATGGGGAATAAAAACAGTTTGTGGTCCAGTACAAGTCCTGCTGATTGTCTGATCGAAATGGCAGTTGCTGCCACAGCTTTCAGACACCCAGGGTGTGCCCTAGCCACAGGCTCGAGAACTGCAGTATAGTATGCACATGGGCGTTGTTTGTCCCCGTGTGGCTGTGTTAGGACAGACAATGTGCAACCTTTACGTTTGTGTACATAAAGAGAAAATGGTTTTGTGTAATCAGGTGTTCCCAATACAGGTGCAGAGCATAGCACTGCTCGAAGTTACTGATATGCATCCTGACACTCAAAGGACCAGGGCAAAGGAAATGGGCTATCTTTTGTTGTAAGGGCAAGGAAATTTTAATAATGAGTGAAAAATTCGGGATCCAATGACGACAATAGGACGCCATGCCAATCAATGCCCTAACGTCCTTTGGCGTCTGAGGAATGGGTGTGTGTATGATAGCCCGAATTCTGTCCTTGGTCAGCGTCATCTCTCCTTCAACAAGAGGTGACCTAAATAGGTAACCTCTGGTCAACAAAACTGCAATTTAGTTCTCGATACTTTGTGTCCCAATGTTGCAAGGTGAGTCAATAAAAGCAAGGTAGCCTCAATACAAAGTTCAGTGGTGTTGGCTGCTATCAGCAGATCATCTACATATTGTAACAATGAAGTCCCTAGGGGGAATTGCAAGGTATCAATTTGACATGTGAGGGCCTGACTATAAATGCTCAGACATTCTGTATAATGATTGCCTTTTAATTGAGAAACCAAACAAATACCTACTAGAGGGTGCAATGGGAATGGAAAAGAACACATTTTTAAGATCTATTACCAAAAAAACAGAATCTGTGGCTGGAATCATTGTCAATAAAGTAGTAATATCTGGAACTATGGGAAACTGTGGCACAACTATTTTATTGATTTCACACAAACCAATTACGAAGCGATAAGCTTTTTCTTTATCATCAGAAATGGAATGCTTCAAAACAGGCAAGATGGGGCTGTTACAAAACAAACATTGCTATCAGTCTCTTCCACTACTCTTTTTACAATAAGATCTTCTATAATCTGAACTAAGGCGTTTTCGCCTTCCTGGGATATTTTATACTGACGTATGCGGGGCAAGACAGAATTCTGTTTAACCTGAATGTGCACCGGTTCAATAGACAATAAGCCTACATCAGAGTCACCCTCTGCCCACACAGAAGGCGGGACAGTGGACAATGCATGTGAGACGTCATCAATAACATACTGCCTATCACATATCGGCTTACCAAACGTAACATATACACCATCCGGTGAACAATAAATGCGTTCATTGAAATGTTTGAGCAAGTCGAGACCTAGCAAATTATGAGGACAATTTGGTGAAAGAAGGACAGTAAACGATCCAATAGTAAGATCCAGGAGTTTTGACGCTGGACTAAGAATAGGCTACACAGCATAGCCTATGGACAGGTTATTATGGCCAGATGAGGGAGTCCCGGGGATCAGTTTGTTAGAAAGCACACTTCGTGTAGCACCAGTATCCACCAGAGACTTCGGCGAGGTCCCCGATAATTTAAGAGTAAAATATGGGCCTGTCTGATCTATCAGTGTAGAAACCAATCCCTCCCCTCGTCCTACGCTGTCCTAGTTAAAGTGCATACCCGTGGCATCAGATGCACTAAAATCATCTGCATAATAGGCTTTCATCGGGGCAGGATTGTCAAAATAATTCTGTCTATTGCTAGGACCGGGGCGCTGTTGAGAACCCCTTTGCACTCCTTGTCCCGTACCTCTACCTTGTTCGTGAAGCAATGAGCATTAAGATGTCCAATGTCTGTCCTGTTTACAATAAGCACATTGATTTCAACCCATCGTACCAAATACCTGAGAGTCTAGAATATTCCTTCTTTGGAGTTCAGATCTAAATACTCCACGACCTCTACATCTCTGTTGCACATACACCTGGTTCATACACCTGGTTCAACAACATTTTAGTTTTCAATTCCTTATTTTTACCCTCTTTTTTCTCATAATACTGGGCCATATCCAAAATCTTTGGCGGGGCAGAGGAAGCCCACGTACTTTCAGCTACCTTTAATTTCTGTGAAATTTCAGGTAACGAGTTAGCTACAAATTTGTTTACACATAAATGTTGACCCATATCAGAAGTCGTGTCTTGACCACTATAATCATGAAATGTCATATCAAACCTTGTAAAAAAGTCAGGGACCGACTCATCTTTCCTTTGTTTGCAGGCTACCAATTATGCCCATGATATTTTCTTTGGTGGCACTATCTCTTTCAAATAAGTAATGATGTGACCCGGTAAATTCAATATAAGCTGTGGTGGTTTCTGGCCCACTTTCCTATCAATATCTGCCACTTGTAATTGGGCCCAAGTAACACCTGTTTGCGGACCATACGCCAAAGGCCAGGGGGCAGTATCAATCCAAAAAACATATCAATATCAACTAAAGTCATGTCACAAGAAGTTACGACAGCATTCATTCATCATAAAATGCACTCTGGCTTTTCCTAGGGTCAGGCAAAGAAGTGCAAAGACGTTTAAGGGACAATACATCTGATCACTTCCAAGGGGAATAAATCCATTGGAACTGGAAACCAGCCGCCTCAACACCCTGACCGTCACCTACGGCTGCTTGAAACACAGGGGTTGTTTCTCGCATAGGGAAAGCTTTAGTTGAGGCCGACATGAGCCTCTTAAGTTTTCTTTTCTGAGTAAATATATCTTCTACCGCTACTTTAGGTGGAGCAGCCGTCAGCGCTCCTTCATTTGTCCTTTTACATATCCTAATTCATTCTCGAGGAGCTTCCTCATTCATAGTAGTCCTTCAGTTCTCTATTAGTGCAGTAGCCATTTCCCCTACAACATACTGCTGAGTCAATGGTGGATATTGTGCCAAAGTCGCAAAAACCTTGTCCAATCGTATATCGTCATCCCGGACCCATTCACAAGCCCTAACCAATAATATTACTTTGTCCTCTTCCGTAAGGATAGATCTATGACGTTGTTTAGGAGTTGGGGGTGTACGAACTACAGTCTTTCTATCAACAACAGGAGTAACAGCAGAGGCAGCAGGCAATGAGGGATACATTTGATGAGCTACTGGAGGTAACTGGGCAGGCGCCGTCGGGACTGCATTATTTCCAACAGGATTCGGCGCATAATGAGGCGGGCTGGTCTACAAAGCATTTCTTCTAATTCTGAATCCTCCTCTTCTAAACCCTTAAGTCCTGCTTCTTCCTTAGTCACATATGCTTTCTGCAATTGAAGTTTAAATCGTCTCTCATCACTCTCCACACTTTCTTCTTGCATTTTTAATTGGAGCTCTTTAATCTTCTGCACAATAGTCTGCTCTTCAGCTTTCTTCCTATCCTTTTCTTCTTTAATTTGTTTCTGTTTAATATATTTTTCCCATAATCCTAAAGCATTAAACATACTCTGCCTACTTTTCTTTTTAAAAAGTTGTTCCTCTATATATTGCAATTTATTTCAATCAAAGGTACCATGAAGTGGCCACTGTAAACTAGCATCTGCCTTTGTATATTTGTTCCATAATGCACTAAACAGTATGGAAGAAATACCATATTTAATGTACATTTCATAATTCGGAGTGCCTTCTAAAGGCGCTGGCTGTCTTTCCTCTAAAACATATTTTGTGCTGCTGCAAATACACACTGTACGAAGTTTGCTCAAAATAGGCATGTTTACCAAATACTTCTTAACTATAGTGTTAAGAGACTCTTATACCAAAACCAAAAGATGAGAAAAAGATCTCACATTACCTGTTAAAGGCATTTGCAAATGACTTTTTCAAACAAAAACCCAAAAAAGACAACCAATTCGATCCTACCTGATCACAGTACTCCAACTCCCACCTGTCGATCCTCGGATCAATAGATCACCTCCAAAATGCCAACTGAAAAGCCCCAGTTGAGAAACACAGCCGCCACAAAGGTCAGGTCGATAGGCTAAAAATCACCTTGGCCGTGAGAGCAAGTCTCAACCTGAGGGGCGCCCCTTAGTGTTTCTTTCCTGTCGAAACTACCTCCTTCTGATCCAGCTGTATCGTTCAATGGGGCCCGACCTTGGGCGCCAATTGTAGAAATTAGATTCTTATCAGTCTCACCGGTGCAGGGACAACCTTCTATCTGCGGGTTCAATAAATGAGGATCAACACTGGAGTGGGAATTAACACAAATGTATTATATCTCATGAGATGGCTCCGTCATATAGACACTACAAGTGCTTGAGAGGAAACGAACTAGAATAGCTTGTGGTCTGCCTTTTATGCAGTCTGGGTACCATAGGAGTTCATTAGAAAACCGCTTAGTCATGGTTACATCACACTTTACATAACCCTCTTCTGGCATTTTTACATAACTCTTACACAACCCCCTTACACAATGCCTACATGCTGTACTGTACAATCCTGATAAACCCCTACCCACATCATTTTCATAGATAAGCAAGGGAGGTAACAGGCGTTGGGGGTTTAACAGTTTAGACATCTTTGCATGTAGACTTTTTGGCAGGGCAGGGAAGCTTACTCTGACATGCAAATGTTATCAGTATGACAAACTTTCAGTGAACACACAATTTCTAACTTAGAAAGTCCCTGTAAAAACACAAAATGGGGCTGGCAGGTATAATGGCTGAGAGCAGAGGCTAATTTAACAGAATACAATTTTTACTGTTTAACACGCATACTAAACTCCTTTTTCAAACAACTCAAGAGCGCCATTGGTAGTTTTATATGGGCTGCAGGCGGGCCCGGCACACAATACGGTTAAGTAAATTTCCTTATAATCAGGAAAGTTTACAGCTCCCTGACTTCAAGCTATATTTTTGGGCTGCATTTGCTGGACGCCTTCACAAATTGCTGACAGTGGATACTCTAGATTCCAATGCTTTTTGTCATTGTTTTGCACTAGGGCCAGATAGTAGATTGTGTTTATACAGATCAAGCGACCTCAACTACTTTTAAAGAGTCCAATTAAGGCTATTAGAGACATAGGTTTTATATGACATGAAATGTTATCTAAATACTTTTTACCCCTAATGCATTCGAATCTGCCCATGTGGGATAATCTGATGTTTCCGAATAGATTTCATGACATAATCGGTAAGATCTGGGCTAGCTATGGGGTTAAGTGACTGGGACATTTATATGGTGGAAATAGTTTTCGAACTTTTGAAGGTTTGCAAACTTCCTATGAACTCCCCCGTTGGATATTCTTTAAGTACTTACAGATCAGAAATTACTTCTTGTTGCGCCATGAGATAAAGGCACTTGTAATTTCTTAACAACTGGTATGTCTCAATGGAGCACCTAAGAAATCGCTAATATTTATTTATTTATTTATTTATAACACTTGTAGAGCGCACAAATACCAATCGGTGTCCTGGCGCTAAAGTGGTAACTCCCTGAGTATAAGATTCCCGGACTAGAGGGTGAAGAGCCATGTTTTGACGTTTTTTCTAAATGTTAGCAGATTAGTGTTTAGTTTAAGAGACGGAGGGAGTGAATTCCATGCCTTTGTTGCTCCCCCAACAAAGCTCCTACCCCCCCAGCATGCTTTCCTGATCCGAGATGTTTTAATCAGTCCCATAGTGGCAGACCTAAGTTGTCTCCCTGGTCTGTACCACTGGAAATGATCCTGAAGAAACACTGGGCCTAAGCCATGCAGTGCCTTAAAGACAATGCAGAGGGCTTTAAACAGAATCCTCTTCCTCATCGGTAGCCAATGCAGCTTTTCTAGTTCCTTAGTAACCGATGAGAATTTGGGCAGGCCCCCGATCAGGCGGGCTGCTGCATTTTGAAAAACCTGAAGTTTGTTAAGCACCCCCTGTTGTGCCTCTAAGAAGAGGCTGTTACAATAGTCAAGGCGCGAGAGTACGAGTGCCGTCACCACCGTTTTTCTGCTTCCCTCTGGTAAGAAAGGCAGAACCTTCTGTGTATCTGAATATGTATATTCATGTATGCATTTTTTATTTATTATTTTTTATCACACTTCTCACATATGAAACAACCAAAGACAGGAATTGTAGGAAGGTGTATCATGGCTAGATAGCCTGGGGTTCAGTAACTCCATCGTTAGGTAGCTCTAGCAGTAGCCTTTTGAGAAAAACTTTAAGCTACTGCACTAATATTATTGTCAAATTAAGCACTGTCTACTGTGCTGGTGAATCGCTGCCAAGGTATGGAAGAAGCAGCTACTTAACGCTGTAGGCTGCATTTCCTGAGAACTGGACAATTAAAGCTGATTGAACTAAAACACAAGGGCTTGGAGGGTCTTACCCAGCATTCACCTTGATGTGAGGACCTTTCACGCTGTATTCGCTGTCTCAAACAACAGATCAGTCCCCGTCTGCGGCTTTCCTGAATTAATGTCCTCATATAATCATAAGTATTCTTTTTAAACACGCACTTGCTATTTATGCCAGCAGAAAGCCAGCAAGGCCCTCAACCATGAATGCTCATTTCTCTGTTTGCACGCATTTGATTAGCAGGCAATCACCCTCGCAGAGCCAAAGCACAAAGAACTAATAATGCGGCACTCAGGAAGTCCTCCAGGCTGCTGGAGAGCTCTTTACTAGCGCGTCAACGGCGGTTTCATGTCCTGTGATGCTTGGAACGCTCACCAGCTGGATGCAGCGCGCCTCTCTCCGGGCCTTCCAAGTTAAGTTCTATCTATACTAGTCTCTGCCAATATAGAATTAACAATAGCTCTAAAATTGCTTTGAAATGGAGTAATCTCTTATCTGAAGATATTGTCCCTACGGACATTCTTGCTGCATTAGAGACACCAGAGGGTTCAATACATTCCATAAACTTAATAATACAACAATTTAAAGCTTTGTATATGCTATAGTATACCCCTGACAGAATATCAAGGTGGGCTAGGAATGATAGTGGTGATAAGACTAAGGGCCTCATTTTATTAGGCCCCTTGCACCACCGGAACGTCACCTTTTGTGATGTTCTGTGGCGCAGAAGTCTACTCCATATTTAAAATGGCAGCACTAGGCCACATTTTTTGGCTTAATGCTGCCTCGTAAATATCGTTCCCTTTAACACAGTTTTCTGCATTAAAGGGGCATGCAATGAATGTTGCTGGGGACGTCCCCAGCAACATCTATGGCTTTTTGACATTGTGCTTGACCTGACTGTCAAGGCAGTAGAGTTAGTATATGTGTGCAAAGAACCCCACATAGCCCCCTGACAAATATCCAGGACAGGGAATCAGTGATCTAACACATTGGTCGCAGCCTTGATTCTGATAGATTGCGATCACAAGCCTTCAGGAGGTTGCGTTTTAGCCAATGCGTAACAAATCTTGAATCAGAGCACCATCCATTGTGAGATGGTCCACTTTCCTTTCTTTGATCCGATGTACCCTAGAATGAGTTGATCGTACACCTGGACCTCTTTTGTTCGTTCAAGGTAGAACACAACGCTTTTTTTAGGTCCAGCCAATAGAGTGTCTCCTCTTCTTTAGAGGAATGAGGCGGAGCATAAAAGGTAGGCAGAGTGATGGATTAGCCTACATGAAAGGGAGCTACCACATTCAGTAAAATGGATGCTCTAGTCCGAAGGACCAGCTTGTCTGGGTAGATGTTAAAGTAAGGACGATGTGCCAACAGTCCCTGTGTGGGTCTTTTCACTGCAACGTGCTCCCTTTATTTATGGGCCAGTAACCACAGATAGCCGCTAGGTGGCACTGCAGGCAATTTCTGAGAGGCCCAGCACGTTCCTCGTGCTGCAGGCCGCTCGGCTTCCTTGGGCATTGGAGGCTTTATAGGGGGCCACAACCACTTACCGTCATGCTTTAGGGCCTTGTGGCTCGGGCAGGCATGTTGCAGGAAGGTGCTGGTGTCGTGCTAGAGGCACCCTTGTGGTCTGACACCCTGTGATAACCTTTGACTACTAATATTTTAATTGACTTTGGTGTGGTATTTTATCCTATCCTGAATGTACAATGTCCTGCATATGACTTGCTTCTCTTAAAAGTGTATTTCTTGTAATCTTGTCAGTCTTTCAGTGGGAGCTGTCATGGAGTAGGACAGCCTTGCCAAAAACAGAACGTGTGAGATGTGCATTTGAAAGCATGAGAGAGAGAGAGAGAGAGAGAGAGAGAGAGAGAGGTGTGGAATGTACTTTTTGGTCTTGAAGTGCAGTGTTGTGAGCAGTTGTGCTCAAACGTACATTAAGAGATTAAGTATGTAATGCTTTAAGCAGTGTGTTCACAAATGTGCATTGTGTTGTACATTGGAAGTATTATGAAGTTCTTCCTATTAACTTTGACATGGCCTCATGTCATTCTGCATTCTGACTCTACTAGGCTTCAGCTTTTCTGCATGCACAGCCACGCTTGCAAGTTGTTTGGGTTAATCAAGTTCAAGGATTGTTTTTGTGAGAGATTGTTTAATGTACCCGAGAAGGCTTTCGGGAGCTTTGTCAAGATAAAGGCTGTAACATGCAAGATTGGAGAAGGGGACGTGGGAACCCCTTCCTGCCAGGGAATGCTTACTTGGAAGCTAGCCAGTTCTGGTAAGATTCCTTTGGCTCAGGGGGAAGGTTTCTCTCGAACCTTCTAGTGTGTTTTGGGATTATAAAACTGAGGGTTGTTGACTTGGAAACCGGGATTTTGGAATCCAAACAGGGATGGACATGTCTACTTCAGAGTGGAACCCTGGTTGCTGAGGCTCTTAACCACGGATGTTAATCCCCTGGTCAGGAGTGGGCTAAGATGCACTGTTTGCACCAGGTGAAGTGTTGAGTTTTGACTAGTGCCATTGTGATGCGTAGTTCCAGTGGCTGTGGTCATTTGAGTTGTTTGAGCTTTGATTATTGCCATTGTGATGTTTGGCCAGTGGCTTTGATCATTTGAGGTGTTTTCTTTGTGATGTATGAGTGAGTTGAAGTGCACATACAAAGTAATCATTTGATGTATCTAGTGTGTATATATCTTTCTGATCTCTTGCAGGACGTCCAGCAAAAATATATTTTCTTCAGTGTTATCTCATATTATTTGCTGCATTTACCAAGTGTGTTATTATTGCTTGCATATAAACATATATATATATATCTTTGTATGTTTGAAGGTTCTGCATTTGGCATCTGGGAAAGCCTTTCAGTTACAGAGCATTGTGTAAAATAAAACCCCTGCCTCATTCTAAAAAGGGAGTTTTTGCATTTTGTGAAATAAAACCCTTTTCTCAAGGCGTTGTTTGTTTTGCGTTAATGTCTCCTGCCTCGCCGAGTGTTGCACCACTGTGTGGTAGCTGTATTACCTGAAAGGCGGAGCAAGACAGCTAGAGATGCAGGGGGACACTGCTCCATTAAGGTATGGCTGCGGGTGCACAGACATAATATCGACTCCAAAATATCGTTTGGACAGAATATCGAGTTTGAAATATCGTTTGGACAAAATATCGACAGGACAGAATATAGACAGCCAAAATATCGTTTTTAAGGTAAGTGAAGTAATATCGACTGTAAATAATATAGAAAGTGAAAATATCCAAGTATATAATCTAGATAGTAAAAAATATCGTTTTTTAAATAATATTTATTTATTTATAGTGTTTTTTCATGTTATAATATGTGTGAAAAGTGTCATTTTATGTTATAATTATTTTTAATTAATGATTTTTTAAAATTATTGTGTAATTTTATTCTGTAGCGGGTTGTGGGTTTATAGGGGAATAGGGTGGGAAGTAATTTAATTATAATTAATTAAATATGTAAATTTATTTATTGGTAGTAATATTTAATTAATTGGTAATTAAATAATATTTGTTAATTATTTAAAATTTAATTGGTAATTAATTAAATTTTATTGATTAATTGCTAATTATGTAAATTTAAATAATTTATTTCCTGTAGCGGGTTGTGGGTTTATAGGGGACTAGGGTGGGAAGTAATTTAATTATAATTAATTAAATATGTAAATTTAATAATTGGTAGTAATATTTAATTAATTGTTAATTAAAAAATATTTGTTAATTAATTAAAATTTAATTGGTAATTAATTTAATTTAATTGATGACTTGCTAATTATGTTAAATTAAATTATTTATTTCCTGTAGCGGGTTGTGGGTTTATAGGGGAATAGAGTGGGAAGTAATTTAATAATAATTAATGAAATAATAACATTTATTTAATTGTATTTAATATAAAATAATTGTAAATTAAATTTTAATTATCAAATAAATAATTGGTAATTAGTTATAAATTAGTATTAATAGGTAACTAATTGAAATATTTACAGTTTTTGGTTTTTGGGTAAAGGGGTATTTTTAGGGTTCAGGGTCAGTTTTTAGTTTTGGGTAAAGGGGTATTTTTAGGGTTCAGGGTCAGTTTTTAGTTTTTGGGTAAAGGGGTATTTTTAGGGTTCAGGGTCAGTTTTTAGTTTTTGGGTAAAGGGGTATTTTTAGGGTTCAGGGTCAGTTTTTGGTTTTTGGGTAAAGGGGTATTTTTAGGGTTCAGGGTCAGTTTTTAGTTTTTGGGTAAAGGGGTATTTTTAGGGTTCAGGGTCAGTTTTTAGTTTTTGGGTAAAGGGGTATTTTTTGGGTTCAGGGGTCAGTTTTTGGTTTTTGGGTAAAGGGGTATTTTTAGGGTTCAGGGTCAGTTTTTAGTTTTTGGGTAAAGGGGTATTTTTAGGGTTCAGGGTAAGTTTTGGGTTTTTGGGTAAAGGGTTTTTTTTAGGGTTCAGGGTCAGTTTTGGGTTTTTGGGGTACAGGGGTACAGTGTAAAAATAAAGTAAAATTAAATTTACATTAAATTAATTTGATGTAATTTAATTAAATTAAAATATATTAAATTAATTTTAAATAATTTAAATAAAAAAAATTATTATATACTTACCAATAGAATAGTAATTTTTACTCTTTTGTATTTGTATGTTAATAATATTGGCTATTATTTAATTAAATTTTGTTACTATATATATATGTTTTAAGAAATATGAATAAAAAAATATTATTTTTTTACTTTCATTAATTATTTAATTATTAAAAGTTATTTTAAGTATTGTTAAGTATATTTTAGTAATTAATTTTTTATATTAATGTAATTAAACATTGTTTTTATTAAAGTCGATATTTTTTACAACGATATTTTTGTAAACGATATTTTAAACTCGATATTTTTGTACTTACCTGTTTGTAGATACAAACTCGATATTCTGTCAGTCGATATTTTGTCAACGATATTTTTTCCAGTCGATATTATGTCCCTCGATATTTTTTCAGTGATCCATGGCTGCGTTTGTTTGGAGCACTTTACTATAAATATTTTGTTGTCAGTTCCCTGTGTTGATGCACTTGCCTGGTGCAGTGAACCAGTAGCTAGGTGGCGCTGCACACATGTCCCAGGCTGCAGCAGTCTTACTTTGGATTATGGGCCCTTCAGTCTCGGGAGAGTCCGCATCGAGGACGTGCTGGCTATCTTTTCATTGGACCAGGTAATTGACGCTGGTGCAGGCTCGTCTACCTAGGACCGAGTGAAGTACCGCACTTGCTCAGTGGCCCAAGGTTTGCTAGAGATTTTAGTGAGAGGCTGCTGGCCAACTATTCCTGCAGGTGATTGCCACTTTACTTGAAGTCTCTTTCATGGTCATAGTGTGGAGCAGTAGATTGCCAGGTGACGCTAGTGATGTCTCGTTTCGCAGACCACAACAGTTTCTCCAGTGCTGTGGGCCTCGGCACAGTGCACTGATGAGACTGCTAGGTGGTGCTGAGCTCGCGCACTGCTTCCTCAGTCAGGAGTGCTAGGGCTGCGAAGCCGGCAGCATGAGGGGATGCGCACTTCTCCCGTGGTAGGTAGGGACACACAAATGTCAGCTTTTCTTAAAATATTTTCTTATGGGTAGCGATTGGCACCCACTGTTGCTGCTGGTTACTCAGGCTGGGAATGCCGGTGCAGCAGGGAGGCATACTTTGATATGGTGCTCCCGACTATCGAGCGGTGGTGCTGTGGCACTTTAGGAGGTCACAGCAGCTCTCTGACGCCACCGGCCTTGCTGGATGGCACCGGAGGCCTCTTTACTGCCTCTCTGAAATGTGCGGCTTCCAACAGGGGCACAAGCTTGCTATTTCACATGGGGCGGCTTGACACGTTGTGCGGGGAGCTGTTCCCTCAAGCCCTTTGCCCACTTCAATGCGACTGTAGTCTCTTCGCCTGTGCAGGCATTTGTGACTTTTGTCTCTGCCGGTCTGATAGCGGGAACTTGCTGGGACGCAAGCATGCGGGCAGCTGCAGGGTGGATGCCGGTTAACTCACTGGCAGGGTTGCGGTCGTGCAAAGTCTGAGGTGGAAGCTCTGTCTAACCTCGACGCTTTCCTTTTCTGGCAATGGCCTCTTCATATCGCACTGCCCAGTTCCTCAGAAGGTGGACAGAAGCGGGGCATCGGACTGTTGCAGACTCACTCACAGTCTCTTCCCTCTCCTTTTTCCTGTCTAAGAGATGGTGTCCCCTTCTGTCTATGAGCCATTGCTTTATCCGTGGGTGTGGGAGTGTTTTATATGTGGGCTTCCATTACTCCCCCGGGGACACTCACTCGTGCCATTGTGGTATCTTGGGCCCTTGGCCCACATGCTGGATAAATGGCCGCACGGATACCTGATATGGGGTGCTGGAACTGGCCACGTGCACCCTGGCCCTTTTCATTAACATCACTTCTGACGCCTGTGATGGATGTGTGTTGGGTACATGTGTGTCCAGCCCTCTAGGGAGTGGCTGGTAAACTCAGTGCCTGCTGAGACACTATAACATGTCCAGCAGAACACTACAGCAGGCTTCCAAGGCAGTGGTGTCCAGGCTGGATGAAGAACAAACCTTGGCTGACGCAAGTGTCCCGGTACTCAGGGTAATGGTGCAGGGATGCTCTTGGAGGGTATACCATCTCCAAACTTAGCAGAGAGATGGGGCTAACCTCATGCAGCCACAAAGACCTCCTCCTGATGTGATCCTCCCTCAGTGGGCCCGATGGCCAACAAAGTGGTAGACCAGACAGATGTGGTCAGTGCCTGCAGATGCAGGTAGATGGCTCCTCCGCCCCAAGGGAGATGTTTGCTGGTTTTCAAAGTGCTGGGCAGTCCTCATAGTGTTGGGGATGATGCACAGCTGCAGGAATAGTCATGTCTTCCAATTGTCAAATAACATGCAGCCTGGCAGAGTTTGGCACCAGTTTTGGTGCAGGTCCTTAGTTTCCTCAGTGTTGTCTCTTATTTGTCTTCTTCAGTTCCCAGGAAGTCAAATTTGAGGACCTGTTGTCAAGGAGACCCTTAAATACTCAATTATGGGGTGTATATGGTAGTAGCCAATGGGCTACCTATCACTAGGGTGAATGTACCCCCTATATGACCACTTGCTGTGCCCTAGAAGTCCCAATTTCTCCAAGACAATTAGATGGTGAAACCCTTCTTTGTCTGTTCACTTAAGGTAGCCCACCTTAGGGGTGTAACTAGCCTATGAGTAAATCAGGCTTCCTGAATATCTAATTTCCTGACTTCTCTAGTGCCAAATGGGCCCCTGGTCTGTGGGTCTCACATCAAAGGCAGCAGAGTCTTTGAAACCTCTTGCCTTGAGACGCTAATTCATTAGCCTTCCTGCTGGAGAAGGTGGGAACAAATTCTGCCAAGCAAGACTTGTTCCTGACCTCTGAGAGCATGGGATGTCCCTTGCATTGGGTCAGAAACTCGTCTGTGATGTAAGGATGGAAGATACCAGTCAGCCACCACACTATCTCGCAGATGCATCAAAGTTATGTTTTGCGAGTCCTTAATAGCGAATTTTAAGGAATCGCTATTAAAGACTAGCAAAACGGGATGCATGTAGAAATCGCAACGTTAATAGCGATTCCTACAGATTCCTTATTTGCGATTCGGTAATAGCTAATCGCTAATAAGGAATGGCTTTCCCATTCATTCCTACGGGCCTAAAGGCGGCCCATAGGAATGAATGGGAAAGCCATTCCTTATTAGCGATTAGCTATTACCGAATCGCTAATGTTCCGCTATTTGAAGGGTGCCAGGGTGTCCAAATTACACCCTGTTGCACCCCTGAAATGGACCTGTGCACAAATGTTACACACACACATGCCCTAAGGGCATGTGTGTGCGCAACATGTAACTTTGAAAAATGCACAAAAGTGCATTTTTCAAAGTTTTAGCAAATTACCACGAAGTTCAATTTCATGGTAATTTGCTCCCCCTATTAGCGAATTCTCTATTTTTTGGGGTTTCATGCATTGCATTTAATGAATCTCATTTTGGGATTCCTTAAATGCAAGAGCAATTTAAGGAATCGCTATTTACAGATTCCTTAAATTGCGATTTCTGCATTTGGGATGATGCATCCCAAATGCAAAAATACCGGGAGCAAACGGCCAGATTCTGAGAATCTGGCCGTTTGCTCCCGGTATTTTCTTTAATGCATCTGCCTGTATATGACTTGTAGGATTACATTATTATTATTAAATTACATTTATGAATGAATGACTGAATGACTACTCATTTGTATAGCGCATGGTTACCCGGAGGCATCCCAGCGCTGCAGTGGTCCCATTCATCCCCAGGGAGATTACAGAAATAGGAAGGTTTTTAGCATTTTCCTAAACCTAGTATGGTTCTCCTCCATCCGAATAGGGTCCGGCAAGTTGTTCCAGAGTTTGGCTGACTGGACGGAGAAACGTCTGCCACCCATGCGGCTTCTCCTTATTCGTAGGACTGCCAGAAAGTTCTTACTGCTAGATCTAAGGGTCCTATTGGTGTGGTAAGGGTGAAACAGAGGTTGAATTAGACCAGGTCCTGTCTTAGTCAAGGCTTTATGGACAATAGTCATTGCCTTAAATTCGACCCTTTGTTGTATTGGCAATCAATGGAGTTGCCGAAGAGCTGGTTTAGCAGAGGTTCTACGTGATATGTTTAAAAGCATCCGGGCTGCACAATTCTGTACAGTCTGTAGAACCCTGAGTGTTCCTAATGGTGCCCCTAGATATACTGCATTTGCATAGTCCAGGCGCGTTAAGATCAGGGCCTGGACTAATATCCGCCTTGCTTCGAACGGAAGCAGTCCGATGATTTTTCTAAGAGATCTTATCAGGGCATAGCAGCTCGCTGCTACTTTCTGCGCTTGCACCAAAAAGTTAAGAGCTGGGTCCAACCAAACCCCTAGACTTTTGATTTTCTTTTTAGGGGAAGGAGGATGACCCATTTATATTGCGCACAGCTACCCTGAACAGGGTTTCCCGGCGCAGGCAGTTGGAATACTGTAACTGAGTAACCAGAACTCATCACTGAGAAAAGAGCCAGGTCTTAATATCTCGTCGGAACCTGACATAACACTGTTCCTGCTTCATAGACCAAGGAAGGGAGTTCCATAATCTAGGTCCGAGGAACGCGAAAGAGCGACCACCCATTCTGGATAGTCTACAGCTCGGTGTTACCAGGTTGCCCTGGGTGGCTGAGCGTAGGGAACGAGCCGGAACATAGAGATGGACAATCTCCTTAAGATAAAGGGGGGCAGACCCTTGGATGATTTTAAAAATAAAGACACAAGGTTTTAAATTTAATCTGACTCTCAATGCGGAGCCAGTGCAGATCGCGCAGCACCGGGGAGATGGATGACCTCCTTGGAGTCTGACAAACAAGGCGAGCTACGGAATTCTGGACTACTTGGAGTTTCTTCAGTACCTCCTGATTTCCCCCAAGATACAGTACGTTCCCGTAGTCCAGGCGCGAGGTGATTAGCGCCTGGACTACTGTTCTTTTTGTGAAGTACGGGAGCATACAGATAATCTTCCGCAGCCATCTTATAATAGTAAAACATGTGGAAGCAACGCTAACCACCTGTTGCCGCATTGAGAGGGTGTTGTCAAGGATAAACCCCAGGTTACGAACTTTTGCAACCGGTTGTGGAAGGGCACCCATTTCCGTTGGCCAATGATCGGGTCCCCAAAGATGCTTATGTTTGCCTAAGATGACCACCTCAGTTTTCTCTCCATTCAACTTCAACAGATTAGCACTCATCCACTCCGACACCCGCCGTAAACCAGCTTGAAGGGGAGAAAATGACCCTTCCTTGGAAGAGGATAAGGAGAAGATGATTTGCGTGTCGTCGGCGTACGAGAAGAGGGACAGGCCTGCCTCCTCTACAATGGATGCCAGGGGTTTCATATAGATGTTAAAGAGCACAGTGCTCAACATGGACCCCTGAGGAACTCCGTACGCAGATGACCTGATGGTAGATGAAGATGTAGAAGAGAAAACTTGAAATGTGTGGTCTTGGAGGAAAGAAGACAACCAGGTTAACGCAGGTCCTACAACACCTGCCGCCTGGAGAGATTTTAATAGGATGGAATGCGACATCGTGTCAAATGCGGCACTCAGATCAAGTAAAATGAGCGGCGTTGTCTCCCCTCTGCCTAAGCAGGCACGCAACTTCTCCGTTACCCCTAACAGAGCAGTTTCAGTGGAAAAGTGGCCTCCAAACCCAGACTGTGAGGGGTGCAGAAAACCTGAACGTTCCACATGGGCTGAAAGTTGGCAGTTCACATGTTTTTCCAGGATCTTGGAAATGACTGGCAGCAGTGAAATAGGGCGGAAATTTGACATAACCGTGGCATCCGCTCCCGACTTTTTCAACAGGGGAACCACCATTGCCCGTTTCCATTCAAGGGGAATGCATGATTCTCGTAAAGAAGCATTTAAAAGTGCTTTAGGAATACCAAACGCATCCCGAGAGAGTTGTTGCAAGATGTTTGCAGGAAGAGGGTCTTGAGGAGAGCCCGATTTTACCTTGGCTAGGCAGTCCAAGAAGGATTCATCATCGAGAGGCAGCCATTTCGAGATCTTAATCGCCGAAGGATGGAGACCTCCACGTGCCATCTCGGTCTGAGGGCCCACAGTATTCACGGAGTTAGGGCTTTTTAATGTCCTCTATATTGTTTCAACCTTAGAGGTAAAGTAATTTGCAATATCATTGCATTGGATATCATCTAAGGTTGGGGGCAGAGGAATCGTATTAGAGCCTCCTAGCTTCTTAACCATTGAAAATAAGACCTGCGGACGATTCACTGAGGTGGAGATGGCGTTTGACACGAAAGATGTTTTCGCCGCCTTACATGCCAGATGTTATTTGTTTAAGGAGGCCTTATATTCCAACTTACCAGTCAGAGAGTAAGTCTTGCGCCATCTTCTTTCTAGATGTTTACATTTAGATTTCATGTCCTTTAACTCGTCATTGAACCATGGGGCAGGGTGATGATGAGTCGAACTATGTTTTAATGCCAGAGGCAGACATATATCAATAGACTTAGCTAGCCAGTCGGATACTGTAGTATTCAGGGAGCGACAGGGAAGATTAATGTCTGGGGGATTTTCCCTCAATAAATTGTTGAGGTCTTCCAAATCAAGGTTTTTCCAGGGCCGCCTCCTGCCTAAGTCATCACTGTTGGGCCACCGGATATCCCCTGGGATTACCAATTTAAATAAAATAGCATAATGATCGGACCATCCCAAGGGAAGAGCCGGAACGCCACAGTCCCATGGCACATTGGAAATAATTGGATCCAACAAATGACCCACCTGGTGAGTAGGACCCTGATTTTGTAGCAGCAAGTTAAGGGCTTCAAGGTCAGTCAACAAAGTTGAACTCCCCGTATCCAGGGGGTCCTATGGATGAAAGTTGAGGTCCCCCAGGATAGTAAAATTTGCCGCCTTCATAACCAGTGGGGCCACTAAATCGGGAAGTGTAGCTAGCCAATTTTTGAAATTCCCTGGCAGACGATAAATGAGCAGACCCGATAAGGTCATTTGAGGGGAAATAGCCAATTTTAACAGGGCAGCTTCGCAGTCCGGGAACGCTTGGGGCTCCAGTTTACAAGAATAAATATCTTTAAAAATTACAGCAATCCAGCAACCTATATTTGTGGCCAGAGGGTGCCCGGGCAAACACTTCAAAATCTGGAAGAGATGGGCTGAATACCGAGGGCTGGACCTGGACCCTCCGCCTGACGCAGCGGCTCTCCCTTCGCCCTGACATTGGGACATTCAGCAATGCTGTGGCGTGTCTTGAACTGGCTTTGCACGTTTTCGTTACTTGCATATCTTATTTCCCTGTTATAAGCAGCGCGCTGGGGGGGAGGTGGGGGGGGGGGAGGTTTGTTTGTTCTATAACGTCTTCAACGATATGCTCACTGTATTGATGTTGGCTGACGATCCCGGTTTTCGGGACTATGCATTTTATGTGTGACCAGACAAATAAGATTTGTTATAAAAAAAAAAAAATTACAGCAATCCCACCAACTTTCTTAGTTATTCGATCACTTCTGGAGGTGACGTACCCCAGCGGCAAAGCCGCGCCAACATCTGGTCCGGAGCTGGCATGAAGCCAGGTTTCGGTCAGGAACAGGGCATCAGGCATCATCGAAGATAAAAAGTCAAATATATGTGCTTTATTCTTCGAGAGGGAGCGACAGTTGATACTCCAGAAATTAAGAGGTTTGTCCACTTTAGAGGGGGAGGTTTTAATTGCAAAATTATCTCTGCTACCAGACACAGGTGTAACACAGTTTGAGTCATTAAGTCCCAGCTTAAAACCACAGTTAGGACAATTAAACCTATGCCTGGGAATATTACATACAACCCAGGAGGACGAGGTTTTACCTCTGAATGCCATCAATTCTTCTGCGCTGTACCTGTGCTGGGTCGACAGAAATGTGTCAGACGCTGCATAATAGCTGGGCGATGGTCGCGTCGGGGCGCGGACGGGCGCAGACGGGCTTACCTCTGGCGCACCTCCGGCACGCCATTGGTGCGCCACCTGCGCACGCGCGCTGCGCGCTTGCATCAGGGTGCTATTTAAAGTCTCAATGTCAGCGAGACTGCGGCAAGAGTGTCGCCCTGCCTAGTGAGCCCCTCGTAACTTCTATGATGGACTGGACACATAGTTAGAGCGCCGCCATCTTGGTAGTGGCCTAATCACTCACGATCCCTGCAGCAACAGAATCGGCAGATTACCGGTGTAAATGCCTGCAGGAGGAGAACAAAAGGTTCTCTTGTGCCACGTTAGTTTTTACAGTGCAGGTTTGAGGAAGATCATATAGAGAACATTAAAAATAGTCAAGAACAGAAATCAGTTTAAAAACCACAATTTTACTCGCAACGAGCAAACCAGTTACTCACGGCTGCACGCTTGCATCAGGGCGCTATTTAAAGTTTCAATGTCAGCGAGAATGCGGCAAGAGTGTCGCCCTTCCTAGTGAGCCCCTCGTAACTTCTATGATGGACTGGACGCGTAGTTAGAGCGCCGCCATCTTGGTAGTGGCCTAATCACTCACGATCCCTGTAGCAACAGAATCGGCAGATTACTGGTGTAAATGCCTGCAGGAGTAGAACAAAAGGTTATCTTGTGCTACGTTAGTTTTTCCAGTGCGGGTTTTAGGAAGGTCATATAGAGAACATTAAAAATAGTCAAGAACAGAAATCAGTTTAAAAAACACAATTTTACTGGCAACGAGCAAACCAGTTACTCACATGGGGTACCTCTAATTTGCCCTCTGCGTGCATGTCTTCATAAATCTGATACTAGCATCAGTATGGCTTTATCAAGATGAGGTGTTTGATACCAAACACCAATATTTTCAGTGAAGCCATTATGTTGCTGGCCAACTCGTAATGAAGAGTGCCCAATACATACCTTTAAAATGGCTTCCTAATCACTTGCAATGACTAGCAGTGGAGCTAGGCATCACATGGGCATGTCAGCTCATGCAGATGTGTCCTCACAAGTGAAATAATGCAACCTGCATTAGGGCTCTGAAGGGCTTCTGTAGGGGTGACATACATATAGTACATACAGTGGACTTTGGCATTGCACACAAGAAGTGGGCAATGTTTTTCCAGAATGATTTGTACAATTACACCCATCCTGCAGTGGCAGTCTGTATGCAGTTTTAGTGTGGTTGCCTTAGAGTGGCATAATACATCCTGCAGCCCTTCTTGATCCTCTTTAGTACCCATGCCCTGGGTACCATTGGTACCATTTGCCAAGGACTTACAGGGGTGCTAAAGTCCTTGGCAATTGGGTTACAATCAACATTTGTCTTGTTTTAGGTAAAGAGCACTGGCAGTGGGGCCTGGTTAGCAGGGACCCAGTACATTTCCAATCCACAGCTTTAGTACCAGTGGGCAAAAAGTGGGGGTGACCGTGTCAGTGTCAAACAAAGGTTCTTCTTAGACAACACCCCCCCAAATGAAAGAGGATGAGGCTAACCTTTCCAAAGAGAGTCTTCATTGTCTAAGTGGAAGAACCTGGAGAGGCCATCTGCATTGGTATGGTCAGTCCCAGGTCTGTGTTCCACTGTAAAGTCCATATCCCTAAAGGGAGATGGGCCACCTCAACATTCATTTGCATTAACCACCTGAGTGGCCTGTGGACAGTTTGAACAGGGGAGTAATCTCCTGCTAATAAAAGCAACAGGCTGGTCTTGGCCATCATCGTTGGTCTGGGACAGGACTGTCCTAACCCATGGTCAGAGACATCAGTCTGCACAATGAACAGTTTAGAGTAATCTGGAGTTTTCAGAATGCGTGCTGAGAACATTGCTTCTTTCAGGTTGTCAAAAGCCTTCAGACAGCTCACCTTCCAGTTAACGTTCTTTGGTTGCTTCTTGTAAGTCAGTTCTGTGAGTGATGCCACAATAGTACGATTGCCCTTTGATCCAGCGCCCCTATAGAAAATATGTCATAATCTATACTACCCAACTTCACAATACTCACTATTAATCATAAATCATTCACAAGGCCCATAAACTAACATGACATATTTTGAGCAACTGAATCATATGACCTAATTAATAAACCTATTCACAAAATATATATATTTATATACATCTGCAGAAAAACTAACTCATCATACTTTAACAACCCCTATGATTAAATAAGCTACTGAGGCAAATAGATCTGCTAATGGTAACCTAAACACATGAAATAACAAGTCCAGCTTGTTTTTCAAAGATATTATTTATTAACTATTTATTCAAAGAAAATGCATTAGAAATCTTTTTATTTAAGCATTATTATTGAGATTTTAGCAAAAGGTAATGACAGTTTTAAGTAAATCAAATAGCATAATTCAAATGGAAATCAGTTTGGCTTCACCTAAATCCTAAGACCCTAGCTATACTTGCTCTATAAAGAATAAGGGAAAAAGTCATTAGGCCCTAAGGAAATCTTACGTGCTCCAAGAAAAGTCCAACAGCACGATACGCCCATCTGGTGAACCGCAAACAGCAAGCGCTCTCCCTCCCAAGGGGGACAGTTTTTATACCTTTCTAACTAACTAATCTAAGAAAAATTAAATACTTTTCCGCAGCTCAGAGTCCTCATTGGCTGTCAAATGACAGACCATATGTCATCACATTCTTTGGAGCCCAGTTCCGACTCTTTCTTAGAGTCTATTGTCCTTTATTTTCCAAGTCACGAAGCTTCCTCCAGTTTGCAACATTTAATATTTTTGTTCGCGACTTCCTTAGCTTGAAAATCTTTCTGCCGGTTCCTGTCCTTGGCCACACTGACCAAAAGTACAGTCAGTTCATTTGTACAACCACGTTTGCATTTTCTTCTTTCAGAAACTTGGCAGGAATTTTTCCACACCGGGCTCTTGCTTTCTCTGAGCAGAACTTTGCCAACTACGCGTTATGAATACACTAGGCCTCAAACCTCTTTTTCGTTAACTAGTATATAAACAAACACAAAAGAATAATTAATGCAAGAAATAAAGTTCGTTCTGTTACCCACCCACCTTTGCTAATATTAACCCATTAATCTATGTTTCCTAGCATAAGCAGACAAAGCAACAAACAAATTCATGCAACATTTAATACAGAAAAATAAAACATGAGCACACAGAAATAAGCACATGCCATTAATAAACGGCCGCATTTAGTTCTGACATGACAATAGACAGGATTAATTCATTATTTTTTACACACATGCAAATGCAACATAATGCACGTTTATGAGCACACATATTAGTTTCCCACGTGTTCATGTACAATGCAACTTTTACTCTAGGTTGGTTAGTTTTCTCACTGCACACTTAATTAATAATATTAATTTATTATGGAAGTATAACTTCACGAGATGAAATAAATGTATTTTTAAATCTCGCTCCATCAACTCCCTCATCTGGTGATTTATAAATCACCAAACTACACCCAAAAATTTAGCAACATTTTATCTTAAGATGAACATGATTTGATTTCATATTGTTAGTATCTCTAAAGACTTGTCTCAGCTGTCTGTCTACAACTTTCATATTGAGCTTTACGAAACTCTTACAGTTTTATCTCTCTCTCCTGTTCCTTTTTGATCTTTAAATTCTTTTCTTTTCATTCAGATGCCTCTTTCTCTTGTGTCTTTGTACAGGACAGTGGTCCCTAGACAACCATAATTTATGAATGATAAATATAGACTGAATGAGTACTATATTCTTTGTCCAGCCGGACAGTTTTTATTTGAATAATAAAAGGTTTTAACAAATTTACAAAAAAAGACAGCAGGACACCAGCCGATGTCCGACTAACACACTAAGAAAAAGACAATATGAACAGTCTGTGTAGTACAATTCAAAATCAGACAATATTGGTTGCACACTATTGTTGGCATACAGCAGCACAATTCAAACACATATAGTGTGACACTGTCGACGACGTTTCGAACCTATAGCAACTTAAAGGTGACCTTCAGGACATCAATTCTATGCCTTGTCTTTTTATCAGAAAAGTCACAGTTTAACTTTTTTTGTCCATGGTATGAGCACTGCAAATCTGGTATACAAGCCGATAGCCTGAATAATTCAGAAAGCCAAGTACCAGTAATTGAAACAATTGAACCTCCACTGTAGGGTAGGGCACAGATAATTATAGCAGACGGGCCAACAATGGGTTCCTCGTCTTCAAAGGGGAAATCGTATCTGTCTTTCTCTTGTGTAACATGCAACTGATCTTCAACAAAATTATTATAAAAAGTTTTACAAATAAAGGTGTTAGAATCTTGCCAAGAACTGAACCACCAATTTCTTGAAACCAGGTTTTGATTGCTTGAAATCTTTTGGAAAGACGTTCTGAAAAATCATCATTTTCTAAGGGAACGATTTCCGAGTGCATCTCTGTAATATTTTTAATGTACATCTCAATGTTTCTACTCTCATCGGGGATATACGTACAACAGTGTTGGACATGTAGAATGGCACAGACTCCTCCTTCTTTTGCTAGGAGTCTGTCTAAGGCAAGATAGTTTTGCATTACCATAGATCTGATTGCGATAACCTCGGTATCCACTAATTGGAAACCACCAGCTGTTTCTGTTGACAATCTGTCAACAATTGTGGACAATTTTCTGATTCTTCCTGCATTCAGGGTTATACCCACCAAACCAAAGGTATTACTGCCTCAAAAATGTCTCCCAAAATTTCTGTTAAACTTTCTCTTTTGTACCTATTTATATGATTACTGATTTCAAATGAACCTTCTGCATTTCTGTCAATATGAAATATTTTTGGAAAAACAAGTCCAACAAAACATATCCCATACCAATGGTCTGGGAGGTTATAATAGGCTTTGTCTCCACAAACAAAATAAATTCCAGGAAAAATTGGGTCTCTACCACCTTTGAATCCCCAATCCCCCATGATTAGGTAAGTGTCCTCACAATTGCTAGCTCCCACAAAATAATTGTCAAAAGTGTGTTATCTCTTCTAATACAAAGCTTACCACTAATTGGCTTATCTATGTGAATTGCAACATTGTCAAAAGATTTACCATTACATTTTTCATCCTCCTTCTGCCAGAACTTAGATTTGGTCTGCTTGACCATCTCATTTCTTTTATAAATTGCCCTTCTCTCCTCAACAAGGTTCAGGAAAGTCTTTTCCTCAGCTCTCAATTTGCAAGTTAGATTATTTCTAAAAGCATACTCATAAGTGAGTTTGTTAGTTACTATGAAGAATTCCCTCATCTGTTTCGCTTGCTTTTGTTTATTTAGAGCCTTCTCAATTTTCAGGTTTGCAAAAATCTCATCGTAATTAGAGTAATAATACTCTAAACGACCAGTTTGATAAAATAAGCTAGCTATCACACTGCAGGTTATGCCGTAAGTAAGAGGAAGCATATTGTATGTCACTCCCTCTGAAACAGAAGCAGGCAACTTCACACAGATGTAGCAGTCTTTGACTTCCATGACCTTTACATATTCAGCCAGGAGTCTTGAAAATGTGTTACTTGAAAAATCACTAACAGACCTATCTTGATGAGCTTTTGGTCTGTGATCAATAACTTTGTTAGCTTTGTCTGTTGCACTATGTTTGTCTTGACTAACTGAAGCTTTGCTTGTCATATTGACCTTGTACATCTCCTTATCGATCCCGAAAGGAAAGATGACTGCTAAAACTAACCAGAGCAGAATTATCAAGAGCACACATATCAGAGACATCTTACAACATTTTTTAAAGATTGAGCATCTTGAGCTGTTATTCACAAAAACTTAAGGCATTTTTACAAAGTTTGTTACAGAAAAAGAAAATAAAAATGTTAAATTATCAAATTTTTCCTAAAATTCCAACACCCCCTATTTAAATTGTTTTTTTTTTTTTTTTACAATTTCAACCCTCTAACAGCTTTTCTTCGACCTTACGTCACAATTTGTTTTTCAACTAACACAATTTCTTCGACCTTGTGTCACCTAACACAATTTCTTCGGCCTTATGCCAAAAACAATGAACCTAAAATTTCAATTATTAAGTATTTCAATCATTGTCACTATTGTCTTCAATCTCTTCCTGACTGCTGCTATTTATCTCAACTACAGGTGGAATGATAATATACGTCCATTCAGGCGACTTATATTTCTGGTTTGGCTTTTGTGTTCTCTTTGTCTTTCTAGAAATAACCTCTATTTTCTTCCCTGATTCAATCTTCTTTTCAGGATCTTTCTGACTAGTTATTTCATCGACTAGCTCCTTTGATTTCTTTATCAACTTGAATTTCAGCCCTTTGTTTTCACTTGGCCAGTTATCACCTTTTCTTGGTAATTTCTTCTTTGGCTCAGTCACATTACATTCTGTTCTCCAAGCTCTTTTTCAGAATTTTCTTATTTGAGATTCTTCATCACTTTCATCAATATCAGTATCAGAAATTTCAATTCTGGACTCAGGTTCTTCTCTACTCGGCAGCCTCACTCTGTTAGGAACATCATCTCCATAACTGGTACTTGGCAATTCTTCTTCCTCTTCTTCTTCAATTACCTTCAACTTCCCAGCTTCAGATTTCTTGTCCCTGCATTCAGAGCTTATCTTCTGCTTTTCAATACTCTCCTGGTCTTGATACTGAACTTGATCAGACTCTTCTGCTACTTCTTTTTCTAGCAGATCTTCATTATTTTCAGAGTCTACAACTATGATCTCCAAATCCTTTTCATTCAAGTTTTCATTCACCGATGAATTTTCCAGATGTCGAGCTGCCTGTCGATCTTCAGAATCTGGATTTCTTTCTGATTCTTCTTCTGAATCTGAATCAGCTGTAGTATCGCTTTCTTCATCAGAGTTTTCAGGTGTAGGCACACGAATGGTATGACTGGCATGTATCCACCTTTTTATGCCTCTACACTTCACTGCATTTGTTGTCACAAGAATCACTTGCCTTGCCTTCTGCCACCTTGGTACCAAACAGTTTCTTCTTCGGTGAACTTTTGTTCTCACCCAATCACCTGGTGACAGATCATGTGCTTGCTCTTTTTCTCTTGACTGTACTTCAGTTCCCACCTGATTAGACACAGAAGTCACGACATCAGATAATTTCCTGCAATATTCTAAAACTGCACTATCATTGATAGTCAACAATTTCCCTACTGGTATGAATGCTTGTCTCATGACTCTGCCCATAAGAATGTCATGTGGGCTTAAACCTGTCTTTTTATCTGGTGTACTTCTTAAAGTCATCAGAACAAGTGGAAGAGCATCTGTCCACTTCATACCTGTAGCTAGACACATTTTTGCAATCCTATTCTTGATCGTCCCATTAATTTGCTCAACAACTCCAGATGCCTCTGATCTGTATGCACAATGCAACTTCTGCTCAATGTGTAAGGCTTCACAAATCAATTTTAACAATCTGTTTTCAAAATGCCTTCCTCGATCACTCTCCACAGTCACAGGGAAACCGTACCTTGGTATAATCTCCCTTAAAAGTAACTTTGCAACAGTAATTGCATCGTTGTGACGTGTGGGAAACGCTTCAACCCATTTTGAAAACAAACAAATACCAAAACATAGTGCAGTTTGTTATGTTGTGGAATCTCAATGAAATCCATCTGCAACCTGGTGAATGGACCACCCTCCCGTCCTATGGTTCCAATTCCCACAACAGTTTTCCTGATTGGGTTCATTTGCTGGCAAGTTAAACACCTTTGACAAAGAAATTCTGCAATCGTTCTAAACTTGGTATTAAACCAAGTCTCTCTAAAAAGTCTAACCATCGAATCTCTTCCAATATGTCCTAGGCCATGATACATCCTGGCCATGTCAGAAATCATGCAATTTGGTAAAACTATTCTGCCATCTTTGTAAGTCCAAATTCCATCCTCATCTCGCTGTCTACATTCTGCTCTCAACCATGTGTTTTTCTCTTCATCATCAGCTTCATCTTGTAAATCTTTGACTTCCTGCCATGTCTCAACTATTGATGCTAGCATTAATGAATTCAAAACATGTTTACCATTCTTCTCCCTATTAATTGCAAAATCATTCCTTGCGCAGTACTTCACAATCTCGTCTGCGTAAGCATTTCCTTTGGTAAAGTAATCGTCTCCCTTCCTGTGCGCTGCACATTTTACAACGGCAATTTTCTCTGGTAATTGAATGCCATCAATTAGTCTTTTTATTAGATTTGCATTTCTGATTGGTGACCCTGCAGATGTCAAGTAGCCTCTCTGAGACCAGAGCTGTCCATAATCATGCACAACTCCGTACCCATACTGGCTATCAGTTATTATGGTAACTTTCAAATGTATTGCTCTTTCACATGCACGAATTAAAGCAATCAATTCAGCTACTTGAGCTGAACAAATTCCTTCAAGACATGATGCTTCCACAACATCAGCAACTGTACAAACCGGATAAGCTGCTCTCAAAAAGCGCTCCTCTGTTCTCAAGCAGGAACCATCAACAAAGTAAACACAATCTGAAACAGGCAACGGTACATCTTTAATGTCCTGCCTTGGCTTGGTACAATATTCCAAAACATCCAAGCACTCATGATCAACATCGTTTTCATTTCTGATTTCTGTAACAGTACCATCAGGCAATAGTGTGGAAGGATTTAAGTTCACACATCTTGCTATTGAAACATTATCTGATCCCAGAATAATCTTTTCATATTTTGTAAGCCTGTTACTTGTCAAGTGTTGCGTTTTACTCCTGGTAAGGAGAATTTCAACTGAATGGGGAACATAGACTTTCACAGGAAATCCCATTATGATTCCTTCACTTTGCTCAAGACTTACACTTGTTGCTGCAACTGCTTTTAAACAACCTGGTAATGCTTTCGCAACTGGATCAAGTACTGCTGAGAAGTATGCGATTGGTTTACTCAGTTTTCCATGTCTCTGTATTAACACAGACAATGCACATCCTTCTCTTTCACTACAATACAGCTCAAAATCTTTTTCATAGTCTGGCATGCCCAGAGCTGGAGCTTCACACAAACTTCTTTTTAGCTTTTCAAAAGCTTCCATCTCAATTTCAGTAAGAATAATTGGGTCTTTTATGTCTGATTTTGTCAGTCTCTGTAGTGGCTTCGCAATTACTGAAAATCCACTAATCCATTGACGACAATAACCAACCATTCCTAGAAACATTCTGACTTGTCTCTGTGTTCTTGGAGGTTGCATTCCCTGAATCATTTTAATTCTCTCAATTGGTACTTGTCTGGTTCCTTTTGCAATTCTGTGACCAAGATATTTTACTTCTTGTTCACAAAACTGCAATTTTGCAGGTGACACTTTATGTCCCTCATCTGCCAGATGATTCAAAAGATTAATCGTATCTGTAACACAATTATCTCTTGTTTTTGCTGCAACGAGAAGGTCGTCAATGTACTGGACTAATGTTGATCTCCCAGGTAAATTTAAATTTTCCAATGATTTCTTTAACAACTCATTAAAGATAGAAGGACTTTCTGTATACCCTTGAGGAATACGACACCATGCTAGGGTGCGACCTTGGAACCTGAGCGCAAAGATTTCCTGGCTTTCTGGATGCAATGGAACAGTAAAGAAGGCATTGCATAGATCAATGACAGTGTACCATTCTGCATCATGCGGAATTTGGTAAAGAATGACTGCTGGATTTGGAACAACTGGGCAACATGAA
Source organism: Lissotriton helveticus (assembly GCF_964261635.1). Taxonomy (NCBI): domain Eukaryota; kingdom Metazoa; phylum Chordata; class Amphibia; order Caudata; family Salamandridae; genus Lissotriton; species Lissotriton helveticus. The sequence continues at coordinate 1,861,480,893 of NC_136057.1, forward strand.
ACAACTATTTGGTTAACCTTTCTCAGGTCTTGAACAATCCTGTACGTTCCGTTTGGCTTTTTGATCCCCATGATCGGTGAATTACAAGGACTACTCTCAATCTCTTTTAACCCCTTCGCTGCTCATGACGAGCTCAGCTCGTCATGCAGTACACTGATCGTGTGCTTATGACGAGCTGAGCTCGTCATGAACAATGGGAAATAAGAATCTGCAGCACAGCATGAAAATCTCCATAGCATTGAAGGTGTTAAGACACCTTGCTTAATGAATTTTTCAATCACAGGAATGACACCTTCAATTGTCTCTGTTTTCAACGTCTACATGAGCCCCCTCGCGGCCATCGCACGCCAACACAACCTCAACATAATCTCCTACGCCGACGACACCCAGCTGATCCTCTCCCTGACCAACGACCCCGCCACCGCCAGAGCCAACCTGCACGAAGGGATGAGAGATGTAGCCGAATGGATGACGACCAGCCGCCTGAAACTGAACTCGGACAAGACGGAGGTCCTCATCCTGGGCTCCTCGCCCTCCGCCTGGGACGACTCCTGGTGGCCCCCCGCCCTGGGCACCGCACCCAAACCAACGGACCACGCACGCAACCTGGGCTTCATCCTGGACTCCTCCCTCTCCATGACCAGATAAGTAAACGCCGTCTCCTCGTCCTGCTTCAACATCCTGCGCATGCTACGTAAGATCTTCCGGTGGATCCCCACCGAGACGAGGCAGACGGTCACCCAGGCCCTCGTCACCAGCCGACTGGACTACGGCAACGCCCTCTACGCCGGAACCACCGCCAAGCTCCAGAAGAGACTCCAGCGGATCCAGAACGCCTCGGCCAGACTCATCCTCGACATCCCCCGACGCAGCCACATCTCCGGACACCTTAGAGATCTGCACTGGCTCCCGATCAACAAGAGAATCACCTTCCGTCTCCTCACCCACGCGCACAAAGCCCTACACGACCAAGGCCCGAGCTACCTCAACAACCGGATCAACTTCTACACTCCCAAGCGCCTCCTCAGATCAACCAACCACGCCCTCGCCGCCGTCCCCCGCATCCGAAGAGCGACAACAGGAGGAAGGTCCTTCTCCTACCTGGCCGCCAAGACCTGGAACTCACTCCCGACCGACCTGCGCCTGACCCAAGACCACCTCTCCTTCAGGAAGAAGCTCAAGACCTGGCTGTTCGAGCAGTAACGGCACCCCCCTCCCACCCAGCGCCTTGAGACCCTACGGGTGAGTAGTGCGCTCTATAAATGACCTGATTGATTGATTGATTGATCTTGTACTGAGGAATGTTTGGAAATTCTATTCCCTGTCTCACAGTAATTTTGACTGGATCAACATGTTTCATCAAACCCATTTCATTTCCTGTCAAGTCCCAAATTTCAGCTTTGACTGTCTTTTTTAGTTCTTCAGGTAAATTTTCTTTGTCAAAAACAGGAAATAATTTTGTTTTCTCTGCTTCAACCATCAACATTGTTAATTTATAAAGCCCATCTTCCTCCATGGTTTGTAGCTCAATACCCTCCGGTGAGCAATATATTTTGCAGTTCATCTTGCATAGGATGTCTCTTCCCAGTAAGTTTACAGGACTGCTGTTACAAACCACAAATCTGTGTTTGCCTTTGAATTTCCCAATTTCTATTTTCCCAGGCTCTGTCAAATCTGTTTTAATTTGCTGATTAGTTACACCAACTACTTGGATGGTATCCCCAGAGAGAGGCAGGTTTTCAATTTCCACTGATCTAACAGTAGAACAGGTAGCACCAGTGTCCACAAGAAAAGTGATTTCTACATCATTCACTTTACCATTTACAAATGGACCAGACTGGTCAACCTCAAGAGTGGCTCCAAGTACACACTCTTCCCTCTCTCTCAGGCACCGTAATAAATAGTCATCAGAATCATTCCCTTCGTTTTCTGTTAACAAAAATTGTCCAGAAGCATTTGACACATTTGCTCTTTGTGTTCTAATTACCTGATCACCTCCGCAGAATCCTGTCTCAGAGTTAAACCTTTGAACACCTCCGCAGTTTGGAAGAGGAGGCTGTGGAATCTGACCCTGCTGATTCACTAATTGTCGCTGTAGCTGTTGCTGAAGATTCAATTAATTAAGTTGTCGCTGTAGCTGTTGCTGCAGATTTACATCATTCTGCATCTGTGAATTTAATGATGCATTTTTAAAATTTCTGGGCGAATTTTTACACTCGGGCTTCCAGTGTCCAATTTCACCACAATTAAAACAAGGTAATTTTTGTTTTAGCTCTTCAATGTTAACATTAAATTTTGGTTTATTAAAGTTTCCTTTAAATTTTCCCTGACCCTGATTCTGGTTGAAATTCATATTTTTATTTTCTAGGTTAGCAATCTGATGTTCAGCTACTTTCACCTGTGCCCACATTGCTTTCTCTTTTAATTTCTTCTGTTTTGCGTCTAATTCATCACTGCAGTATTTTGCTTTTCTCAAAATATCATCAACTGAGTTTGATTGCCATCTGACAATATTGTTCCTAATCATTTCACTAATTTCAGGTCTAAGACCATAAACAAATCTGTAAATAAAGTGGCTCATGTCCCTTTCATTTAGTTTTTCATAGCCACTGTACTGTTTGAAAACTAACAGTAACCTTTCATAGAATGAATGAACTGATTCTTTTGGCTCCTGGTTTGTTCTGTCTATTTTTACCCAATCTACTTCTTTGGGGGGAATCTTTTGTTTTAACCAATAAATCACTTTGTCATACAGTCCCATGACGTCTGACGATGGAGCACCTGTCTCTTTGTCTCGAACTGGTTCTACCTTAGGCCAACTTACAGCAATTTTACATTCTGTCCAAAGATCTGACTGGACAACAATGTCAAAGAATCCATCAAGATCAATCCACAGAACTTTCGATAATTTGATGAATCTGTCTACCTGTCGATACCATTCAACAGGATTTTCTCTCAGCCGAGGGAAATCATTTGTGAATAACAAAATGTCCTGTCTTGACCAGGGAACATGAACATAACCACCACCAGCAATTTCTCTCATTGGGAACTGTTTTGCTAACCTTTCTTGCCTTTCCTCTTCCTTCTTTTTGGTCCACTTCACTCTCCATTTACTCAAGTCACCCAATTTTTTGATGTACACAATCAAATCCTTTATATGCATAATTCTTCCCATCGTATTGAAATTCCCAAGATCCTTTTCAGTAAAATCTAATCTGTAATGTTTTCCCAAATTCTTTTGTTTACTAATATCAATTTCCAATTCTGCAGCCACTTCTTCCAATTGATCATATTTATTTTTGGTTTTCCATTGTATGCTTTTGCAGATGAACAAGAGTTCATCATCTTGATAATGCTTCAAACTGTCAGGACCAATTGTGCCAATTATTAACTCTTCTAAATCTGCTTTTAGTCTCGCGACATCAAGCTTTGAAGTAGAATCAGTTTTCTCTGGTAATTCAGTATCTGATTCTGCACCCATTGGTGTTCTGCATAGTGAATCTGGATTAAAAGTTAAATCAGGCATCCTTGTTTTTTCTCGATGTATTTCAGTTAATTCTGAGTAAAATTTTTCAGCTACTTTTTGAATTTCCGCATTTAATGGCATTGTCAAACCTGGTTGTTTAATTTCTCCTTGATCAAAAACAGGCTGAACAGGACCAATTGTTACTGGTACTGTCACTGCTTCCATGCCCTTAGTTAACTGTCGAATTAATTCCTCTTTTGATCGTAAATATTCTGAATTATCTGTAACTTCCTCATCTCCACCAGTTCCCTTTGAATTTCTAGAAGTTTCTCTTCTCATTGGGGTTTCAGGAACATTTCTGCTCTCATCATAATCACTAAAATTTGTTCTTGTTTCTAACCTTAAAGGAGTTTCAAAAGATTTAGAATTATTCGGGTACAATCTGGATGACTCTTCATTCAATGGTGGAGCACTTGCTGTGGTTCCTGTAGAAACCATCGGAGTAGACCAAGAACAAGCTGGTTTTAAAGGAGTTTGTTTTTTATTAGCTAAATAAATTTCTTCTAGAACTGGGTCTTCTGATTCACTTTCCACAACTGTATTATTTTTCTTTTGGGTATTCTTTTGACCTGGTATTTCAGTAATCATTTCTCTCACTATATAGAGACCATCATACATATCTGCCTGTCTCCATCGACGCATTCTATCTTCATGAGTATCTTGTTTAAAATTTGACGATTTTGGAGGTCTTATCATACCATTTGCTTCCCGCTGAAGTTGAATCATCTCATCCTCCCATTCAACTAAAGCTTCAAATTGTGTTGGTCTTGGCTTTGGCACAAAAGCTGTCATTTTCTCTCTTAAATTTTTCAAAATTCTCATATTGAATGAACCATCTTCCGGCCAGGCTAAAACACCATCGTCTTTAGTATAATGCATCCAAACATCAAACCAAAGGCAAGTATGATAACCATATTCACCTTCCATATAAGCTGCAGGTGTTTTGTACTTATGAAGTAATTTTCCACCTCGCGTTTCAATTTTCTTATTGGGTGAAATAAAAAAATTTAATTTTTGAAGCCATGTAAGCTTTTTCTCTTCTTTCTTATAATAATAACTCATGTTTTAATTAAATCCACTTAATTGGAAATGATCGTGAATATCTCCTGGTTGTTCCGCCAAATTAGCCAATCCGTGCGCGAAACACACCAACAAACCAATCAGATTAAGCCACGTCACCACCTTACTCAACCAATAGAAATGGAACTTTCTAAAAGAGCCAATCAGCTTACAGTTTGACTCAGTCACATGAGCCAATCAGCGTTCTTGCTGTGACGTATGTTAGCCAATCACAGCGCAGACCCTGTGACGTACACAGCCGCTGCGGCTTCTTGTGTCTCACTCTCAGAGCTCACCCCTCCTTCACAAAAACTTTTCACAGCGCCATTTTAAGAACACTTTTTCAATGGAACTCAATTAATAACGACAAAAAAAGAACAAACCATTTGTCTGTTTCGCTAATATAAAGTGACAGTTTTTACAATCATGCAGGTATTCTTTTGTGTGGAATAGACGACGCTATTCTCACAGAATATACTTTCGCAGATAAAGTAAACTTTTACCTTACCCTTCTAACAGGTAATAACGAACTCGTTTCTCTCTGATTGCACATAAAGTAGCAATTCAAAGTTTGACTCGAACGAAATTACAAATTCATTTACGCACTTTCAAACGGAAAATTTTCCTAACCACACATACATGAAATCCTGGCAGGACTTTAACCAGCCACAGAAATCCTGAATCGCCAGTAAAATAAACAACGTTACTATACCCTTCACTCAAGTTAGAATATATTCTATTACTCTTTTCGCAGTGAGTTTTAGAACGGGCTCTTTGTCCCTATACTCAAAGCTACGATTTCATAGACAATCCTTACTATTCATTCTACCTAACACACCTATATTCCTAACACGTGTTATACGGCAAAAGGTAATTACAGTTTTAAGTAAATCAAATAGCATGATTCAAATGGAAAACAGTTTGGCTTCACCTAAATCCTAAGACCCTAGCTATACTTGCTCTATAAAGAATAAGGGAAAAAAGTCATTAGGCCCTAAGGAAATCTTACGTGCTCCAAGAAAAGTCCAACAGCACGATACGCCCATCTGGTGAACCGCAAACAGCAAGCTCTCTCCCTCCCAAGGGGGACAGTTGTTATAGCTTTCTAACTAACTACTCTAAGAAAAATTAAATACTTTTCCGCCGAGTCCGCATTGGCTGTCAAATGACAGATCATAATGTCATCACATTCTTTGGAGCCCAGTTCCGACTCTTTCTTAGAGTCTATTGTCCTTTATTTTCCAAGTCACGAAGCTTCCTCCAGTTTGCAACATTTAATATTTTTGTTCGCGACTTCCTTAGCTTGAAAATCTTTCTGCCGGTTCCTGTCCTTGGCCACACTGACCAAAAGTACAGTTAGTTCATTTGTACAACCACGTTTGCATTTTCTTCTTTCAGAAACTTGGCAGGAATTTTTCCACACCGGGCTCTTACTTTCTCTGAGCAGAACTTTGCCAACTACGCGTTATGAATTTACTAGGCCTCAAACCTCTTTTTCGTTAACTAGTATATAAACAAACACAAAAGAATAATTAATGCAAGAAATAAAGTTCGTTCTGTAACCCACCCACCTTTGCTAATATTAACCCATTAATCTATGTTACCTAGCATAAGCAGACAAAGCAACAAACAAATTCATGCAACATTCAAGACAGAAAAATAAAACATGAGCACACAGAAATAAGCACATGCCATTAATAAACGGCCGCATTTAGTTCTGACATGACAATAGACAGGATTAATTCATTATTTTTTACACACATGCAAATGCAACATAATGCACGTTTATGAGCACACATATTAGTTTCCCACGTGTTCATTTATAATGCAACTTTTACTCTAGGTTGGTTAGTTTTCTCACTGCATACTTAATTAATAATATTAATTTATTATGGAAGTATAACTTCACGAGATGAAATAAATGTATTTCTAAATCTCGCTCCATCACCTTCACAAACCTCCTGTGGTACCCAGTCAAGCCATGGAATGCCCTGACTTGAGTCTGGGTCGATGGAGCTTTCCAGTCCTGAATAGTATGGATTTTGGACTGTAAGGGTTGAGCTTGACCCCCACCTGCAAGGTGACCCCCAAGTATACAACTAATCTCTGCGCTATCTTCCACTTGCTGGTCTTGATAATGAGACCTACCTTTGGCAAAGCTTCTAGTTCTTTTCCAAGGTGGATCAGGTGATCCTACCAAGTGGAGCTATAGACAGCAATATGATCTAGATATGCTGCGCTAAAAGACTCCAGCCTAGCCAGAACTCTGTTCATCAGCCCCTGAAAGGCTGCAGGGGCATTCTTTAAACCAAATGGCATCAAAGTACTCTGGTAATGCCCATCTGAGGTCGAGAATGATGATTTTCTTTAGCTCCTGGGGTGATGACAATTTGGCAGTACCCTGATGTTAAGTCAAAGGTACTGAGAAACTTTGCTGCACCCAACCTGTCAATCAGTACATCTGCCCATGGAATAGGGTGTGCACCTGTCTTGGTGATTGCACTGAGACTAGGCCTAGGTGGTAAATTCCATTCAACTCGCGGAATTTGCGGAATTTGGGTAATTTTGCGTTTCGCGGAGAACTTGAGCTTGACCAAAATTCTGAGTTCCCGACTTCGCTAAATTTTTTGCTTCTTCGCGTTCTCAAAATGCGTGTTCGCAAGATATTTACCCCGAGCACGCAAACAGCAATTGTGAACAGGAAAAATCATCGCGAACACGCAATTCCGCGTGTTCGCAGAGATTTTTTACCGTTTCGCGGAGATTTGCGTAACGCGATTACCAGAATCTTGCTGACTTCAGCTTCAATGCTTTCCTTAACTTGGTCAGACTGACTGTAAATTTTATTTTTCACAGGAAGGCTGCCCCCAGTGTCCACATCATGTGTGCACCAGGTTATCTGACCAGGGGTTAGGGAAAATAGCTCCCCATACTGCCTCAGGACTTGACAGCAGTCAGTTTGCTGTTGGGCAGTGAGTGTGTCTGACGAGACCACTCCCTCAAAAGACCCATCTTTAGGGTTGGTAGAGAGGAGGGCAGGGAGAGGTTCACTTTCTTCTTCCTGATCCTCATCAGTGACACTGGCCATGGTCACATCAGCCCTGTCATAAAAGGGTTTGAATCGATTCACATGGATGACCCTGTGTGGGCTCCTAGGAGTGCCTAAGTCAACCAAGTAGGTGACCTCCCCTTTCCTTTCTGGGATAGGGTAGAGTCTACTCCATTGGTCCTGGAGGGCCCTAGGTGCCACAGGCTCCAAAACGCATACCTTCTGCCCTGGCTGAAACTCAACCAGTGAAGCCTTTTTGTCAAATTATTGCTTCTGGAGCTCTTGACTTGCCTTAAGGTTGTGTCGTACGGCTTGTACCTCACCGGTAAAACTGTACATTTGTTGGACAAAATAAACGTCAGGATGGTGCTAGACTGATTCTATGCACACTCTCAGGATATGTTGGCCTACAGTCCTGCTAGGTCACAGTACACCAACCATACCCCTAGCCTTACTGGGTGACAAATGTATGTGCAACCTTAGACCATGGCATCCCTAATCCTTAAAGGAATTCATGGTAAAAGATCTAGAACCTGTACGTTTGGACTCTCATGCGTACCCAAAGTAATACACAAGAAATAGTCAGCAAGGCATTTCAATATTTATTGAAGCAAGGTGATTCTTGCGAAAAATATGTGTGCTGTGATAATTAGTTGAATGAAACAGATTAGCGCAAATGAAAAGGAAGAACAATTTCACCATTGTGCTAAGACAGTGAATATATGCAGGCATTTACATGCTGTGTATAGTACACTCCTACCTAGCGCTCCCTAACCTAGTCTTGCGTATGGTGGGTGAGCTGCCAAACCCCTGCCCGGTGGGCTAACACCCCATTACCTGTAGGTAAGTGTGTCAGGCTGTGCGTCTTGGTGTAGAGCTGGCCATCCATCGGAATTCCGGCATGTAGTGACCTTGCAATATCAGCTAAGTGCACTCTCCCCAAACAAGGAAATAGTTCCGTTTGCATGATAGACAGTACTCATGTTGCCATGTTGCAACCCCTGTTCAGCCTCAATTGTTTATTCTAGTTGGATAGCGTCGTCGCCTACCGATCAATAACAATATTGACATTTGCGCAGTGAACTTTATGCCTTGTACTAAAAGTTCAAGGTGTCGTGATAGTGCTCCTGTGAAGTAGAAATGTAAGCGATGCCCATTCGGAGAATGTTATCCTGCATTGTCATGCACACAAATGTGTGTCAAAAGTCATTGCGTATAAAGAGAAGGCACTTGCATCAGTCAAGGCCTGCTCTTTGTCCAGCCTGGACACTGTCCACCTTGGAAGCCTTCCTGCACATCACAGGACTTCAGGACCTGTGAGGTCCACATCCAGAGTGGCCCTGCTCTTTTGTTTTCCTTCCTTCTGCAGAACCAACCGGCAACCATAAAAGCCTCAAACTCCAGTGGTCAGCCTCATAGACCCTCTGCACCCAAGCTACACAGCCTGGGCGGTAACTCCTAAATGCATCCCTATGGACCAGAGGATACAGTGTAGGAATCCAGCCTGACCCCTTATCTGCAGCTGAGTATGCAGCAGTTAAGGACCCTCTATTAAGCCAATAAATGTGCTACCTGCTCAAATCCTACCAAGGTAAGGCTCCAGGAGGCTCTTGTCGACTTGCATGCAGCCCGGTTGACAAAAGGTCTCTTCACATCTGAAGAGGTGAATGACAGTGACAACTGGACTGTAGTCAGTTCCCAAGGGAGTAACCCCCCTAACCTAATCAGAGAGAGTGTGGGCTCAAACCAGAACGCCTGCCCTATCACTCTACCTCGAGGCAACTCAAGGAACAGAGATATAGAAGAACTAGACGAGGAAGGGCCAGATGTAGGTATCCAAATACCGGTCGGTAATGGCTGAAAATACTGATTTTCGGCCGTTACCAACCGGTATTTGGATACTGAGATGTAGGGCATCTCAAAATACAGATTCGGTAATTTTACCGAATCGGTAAATTTACCGATTCGGTAAAATTACCGATTCAGTAAAATTACCGAATCTGTATTTTGAGATGTAGGTGGCACTGTAAACAGTGCCACAGTTCTTTAAGGATTCGTTATTTACCACCAACTATTAGTTGGTGGTAAATAACGAATAGCTGTGTATATGCAAATCTGTGCATGTACACCTGTGCCATGTGACAGACAAACATGCCCTTAGGGCATGTATGTGTGCCACATGACACACAAGCACTAATCATGGGTGCAGCAGGGTGTCAAAGTGACACCCAGCCACCCTTGACTTTTTCGGTATTTACTGAATCGGTAATTACCGATTCGGTAATTGACATTCATTCCTATGGGCCTGGAGGCCCATAGGAATGAATGGCAATTACCGAATCGGTAAATACCGATTCGGTAATTACCGAATCTTACCGATTCGGTAAAAAAATACCGAATTATTACCTACATCTAATTTACCGATTCTAAAATACCGAATCGGTAAAATTCGGTATTTTAGAATCGGTAAAAAAGATTTACCTACATCTAGCCCGAAGATGTTTATCTTGCAAGACTAGCCAAAAGCCATTGAAGTCAAAATCCTGGCTATAGAAAGAGGGAGGGCTGAGAAGGGTCTAGAACCCATGTGTGGTCACAGCTACAAAATAAGTCTGGACTTTTTGCATGGTGTTCTCCTACATTGGCACTACTACATAAAAAGCCAGCTTACTACATTGGTGGATCTGAGGTGAGGTACAAGACTTCCTCAATTGACATTAGGTCAAAAATAGTTTTGCAATTTGTCAGTTTTTTGAAGATTTTTCTAAATGTTCTAATTGGAACTGTTAGGGCCTTATGTTATGTCCTCCATTCCATTGAATTAGACATTTAAAAAGATACTAGTTAGTTTGGCCTTTAAAAGTCTTTTAGAATAGTTTGCTTTATTTTCTAAAAAGGTTCCAACTAGACTAAACATGTCTGGACAAGACGATACAATGCAGGAACCCAACCTGACCCCTTATCTGCGCTGAGTATGCAGCAGTTAAGGACTCTCTGTAAAGCCAACAAAATTGCTACTGGCACAAATCCTACCACGGTAAGCCTCCAGGAGGCCCTTGTAGAGTGTTATGCAGCCCAGTTGACAAACGGTCCGGTCACCTCTGAAGAGGTGAATGAAAGTGACAGCAGGACTGTAGTCCGTACCCAAGGGAGTAGCCCCTAACCTAATCAGAGAGGATGTGGGCTCAAACCAGAACTCCTACCCTATCACTCTACCTCAAGGCAACACAAGGAACAGAGATATAGAAGAACTATATGAGGAAGATGTATATCTTGCAAGACTAGCCAAAAGATCTGCCATTGAAGCCTAACTCCTGGCTATAGAATGAGAGAGATCTGAGATGGGTCTAGAACCCATGAGTGGTCACAGCTACAAAATAAATAGGGAGAACGAGGAAACATTTGATCCCAAAATCCCCAAAGGGATTGTCCCTAAATATATTGAAGGTAATGGCATCACAAAGTGGTTTACAGCCTTTGAGTGGGCTTGTAAAATGAGAAAGTTACACCATTGAAACAGGCTCTCTACAGTGAAAGTTGTTCTCAGAAAAGTTCAGGGATAGACTCCTGACACTTGATGAGGAAGAAGCTGAGTCCTATGACCTCATGAAGGGTACCCCGATTGAGGGCTTTGGTCTCACAACTGAAGAATGCAGGGTTAAGTTCACGGAGCCTCACAAAACCAAGAGGCAATCCTCTGTAGACTCTGTGGCCTTCTCAGTCAAAACACTATGTGGCTGATTGAAGGGCACTAAGGTGCAATATTATGATGGGATCTATTATTTGATTATGAAGGAGCATCCGTTGTGTTATTATGTATCTGAAAAACTGCATCAGTACCCCAGTGTACTTAGCGTTAGTCTCTCCTCAGGAGTTGGGAAAGAAGGCTGACCACTGGGTCAAAACAAGGATGCCCAAGAAGGCCCGTGGTAGGCGTGACCAAAAAAGGTTTTACTGCTCCCTCCCAGGGAAAAGATGTGAGACAACAAAGGGAAAAACCCAAAGAGTCTTCTAACGGTGCCTAAAAACCTGTTCAGGAGGGTGGGCCTCAAGACTCTTTCCAATCTAAGGGTTGGTACCAGGCTAAAAATTGGGATTCCAAAACAACTTGGTTCCATCACTGTAAGCAGAATGAACATCGAACTGGGGACTCTACCTGCCCCAAAAGAGTTGATAGAGCGTTATGATATTCCGAACATTGTAGGGGTGCATCATAATCATGGATAGTCCTTACCCGCATATATTCTTGTGTTGTATTAGAAAGTGATTATTATAAGCGTGGAGTAATAACAAATGTGTAAGTGAAATGATGTAAAATTGCTTCATGTCATTCAAGAAAGTAAAGTGGCATTTAAATGGAATTATGTAATCTTCAATGTTCATTGCAAATCCTTAATGAGGTAGCTCACGGGTAATGTAATGCATTAGATCTAAACGTGCACCATATTAAAGTCTGCACATTTAAAGATGATTAATTCTGCCTTAAACGTGATGAAATGTAGTGCTTGCAGATGCAACATTTACTAATGTGTGTAATTATCAATGTATAAAGGCCTAAATGAATGTTCACGTTTTGCTATGAAAGGCCTATTTGTATTTCTTATGTTAGCTGAATTATGTAGGCCCGAAGTGTATTTTCCCTGGTAAAGCTCTCATTTAGAGGCAGTCAGCGAAATTCATGTGCGTGCAAGGTTGTTCTGTTCTCATGCTTCTGTTGCCGATGCAAGGACACCGTCTTCGTTAGTTAGACTGACTCCTTTTGTTTTAGGAGTTAGGTATGGAGGAGGCCTGCAACAAAGTATACTGGAATGTCAATAATTGGGAGCCGATACTCTTTCTCAATGAAGAAGCCTGAGACCCAAGGACATACTAACCGTTGCTGGACGAAGTACAAGTTTTGGTGTAAAATTACCTACGAGAAGTGCCTGGCCAGAGAAGGTGTTTCAAACGCGTGTCCTATCGATTGTGCATTATGTATAAGGGAGAGTGCCCCGAGGGATGAGTTAGCAGAGAGCTGTTAGAGGGTTGAAGGGAAGGATCGATACTGAGGAGGGAAACTTAGAACGAACTTGGTAGCTTTGGCTACAGATCCTTACAATGTGAGTGTACTTCTTAGGAAGTCTTCACAAGCTGACACCTTTTCTTGATCTTGCCTAGGAAATGCTAAATAGGTATGCCACTTTAGTTATAGAGTAGGGATAGATTAATAGATTTATTTTGCAGCCACTAATGAAGACTAATTTAGATGTTGGAGCAGTCATTGCCAGTTTAATATTTCTGGAGTTGCTTATTCTCTTTACCCTTCACCAGATCAGACTGGTGCGTAGGATGAACTTTGTATTAGTGCCGATGTATTTCTTTAACCTCGTCATGAGGTGTTTGTATGTTCAGTTATTTTTGACTTTGTAATATAAAACCCCTAAATTTGTAGTCAGAGTCAGTGATCCTTTCTGAGTTTAAGTAAATTGGTCCAGGTTGTCTAGTTGTGTATGTATTGGTTTTCTCTTCTTTACATTTTTAGGTCTCGGCTAGCGTAGGCTGCGCTTGCGCAGTCTCGCTCGCGAGATCTTATGTCTCCGGTAGTGGGGCTTGAACCAGCCCCTCTTTTCCATTAGCTGGCCTCCTAAACGGCGGCCAGCCATTGGAGAAGAGGTCTCTCTGACATTATGTTTTCACTGTAAGCCCCGTCCTTTTCAGATTGAGGGGCGTGTTTTTTTCGTTTCTTTCTTCCTCTAGAAAAACACGCCCCCCCAGTCTGAAAAGGACGAAGCTTACAGCGAAAACACTACGTCATGGCGAGTGCTTGTTGATGTAGGTAAACATTCGTGCCCTTCGTCTCAGTGGCAACTTGCGTGTAACGTGCCCTTCGTCGCTGTTTGTTTTCTGAGTTCTCACTTGTAGGAGGAGCGGTTATTGGTTGGAGCGTCTTTCTGGCTTCATCTTTGGGAGGTGCGTGTAGTTCATTGCAAGATCTTTCCGGTTCGTGTGTGCTAGGTCTCTTCATCCTATGGAGGGATGTTGAGAATAATTTGGAATGGCTTCACTTATAAATACTGGGCTTTACACAGAGGGACAAGGTTCAGAACGAGAGTCATGAGACCACAAACAGAGGCAATATTGTGAAGAGATGTGTGCGGGACATGGATGAGACATGGAAAACAATACGTTATTTTGTCCGATTTAGTGTAGTGGTATGTCTTGTTGAATGACGAACTCAAACATTATTTCAGTGTTAGGTGCACACGCTTCATCGATGACCAGTAAGAGATGAAGCCTTGCGCCCGATTGCAGGGGATTGGGCAGAAGTACAGTCCAATTCCTCGCTGTAACCTGCCCCATTACTCCTTCCCCAGGCTCTCTATCACTTTATGTTGCCCTCCTCTCCCCCAGCCCCTTCGTGGAGCCCCTCTCTGCTTTATGCGTGTGGTCTCCTCCCCTCTACCTACTGCATCTTCGGCTTCCCCTCCCAGACCCCTCCTAAATGTTCCACGCTCGTCTGTCGCCGTGCCTTCGGCAACAAACCACAGCTTGAGAGAGTAAATCGCATCAATTGTGAGAAACTGAAACCTCCGTGTGCCGCGATGGTAACAATGCAAATGCAGACCATGGTGTTTATTTATTTGATTTATTTGATTGCATTTTCTGTACTTTTGTATGACGCAGGAGACATTTAATTTTGTTTCTATGAAATGCGGTGGTTTTGCTATGTTTTGTCAGCTCGTCCTCTTAAAAACACATATGGCCTGGCTCAAACGGCGGGCAGGTTGTAGAGACCCCGGGACTCTCAGTGGGTGAATGCGCCTGCTGCTGTGCTGAGATCTGGCGCGGTGGGGGTCAAAAGCGCCTGCCTCGACTCCGCCTTTTAGCGAACATAAACTCACTGGGCAATTGTGTTTCTAAGGTAGCTCGGTGTATTAATGCGCCTACACCAGAAATTTTAATGTAACATACATGTCACGGGTTTGAATAATGTCAGATTTTAATACTAAGCGCCAAGTAGCAGTTCAATGTGTACTTTCTAATAGGAATGAAATGATAAATGTTAGTTAACACCAGCGTCGGCTAAACAAATCGGTGCCTTTCATGGCATTTATTTCTCCTTGTTATCACGTAACGCATGTTCTTTTGCTGACTTCTAAATAATGAACTGGAAGATGTACAGAATCAGAACCATTTTAAGGCATGGACAAAGTGGTCTCTGGCCCCGGGCTCCAGCTTTTCGATCCCCAATAGATCTAGCTCAGTTCTGTAGAGTCGTGCCCAGATTACCTTAAATCACCGTGCCTACAAAAAATTAATGTGTAATGTAAACGGTGCTAATGTAATGCGCTCAAATACCTTCGGGTCGAGTTCATATCACCCTGTTTAATTTCTGTGCATGTCACAAGCATAGAGAACCTTGGCCAATGCCAGGGCATCGGAGTGATTTAGCTGCTACCCCTGGATGCCCATGTAGTTAGATGACAAAATGTTGTTGTTTCTCACATATTTCTGTAAACATGAACTTCACAATAACGTCGTTAAAGCGTTGTTTATGTTGTAAAACACATCATAATTGCAGCAAACATTTTTCATTTAATATACCATTTATTTATTATGTCTTAATGTGTATCCCACCCATTCACCCTTCCAGTACTCTTCCCCATTTCCCCATCACCAAATAATTGTGTGATTTATTTATGGGTCTGCTTTACATTAGCAACATGTTCTACATTGAGGGGTACTCCGATGTAATAATTGACCAGGGAGGAAAAGGGTCCTCTGACTGACTACACCTCAGTCAATAACGACCTGCAAATGCCCCCTTGATAATATTGCTGAAATGATGTAGTGGGCACTTTCAAATTTGATTTATTTTATTTATTTATAGGCTTATTACGCGCCGGCATCACACCCGAAGGTGTATCTCCGCGCGGTGCTGTGAGGTGAACAGGTCGAAGATACTCCTCCTAGAATAGTACAGTCTTTAGGCGTTTCCTGAAAGCTGAGTGACTCGGGCATTCTCTGAGGGAGAGGGGGAGGTTGTTCCATAGACGCGGACCCATGATGGAGAGGGCGCGGCCTCCCTGTCTGGTCTTATAATGTCTGGGAACCTGAAGCAACTGTTGGTTGGTGGACCTGAGGATGCGGGATGGACGGTGATAAACAAATTTATCCGCCAAGTAATGGGGTCCCAGATTGTGTAAACTCTTGTGTATCACACAGCAGATCTTGAATTCTACCCGTTTCCGGATAGGAAGCCAGTGAAGGGCTTTGAGGAGGGGGAGGGACGGAGTTCTGGGGGGGGTGTTGGTCACCAGCCGTGCTGCGGTGTTCTGCACCACCTGTAGTTTATTGAGCACTCCCTCGTTGGCAGCTAAGAGTAGGCCATTACAATAGTCCAGGCGGCTCAAAACGAGGGCCTGGACCAGGGTCTTCCGAGTATCGTCGGGTAGAAGGGGGAACACCTTCCGAAGGAGGCCAATAATGTGGAAGCAGGACCCTGCAGTGGTGCTGGCATGGTGAAAAAGGGTGAGGTCCTGGTCTAGACGAACCCCCAGGTTTTTTACTACCTGTTTAGGGAGCGGGGCCTGTCCCAGGCTTGAAGGCCACCAATCTGGGGTCCAGAGGATTTTCGCCTCCCCGAATAACATGACCTCAGACTTTCCCACGTTGCACTGTAGAAAATTCTTGGCCATCCAGCTGGCGATTGCAGTCATGCCGTTGGAGAAAGCTTGTCTTATCTCCGGGGTAAAGGTCTTAAAAGTGAACAGCAGCTGCGTGTCGTCAGCGTAGGAGATAGGCATAAACCCAAAGGACCTTGTCATGTTGGCCAGAGAGGAGACATATACGTTAAACAACGTGGGGCTAAGACAGGAGCCCTGCGGGACTCCTCTGATGATATTGGCCGAGGTGGAACTAAAGGAGCCCATGTTCACCTTCTGGGTGCGCTCTGAGAGAAAGCTGGTGAACCACGCCAGGGCAGATCTATCAATGCCTGTCTCCTTTAATCTGGTAAGGAGAATGGCGTGGGATATGGTGTCGAATGCTGCGGACAAGTCCAACAGCACCAACACCACAGACAAACCTCTGTCCAGGGACAGGCGTATGGCATCCGTAACGGAGAGGAGGGCGGTCTCGGTACTATGCCTAGGCCTGAACCCGGACTGAGAATGGTCTAGGCTCCCAGTCTGTTCAATGAAGGCGGAGAGATGGTGATTGACGTGCTTCTCCGTCAGTTTGCCGATGAATGGCAGCAGGGAAATTGGCCGCAGATTGGTCATGTCCGACCAGGGGATGGCGGAGTTCTTCCTGATAGGCTTGACCATGGCCTCCTTCCACACCTGGGGGACCAGTCCCTCAGACAGGGAGCGATTGATCACCGTCTGAATGCAGGGGCTAAGGACACTCCCAATGAGGTGCATGACACGGGCAGGTACGGGGTCTACTGGGCTGCCTGACTTAATGGTCCCAATCAGGGAGTTGACCTGGTCTAAGGTGATCTCAGGGATGAATGATAGTGAGGCTGGGGCAGCGCAGGCTGTTCCAGACTGGAGACTGGAAGAGGGGACATTTTCATCCGCGGATGTGCTTGATTGGGAGATATTTCGGTAAATGGCATCAATTTTATCCGAAAAAAAACCGGCCGTGTCATCGCACAGTTTTTGGGTTAGCACTTCTGCACTGTCGCAAGCGACAGGCTTGGTGAATGTGCAAAGCACCTGGTACAGCATTTTGGGGTCGTTGCCGGCCCCAGAGAGTTGGGAGATAATGTGGGACTTACGGGCAGCTCTGATGTTTTTATGATAGAGTCTCATTGCTGAGCTATACCTGTCTCTATCGATAGTGCTGCGCGAGAGTCTCCAAGATTTCTCCAACTTTCTGCAGGCTCTTTTCTCCGTGCGCAGTAAGTCTGAGTACCATAGTTCTTGTTTACGGTCCGACCGCTGATTGCAGCGTCTTAGGGGGGCGATCAAGTTGACCGCCGTACTCAAGGCATTATTGAATTTGGACAAGGCCAAATTGGGGGAGTCTGATGGGAGAAAATCAGGAGGAATAAAGGCAGCTCTAAAGGAATTGGCGGATACCTTATGCCACTGCCTGCGCCATAGCGGCAGGGGGACAGGGTTGGGGCGTTCCTCCAAGAGAGTGGGGAGGGAGAAGTTGATTATAAAGTGGTCGGTCCATTCCACCTGTGATGGGGGGTGACAAGTCAGGGAGTGAGAGTTCGATAGAATTAAATCGAGAGTGTGACCGGCTTGGTGAGTCGGACCCCGGTTGCACTGTTTGAAGCCTAGGGCAGATAGGTCAGTCAACAGGTTGCGAGTTTCAGCGTTGTCGGATAGTTCGCTGTGGACATTGAAGTCCCCTAGGAGTACAAAATTAGTCCCTGATCTGATATGGGGGGCTAGTGTCTCCAGGAGGATGGTCGAAGCCTCAGTGTAGGGACCCGGAGGGCGGTACACCAATGCTCCCTTCCAGTAAGATAGGGGCGAGGAGCCAATTTTAAAAACCAGTATCTCAATGTCATCAGTACAGCATTGGTCAAGAAGAGTGACAGTAAAAGTATCTTTATAGATTACCGCGACCCCACCGCCGGTTTTAACAGGGCGGTCAAGCCTAAGAATCTTATACCCCGAAGGAACCGCCAAGGTAATAGCAGGGACCAGGTGAGGTTTAAGCCAGGTCTCAGTGCAGAAGCAGTAGTCGGGGCGGTTTGAGTGTATTAAGTCCCAAACCTCCGAATGGTGCTTCGGGAGAGATCTAACATTACATAGTATGCTATTACCCCTGGGGGGCAAGGGGTTGAGGTCCACAGGAGTTGGAGTGTCAGAGAGGGGGGGACCAGAGTGTGACTGAAAATGACAATGTTTGCAGGAGAACGGGCCCCCGGGACATGGGCCGTCATCCTGCGCGCAACCTTTAAGGGGAGGGTGCCACAGGTTGCGTAAGTCACTAGGAGAATACCTTAATCTATCCACAACTCTGTAGTTTGAGGCAGCAGAAGTAGGGTTCATGGCCCCTGGCCCCGTTCGGGCACAGACGGGCTCCTCTCTGGCTCGTCTCAGGCGCGACTAAGGCGCCCCCTGCGCGCAACCGCTGCGCGCTTGGGCGACGAGAGGGCTTAAATGCCCTGCCTGAAGTGATCTGCTAGAGCGCTAACAGCGCGAGAGTGTGGGTGGGGTCACTGGCTCTTCCTGTCCCGCCCTCCGCTCAAGCGGCACTGGTTGCCGTGTCGGAACGGGGCGGGGCAGGGGAAGAATCGAGCACAGGCCCAGGAAGTCAGCGCAGTCTTAGCGGTGAGTGTGCAATCGTTTTTAAAATGTATCAATCACAGTTTAAAAATCACAAATTTAAAATATAGCTGAGAGCAGGAGCACAACAAACAGGTACCGGCTAGTGGGGAGCGCAGAGCGCTGTCACAGTCACAGCAGATAGTACAAGCGGGTCGGGGAGACTCTGCCACCGTCCCTCCCTTCCGCAAGCTGCCGCAGCTCCTCGCCGCCTTAAATGCCCTGCCTGAAGTGATCTGCTAGAGCGCTAACAGCGCGAGAGTGTGGGTGGGGTCACTGGCTCTTCCTGTCCCGCCCTCCGCTCAAGCGGCACTGGTTGCCGTGTCGGAACGGGGCGGGGCAGGGGAAGAATCGAGCACAGGCCCAGGAAGTCAGCGCAGTCTTAGCGGTGAGTGTGCAATCGTTTTTAAAATGTATCAATCACAGTTTAAAAATCACAAATTTAAAATATAGCTGAGAGCAGGAGCACAACAAACAGGTACCGGCTAGTGGGGAGCGCAGAGCGCTGTCACAGTCACAGCAGATAGTACAAGCGGGTCGGGGAGACTCTGCCACCGTCCCTCCCTTCCGCAAGCTGCCGCAGCTCCTCGCCGCCTTAAATGCCCTGCCTGAAGTGATCTGCTAGAGCGCTAACAGCGCGAGAGTGTGGGTGGGGTCACTGGCTCTTCCTGTCCCGCCCTCCGCTCAAGCGGCACTGGTTGCCGTGTCGGAACGGGGCGGGGCAGGGGAAGAATCGAGCACAGGCCCAGGAAGTCAGCGCAGTCTTAGCGGTGAGTGTGCAATCGTTTTTAAAATGTATCAATCACAGTTTAAAAATCACAAATTTAAAATATAGCTGAGAGCAGGAGCACAACAAACAGGTACCGGCTAGTGGGGAGCGCAGAGCGCTGTCACAGTCACAGTCGATGTTGTGAATATGGAGGCAGCCAATTGAATGTGCCCTTTTCCACCTTGAAGAGATAAAAATTAACCCAATTCACAAATATTGGTGCACGAGTGGGCCTGGCTTACTCTTGTAGTACTCCTGGCTTACACGGGCATTTCAGGCACAAGTCAAGAGCAGGTGTCAAGTTCCGCTTCCTCCGTCAACGGTATCATCAGACAGGAGATAGGTCGCGGCATGCAGACGACAAAAGAACCACAGAACTACAATAACAGCCGCCCAGTGAACTACAACTCCCGTGAGCTCCGGCGCCGCGCATGCGCGAACATCCGTGACAAATAAAACAATGGCGGCGCCGGGAAACCCCATCGGATATTGACCAACTCCGGAGAAGAGACGCCGTGAAGGTAAGGGGCTCCCCTTTCATGTTCTACGTGTCAGCCGATAGCGGAACCGTAGGGAGAGATCCTCGTAGGGCGTCAACGCTTGGTACAGCCTGGGGAAGTTTTGGACTAGCGTAAGGCTTGCGCAGGAACCCTGTCACTAGCGCGCTGAATCGCCTGCCGAGATACACGCATTGGAGACTTCAGAGCAGAGGCTCTATACTGCAGTGCACCCCAGGACACTACACCCCCGGAGAGGGTGTGACTAGCTTGTGATATTGCTCATAGGTCTTCCAGCACCAAACAAGCATTGGCTAGGAAAACGAACTTACAAAGACTAAGGGGAAAGAACACTCCTTAAACCTGAACTAAAGACAGTCCTTGGTGCTAATTAACCAGGACATACTGTACCCCACGTTGGAAGGTGCTGGGACCAGCATCACTGCGGGGGACGGTTCTTGGGCAAATAAGTATTTGTTCGAGGGGTCGGGTGGCATTGTCGGCCATCTCTTAGCACAGTGCCCTCCGTTGGGGAGTGTCAGGACGACACTCATGCGGAGGACGGTACCGACACACAATCATTGTACATGAGTGGTGAAAACTCAGTAACCCGGCATAAGTTGTACAGTTCTGTGAGAGAGTATAAACAGAACTCAAACCATCCTAGATTGTGTCTGTGTTCTTTCTGCTGTGGCAATACTAGTAGCGCTGCGTCACCATCCAATCCGGAGGGAAATAAGGTTTACAAAATATCCGATCTTATTCCATAACCTGCCTCCCGGTTGGGTTGTGACTCATGGCCGACATGGACGACGTGTTAGCCGCCTTGCAGGCTGTTCAGAACGAGTTGGCCGCATCCAGGCTGGAAACAGCAGATATAAGAGCCAGAATGGAGCATCTCCAGAGGAATCCATTCAATGCCGGACAACCCCCCCGGTTACTCAACAAACCGCAGTAACGGTGGAGATGCCGGTATCCATACCACTTGCCACGCCGGAGAGGTATAGCGGAGATCCAAGCACTGTTCAAGTATTCTTGACGCAAGTAGCCCTACACTTTACGTGCAAACCCCACTCCTTCCCCACCAACCAGGCGAGAGTCGCCTTTCAGATCTCCTATCTAGCGGGAAACGCAGCCCAGTGGGCCGTTCCACTGGTAAGCAGAGACGACCCGCTTATACATGACTGGGATACCTTCCAAGAAGAGTTCATAAAGGTTTTCGACCGGAGGGCCGATTCCTACACAGCGGATCGGGAACTGCTTGAACTAAGACAAGGCAGTTCTGGACTGGTTCACTACATGAACGCCTTCAGACGGCTGGTATCGGAAACGAAGTGGCCTACCGAGAAGAGAGCGGCTCTCTTTCATCAAGTGCTTAGTGAGGAATTAAAAGATGTGGTGGCACAGATCGACCCGCAACCCGCCACCTGTGAAGACCTCATAGCCTTGGTCCTTCGCCTAGACCATAGACTGGGAGAACGGAAGGGAGACCACAAGAAAAAAGACAAACCCACACCGGTGCAGGGCCCGGCTGGGGCCTCCGATGTAACGCCTGCTTCACGCATAGAGCCCATGGATGTAGGTGCTATTCGAGCCAGCCTGACATCAGTTGAAAAGGACCACATACAAAAACAAGACCTAGACCTGTTTAGGCACATAAAGATCTATCCTTATATTCATGGGTATACCAATTTCTGCAACAATATTGCATCAAACAACTCCCTTATTTTTAGTTAGTTAGGGTAGTTGGTATAGCCCTGGATGGTGCCTCTTTTAACAAAACGCCCGTTCCAAAAATTAAATCAGTTGTGAGACATAAACACTCATACACCTTAGTGTCATCCGTGCAACATAAATGACAAAAAAATGTGAGTGAGAGCGAGAAAACACCTCACGGGCGCACCACCATCGGGAACCTGGCTGGTACTCACCAGGGTTGCCCTGTTCTCATCATCGGTGTTTTCAAGCTCAGAAAGGAAAGGAGAAAGTGTCCAAAACACAAAGGAAGATTTGTGTAAATAGAATATGCAGTGGAAAAGGAAGATCAAAGAAATAGTGATCTACAAAGAATCCAACAATGTGTAAAAACACATAACACACGACAACACAAATAAATCACTTTATTATTTTGCTTGTGTTGGGTGTGGGGATCTAAAAATAGTAAGTGAGGTCACTACCTATCCAACCACCACTACTATTGTACTTGCCGACATGTTTCATTGCCATATAGACATTTAGGCAATTTCTTCAGGGCGTCATAAATTTTAGTGCCACTGCATACTGACCATTTTAGTCTGCACAACTGAAATAAAATAAAATAGGTACACCGAGTTTAGCAACCTGTGTGTGAGGCTCACGCCAACTTTAAACCAAAACACATACACCTTTTTCATATTTACCCTTTAACGGCCATTTCGCTCGTACCGGCCGCTGGATAGCTATTTAATGAAACTGTAATTACAGTGTTCATAGAGGGATTTCCCCGTCGATTTACTGCGGGAAAATAATCAACATAGATTACAAGTGTTTAGAGAGGTAGCCCCAAACAATTTGATGCTTACATATTATTCATTTATCGTATGTCTTAGCATTATACCATCTCTATACATACTGTTCAAAGGCACTCCCAGTATTGCATGTTAATGACTTCAAGATTAAATAAGGGGATTTTTCAGCTAGATTTCCGACTCTCGACTGCTAAGTACGAGTGCAACATGGTTGTAAACGCACCCAGTCATCGCGTATCAACAGAATCAGGATTCGCCACCAACTTTCACTATTTGACGAATACTGATTCCAAGCGATCTAGTGTGCACTCAATGGTAATCCCTGGTTGTAAACCCAATGCGGTGTTAGAAGCTGGAGCCCCTACTCCTTACCAGTATAGTGGAAAGCCTCTGCCATGCACTCAGCCCGTGTTTGTTTGCCGGACCCGGCTCTGGGATATGAAAGGCTGTGATCGCGTAGTCTCGCGATATCCGCGCCGCCATCTTGGATAGGGCAAACTTTCATTTGGAAGCGCTGAGACCACCACGCATAGCGTATCCTATCGCGAGAATTTCAATCGAGACCTCGCAACTTTATTTGACACCCATGGGGTAGGATATTATATTATATATTCCAGTGCACCTGGGGCACATTGTTATTTATTATTTTGAGAATTGCTTAAGCCATCACTATTAAGGCGTATCATAAGAGGGATTCCTGTTTCCTCTTAATTCTGTTACAATCCACACCCCTTCACATTAAGGCTGTACCATAATGTAAGCACATAGATTTCTTAAGTGGGAGGTAGACTCGTGACTGCCTCAGACACCTGCCATAGGAACAATAAGACATCCTGCGCCTAATGTTACCACTGGACCAACCACCCCAGTAGATGGATATTTTCTGTAGGTGGATATTTTATGTAGGTGTGTTAATTCAATGAAAGGCTCAATGAGTACATAATAAGAGACCGTAGTACTCATCTTTTTCAATGTAGTTTGTTCCATTCAAGGAGGTCGTTAAGCCCAAATGTTTCACTTTTCTCCTGAAAAATCCATTTTGCTTCCTTAAAACTGAGCAAACGTTCTACTGTATTGGTGTCTCCGACTTCCTCACCAAGATGGGGCACTTTATAGCCTGCAAAGGACTACCGTCTGCAGGGAAGATGGCTTTGGTGTTGCTGCGAGAGGTCGTGCGTCTTCACGGCCTGCCCAACGTGATAGTGTCCGACAGGGGTTCACAGTTCACGGCCCAAT
Organism: Lissotriton helveticus; assembly: GCF_964261635.1. Taxonomy (NCBI): domain Eukaryota; kingdom Metazoa; phylum Chordata; class Amphibia; order Caudata; family Salamandridae; genus Lissotriton; species Lissotriton helveticus. The sequence goes on from NC_136057.1 coordinate 1,861,504,809, forward strand.
TCTGGAGAACCTGGTGCTCTTCTTTGCACGTCAAGTCAGCCATGTCCACGAGCTACCACCCGCAAACGGACGGCCAAACCGAGAGGCTCAACCAAACCCTGAAACAGTATCTACGTTGTTTCATCGACCAGGGTAAGGAGGAATGGGTGGAGCACCTCTGGCTTGCGGAGATAGCATACAACAATGCCTCACACAGCTCAACCAAGGTGTCACCGTTCTATGCCAACTTCGGGCACCATCCAAGATTCCTGCCTTTGGGGCACCCAGCTGGAATACAGACTTTGCTCGAAACGACAAGAAGAACAACTCACATCAGGGATCTGCTGGTGCGTACTCAAAGGTGCCTGGTGGAGGCAAAGGCCAGGTACAAAACCCAAGCCGATAAGCACCGGAGACCGGGGCCGCTGTACAAGGTCGGGGATTTTGTGTGGGTGTCATCCCGCAACATGCGTTTCAGAAAACGCAGCCTGTTCCACCCTAGGTACATCGGCCCGTTTCGCATCAAGAAATGCATCAGCCCGGTTACCATGAAGCTCGCGTTACCCTCCACCATGCGGATCCATCCAGTATTCCACATTTCTCTGTTGAAGCCCTCCAGAGCCCGGACGCACACATCCCTGGTTGATGTGCAAGTTGAGGCTGAACGCGAATACGAAATCGAGGGAATCCGTGATTCCAAATGGAGACGGGGCAAACTGTGGTATCTGGTAGCGTGTAAAGGATATGGCCCTGAGGAACAGTCGTGGGAGCCGGTGGCAGGCATATCGGCTTCAAGGATGCTGAAGGAGTTTCACAGAAAACATCCGGGCAAACCCGGCCCTTCTGGGAGACCGGTGTGAAGGGGGTTGTACTGTCAAGTTCCGCTTCCTCCGTCAACGGTATCATCAGACAGGAGATAGGTCGCGGCATGCAGACGACAAAAGAACTACAGAACTACAATAACGTCCGCCCAGGGAACTACAACTCCCGTGAGCCCCGGCGCCTCGCATGCGCGAACATCCGTGACGAATAAAACAATGGCGGCGCCGGGAAACCCCATCGGATATTGACGAACTCCGGAGAAGAGACGCCGTGAAGGTAAGGGGCTCCCCTTTCATGTTCTACGTGTCAGCCGATAGCGGAACCGTAGGGAGAGATCCTCGTAGGGCGTCAACACTTGGTACAGCCTGGGTAAGTTTTGGACTAGCGTAAGGCTTGCGCAGGAACCCTGTCACTAGCGCGCTGAATCGCCTGCCGAGATACACGCATTGGAGACTTCAGAGCAGAGGCTCTATACCGCAGTGCACCCCAGGACACTACACCCCCAGAGAGGGTGTGACTAGCTTGTGATATTTCTCATAGGTCTTCCAGCACCAAACAAGCAATGGCTAGGAAAACGAACTTACAAAGACTAAGGGGAAAGAACACTCCTTAAACCTGAACTATAGACAGTCCTTGGTGCTAATTAACCAGGACATACTGTACCCCACGTTGGTAGGTGCTGGGACCAGCATCACTGCGGGTGACGGTTCTTGGGAAAATAAGTATTTGTTCGAGGGGTCGGGTGGCATTGTCGGCCACCTCTTAGCACAGTGCCCTCCGTTGGGGAGTGTCAGGACGACACTCATGCGGAGGACGGTACCGACACACAATCATTGTACATGAGTGGTGAAAACTCAGTAACCCGGCATAAGTTGTACAGTTCTGTGAGAGAGTATAAACAGAACTCAAACCATCCTAGATTGTGTCTGTGTTCTTTCTGCTGTGGCAATACTAGTAGCGCTGCGTCACCATCCAATCCTGAGGGAAATAAGGTTTACAGCAGCCTTACTCGTTAAACTAAGACTATTACTGTCTTACTGCTGTAATTCTGGGGGGTAGAGGGGGGTCTAGAAGAGTAAGTCACAGACAATCTTTGTGATCTGGTCGATTGACGTTGTGTGATTTCATTCATTGCAGTAATTTGAGAATACCATTTGAACATCTCTGGTCTAGACATAAAGCAATTGACCAACAGGCCCAACTTTACCTCCCCCCTCAGCTACTAGAATTCTTGCACCATGCTGCACTACATCAATGGATAAATCCTTAATTCAGGAAAAGTTGATTGTAAGGTGGAGCATTTTGGTGCAGATCGACCAGTTTACTCCCCTTACAGCGGAGTTTGTTTGGGGGTACTATTCGAGAAATTGAACCTTTATAAGATTAAAAACCTGTGGATGCAGATTCCTAACTTTCTGCAGTGAATTGTGCCTTTTCTCTGATTTGGGCTTGATTCACGGAAGAGTTGGAAATGCATGCACAGGCCAGTGCCCTTCCACCAGAAAATTTGAGTGCAAAAGTCACCGTCAAAGAAAGGTGGTGGCTTGGTGTTGTGTGTGGGGCTCTGTGTGTGTGTATGTGGGGCTCTGTGTGTGTGTGGCTCTGTGTGTGTGTGTGTGGGGGGGGCTCTTTGTGTGTGTGTGTCTGTGTGTGTGTGTGGCTCTGTGTGTGTGGCTCTGTGTGTGTGTGTGTGTGGCTCTGTGTGTGTGTCTCTGTGTGTTTGTGTGGCTCTGTGTGTGTGGCTCTGTGTGTGTGTGTGGCTGTGTGTGTGTGTGTGTGTGTGTGTCGCTCTCTGTGTGTGTGTGTGGCTCTGTGTGTGTGTGGCTCTGTGTGTGTTTGTGTGGCTCTGTGTGTGTGTGTGGCTCTGTGTGTGTGTGTGGCTCGGTGTGTGTGGCGCTGTGTGTGTGTCTCTGTGTGTGTGGCTGTGTGTGTGTGTGGCTCTGTGTGTGTGTGGCTCTGCGTGTGTGTGGCTCTGCGTGTGTGTGGCTCTGTGTGTGTGTGGCTCTGTGTGTGTGTGTTTTTGAAACATAAATAAAACGCGTTGTCATTTGCAGTGTCAATAGCTCAAACTTGCGTAAATACGCAACCTATTGCATTGCAAATGCAATAGGTCTCGCATTTGCGAGAGATTAAGCTAATGGCATTGTAAATGATAATGTCATTTATTTATCTGTTTTCAAAACCAACACATAAATACAAATTTTGTCATTTACCTATGCCAATAGCTGTAACTTTTGCAAAGGCGAGACCGTTGGATTGTAAATGCTTGTTCAGCAGGTAACAAAGGTCCAGTCGACCAAGAATTCTTAGTGAGATTCTATTATAGAATCGGACGCAATCAGGGTTCCCCCCCGGAGCTGCACCTACAGGGGTTGCTAGGCTCCAGATGGGATCCCTAGTGTGCCACCCTGAAATTGTCAGGGAGCACACTGAAGCTGTTTTACTTTCAAAGGATGGGGTGGATAAGGCTACCCTAGCTGTCTGGTCCAGGAACCTGGAGAAATACAGACAGAAGGCACTCATTAATGGGATTGGGGTAGAAGCACTGAGATACACAGGTGCAAGTGTCATCATGGTGACTGAAAACTGATATCCTCAGAACAGTACATTAACTTGACAGACATATAGTGGAATACGTGTGGCGCAGTGTTCAGTGTGAATACGATAGGTTCTGGCACGGCGCACTGCGTGATGTTGTTAGAAAGTTTAAAGAATGGGCTATTCAACAAAAGTAATGAGTTTTAAAGTGCTCCGGTAGGTGACGTGACTGTCCAAGTACGTCGTGAAACTATTGATGGGTTGAGTGCGTTACAGCGTGTGTACACGCATCCCTACTATTGGGCACACTTGGGATGGTTCGTTGTAAGCATACAACTGACTCCGGTGGATTCAAACGAAAAGTCTCTTTTTATTTTTCAAAGAGTTGATGATTTTGTGATTCATTACAATTCATACATCGTAGTTCATAGTATTATCGTTTTTCCAGAATGTTTTTAACGTTGTAGAAACAATGGTTTAACCAAAAAGATGCTCCGATGCATTTCGGGCCAAAGGTGCCCTTTTTCGAGGAGCGCTGTGAATAAACACAAAATAACGCACTTATCAATGTATATGCGGTGATTAGCAAAAAACACAATTATGTACATTACGTATGCAGATCATATATAATTCATTTAACATCCGTTGGGAAAGGTGGCTGGCCGTGTGGACATCAGTGAAAGCATGCGTTGTGGCAAGAATGGTTCGTTATTTAAACGGGTGACAGGAACGTGCAAGAGCAGGTTGGATCGAAGACAACGTGATGGGGAGCATCAGGTGGCTGATGTGGGGGGTGGAACAATCGTGACTGAAATTGGCTTAGGTAAAAGTGACTGTCCTGCAAGGGAGGAAACAGGCTCGTGGGAAACTCGGTGACATAAAAGTGGCATGCGGCTCGTGAAACACGAGACTTACGTGGAAAACATTGCTGAGGTCACTCGAAGCCTGTGGGAAATGAATTACACAATGTGATGGCTGCTCAAAATCCGAGCACAACGATGAAAGGTTGGGAAGCGGTGGGTACTTACTGGGAATTGAAATCGGTAACAGCTTCTCAAAGGGGTCCTGCGGGTGAGTTCTACGGTGCGGAGTTCGCAAACTCCGCGAAGGAAAATGGGAAGTAGGGAGGAATCTCAGGGTCACCTGGTGGACTGTGTGGTGTAGACATAAAAAAAGGGATCACCTATGTGTGGTGCAGACGGGTCGGCCATCTTGGAATGGGGGTAAAAAAGGCAAGGCTGGGTTGATCTGTATGGGCAAACGTATGTAACACGGGACAGTATACAATGTGTGTCAGGTGTACCAGGAGGGTACTACAGGTAGCAACTTAGTTCCAAACGGTCATTGAGACCATGTGGTTTCATCGACTGAAGTCGATAAATCCATGAAGTCTCTCTCTGTAGAAGTAGTCTGTTATTGTCTCTTCCTTCAACTTTGGGTACAATTTCAAGTACCAGAAATTTCAGTTGTGCTACATTGTGATTGGCCTCATTGAAATGGGTGGCAACGTTGGATTTGGCATTTTTGGTTCTTATGTTCTATTTATGCTCCTTCAGCCTGATTTTTCTTTTTCTTGTGGTTTTCCCAATGTATGTCATACCGCAAGGGCATTTCAACAAGTAGATGAGATTATTTGAGTCACATGTAGCATCTACATTCAGTCTGATTTCAAATCCTTTCATGGGGTGGCGAATGGTATTTCCTTTGATGATGTTGTTACAACTGTTACAATGATGGCACGGACGCGTGCCGGTATGTGTGTGTTGTTCAATGGTGGGTTTAGATAAGATCTCTTTGATGTTCTCTGAACGTGTGTAGGCAAAGATGGGTGTTTCCTTGAACATATCTCCAAAATCTGGTTCTAGGGATAGAATTCGCCAGTGTCTTAAAATGATGTTCTTATACATTTGGCTGGAAGTGGAATATTTTGAAACAATTACAGTTCGTTTGTTATCGTTTTTGGTTGAGCCCTTGAGGGCTTCTGATCGAGGAATGGAGGATACTCTCTTGATGGCTTCATTAACGGTTTCCTTACGATATCCTCTGTTCAAGAATCTTTTTGCCATTAATTGTGTTTGGCGGATGCTGGTTTCTGGCAGCCATCACATTGTTTAATTCATTTCCCACAGGCTTCGAGTGACCTCAGCAATGTTTTCCACGTAAGTCTCGTGTTTCACGAGCCGCATGCCACTTTTATGTCACCGAGTTTCCCACGAGCCTGTTTCCTCCCTTGCAGGACCGTCACTTTTACCTAAGCCAATTTCAGTCACGATTGTTCCACCCCCCACATCAGCCACCTGATGCTCCCCATCACGTTGTCTTCGATCCAACCTGCTCTTGCACGTTCCTGTCACCCGTTTAAATAACGAACCATTTTTGCCACAACGCATGCTTTCACTGATGTCCACACAGCCAGCCACCTTTCCCAACGGATGTTAAATGAATTATATATGATCTGCATACGTAATGTACATAATTGTGTTTTTTGCTAATCACCGCATATACATTGATAAGTGCGTTATTTTGTGTTTATTCACAGCGCTCCTCGAAAAAGGGCACCTTTGGCCCGAAATGCATCGGAGCATCTTTTTGGTTAAACCATTGTTTCTACAACGTTAAAAACATTATGGAAAAACCATGATACTCTGAACTACGATGTATGAATTGTAATGAATCACAAAATCATCAACTCTTTGAAAAATAAAAAGAGACTTTCGTTTGAATCCACCGGAGTCAGTTGTATGCTTACAACGAACCTTCCCAAGTGTGCCCAATAGTAGGGATGCGTGTACACGCGCTGTAACGCACTCAACCCATCAATAGTTTCACGACGTACTTGGACAGTCACGTCACCTATCGGAGCACCTTAAAACTCATGAACTTTTGTTGAATAGCCCATTCTTTAAACTTTCTAACAACATCACGCAGTGCGCCGTGCCAGAACCTATCGTATTCATACCACACCCACTGCCCAATTGGCAGGCAGCACGCCCCACTTTGAAACCTTCAACATGCAGTATGAGGAAATTTCCAAATCAACCGAAGCTCGAGCGAGCACATTAGCCTTTGGAACAGAAGAAACCGAACGAATTTACGCACTCATCAATGAAGACCTTACACAAACAACATCCAGCAGGACAAAGGAACAATGTGTAAAACAACTTCTTTACCTCTCCAAACGCAGGATTAACCAAAAGCTACACGCCAACACCCTTATTAAGTATCATAACGCCCAGCGCATTCCCCGTGGACTACGGATCGCTTTAAAACCTTCCCTTTGTAAAAACTCCAAGACATTCCAAGACAGGTGGAACGCCATATTAAACAAATGCAGTCTGGATCTTATTCTCCTAATTGTGGAAGAACTTTCAGGAATACTAACTGAATTGTCTAAGGAAATCACGAGCATTGAACAGGAACTTGAAGAAGCCTTTAAACCTGAAGAACTTGCTTCCATTCTTGAAGACACTAACAGACAACTTGAGAAACATACACAAGAAATTAAAGAACGGAAGATCCGCAAATTCCGACGTGATACTTTGGACTACAAACTGGATGAGGTCTACACCTGGGCGGATGTCTACGCCCAGCGCCGCCGCAACAAACCTTACAACCAATACACTGATACCTCGTCCTCAGGGAGCGACAACACAAACCGACCACCTAGAAGAACTACAACGGAACCAACTACATTAGGAGATCCACGCAGTCAGAAACCTGCTCAAGCATCATCCGGTGAAAACCTCCCCTTAGCCGCGCCTTTTTTAGAGGAACGCCCAGGCAGAACCGACGACCCAGGTGGGGAAAAAGAGCAGGAAAAAGAACCAGGAGAAACCCAACAAACTACGAAACCCAAACAGAAAGGGAAGAAGAATCGCTAGTCATCAATATCTCGGACACACCACTCACCGATCATTAGACAAGAACACTTCAAAAGGGAATGTCATTCATCCCCACAAGCAAATGCAATTTATTGGAGTTGGAAGTGAGCACTTTTAAACTCACCCGGAAGTTACGTCTAAGACACTTTTTTGAGAAAGTTTTGGAACCACCAACTGAAACTAAACCCGATTTACTATGTGGCCTAAGACCGTCCAGCACCTACATGCCACCATGCAGCCACAAAAGTATCGATACTTTTGAGACACTGGTCAAACAAGATATCTCCAAAATCAATTTCACCAAGAAAACCAGACAGAACATGACTGTTAAAGACAGGGATACCCTTCGAAAAATTGCCAACAACAAATTGATTAAATGTCTGAAAGCGGATAAGGGTGGTGCTTTGGTGATCCTCAATACTAGCTTATATGACAAAAGAATCATGGAACACATCTTGGACCAAGAAACCTATATGCCACTCAGTGACAATCCTACCAGCCAATATAAAGTTGAATTGATGGAATTGATCACAAAAGCATTTAACGACGAAGTCATAGATGAGAGAACAAAAAGATTTCTCATAGTTCAACATCCCAGAAGTCCCACCATCACCATGTTACCCAAAATTCATAAAAATCTAAGAGATCCTCCTTTTCGCCCCATAGTCTCCACCAGAGGGTCAATACATGAACCAATTGGTAAATTCATTGACCGGTATCTACAACCAGTGGTCATCAACCTCAAAAGTTACATTAAAGACTCGACTGAATTTCTCAACAAACTTTCTCAAATCACCTTAGGTCAAGACGAACAAAGAATACTATGTACTGCAGACGTTAAAAGCCTCTACACCTCAATCCCCCATGGGGGAGGAATTGAGGCGGTTGAGAAAGCCTTGCTCAACAGCAACATTGAAGAATCCCTCCAAACTTTCATTCTAGAACTCATGATATTCACCCTGTACCATAGTTACTTCACCCACGACCAACGGTGGTACCTACAAATGTCTGGAATGGCTATGGGCAACTGCGCAGCACCGACCTATGCGAACATCTATATGGGTGAGTTTGAATCAAATTACATTCACATGAACAGCAACTGGACTGACAACCTCAAACTCTATGTTCGATACATAGATGATCTATTCATCGTGTGGAAAAACTCCAGAGAAACCTTGGAAATGGCATTGAAGGACCTGCATTCCAAAGACAATCGCATAGAGCTTATGTGGAATATAGACAACCAGGAAATCACATTCCTTGATGTACTCATCAAATTGACTACAAATGGACTACAGACAGACCTATTCCGAAAAACCACTGATCGGAATAACATCCTCCACCATACCAGCTTTCATCAAAACTCATTAAAAAGACATTTACCTTACAGCCAAATGCTGCGTATTAAGCGGATTATCTCAGATCCAGAAACCAGCATCCGCCAAACACAATTAATGGCAAAAAGATTCTTGAACAGAGGATATCCTAAGGAAACCGTTAATGAAGCCATCAAAGAGAGTATCTTCCATTCCTCGATCAGAAGCCCTCAAGGGCTCAACCAAAAACGACAACAAACGAACTGTAATTGTTTCAAAATATTCCACTTCCAGCCAAATGTATAAGAACATCATTTTAAGACACTGGCAAATTCTATCCCTAGAACCAGATTTTGGAGATATGTTCAAGGAAACACCCATCTTTGCCTACACACGTTCAGAGAACATCAAAGAGATCTTATCTAAACCCACCATTGAACAACACACACATACCGGCACGCGTCCGTGCCATCATTGTAACAGTTATAACAACATCATCAAAGGAAATACCATTCGCCACCCCATGAAAGGATTTGAAATCAGACTGAATGTAGATGCTACATGTGACTCAAATAATCTTATCTACTTGTTGAAATGCCCTTGCGGTATGACATACATTGGGAAAACCACAAGAAAAATAAAAATCAGGCTGAACGAGCATAAATCGAACATAAGAACCAAAAATGCCAAATCCAACGTTGCCACCCATTTCAATGAGGCCAATCACAATGTAGCACAACTGAAATTTCTGGTACTTGAAACTGTACCCAAAGTTGAAGGAAGAGACAATAACAGACTACTTCTACAGAGAGAAACTTCATGGATTTATCGACTTCAGTCGATGAAACCACATGGTCTCAATGACCGTTTGGAACTAAGTTGCTACCTGTAGTACCCTCCTGGTACACCTGACACACATTGTATACTGTCCCGTGTTACATACGTTTGCCCATACAGATCAACCCAGCCTTGCCTTTTTTACCCCCATTCCAAGATGGCCGACCCGTCTGCACCACACATAGGTGATCCCTTTTTTATGTCTACACCACACAGTCCACCAGGTGACCCTGAGACTCCTCCCTACTTCCCATTTTCCTTAGCGGAGTTTGCGAACTCCGCACCGTAGAACTCACCCGCAGGACCCCTTTGAGAAGCTGTTACCGATTTCCATTCCCAGTAAGTACCCACCGCTTCCCAACCTTTCATCGTTGTGCTCGGATTTTGAGCAGCCATCACATTGTTCAATTCATTTCCCACAGGCTTCGAGTGACCTCAGCAATGTTTTCCACGTAAGTCTCGTGTTTCACGAGCCGCATGCCACTTTTATGTCACCGAGTTTCCCACGAGCCTGTTTCCTCCCTTGCAGGACAGTCACTTTTACCTAAGCCAATTTCAGTCACGATTGTTCCACCCCCCACATCAGCCACCTGATGCTCCCCATCACGTTGTCTTCAATCCAACCTGCTCTTGCACGTTCCTGTCACCCGTTTATATAACGAACCATTCTTGCCACAACGCATGCTTTCACTGATGTCCACACGGCCAGCCACCTTTCCCAACGGATGTTAAATGAATTATATATGATCTGCATACGTAATGTACATAATTGTGTTTTTTGCTAATCACCGCATATACATTGATAAGTGCGTTATTTTGTGTTTATTCACAGCGCTCCTCGAAAAAGGGCACCTTTGGCCCGAAATGCATCGGAGCATCTTTTTGGTTAAACCATTGTTTCTACAACGTTAAAAACATTATGCAAAAACGATGATACTATGAACTACGATGTATGAATTGTAATGAATCACAAAATCATCAACTCTTTGAAAAATAAAAAGAGACTTTTCGTTTGAATCCACCGGAGTCAGTTGTATGCTTACAACGAACCATCCCAAGTGTGCCCAATAGTAGGGATGCGTGTACACGCGCTGTAACCCACTCAACCCATCAGCAGTGTTCAGTGTGCCTGACTCTGGGCTACGGGGTTCACGGTTCGATCTCCGGTGCCAGCAGCAGGTTAGCCCAGCACCATGTGACTCTGGGCAATAGTTTGCTTAATCTTCCCAACGGCTCCCAGCGCCTGGACATCACTTCGGAGGTAGCTGTGCGCTTTACAAATACTGGTATATCATTTAATTTAATTTCATCCAATTATCAATGTTAATAATGTCATCAAGGTTCACCACATGACTATGGTAACCTTGGAATGGGGAGGAGTTAATGGCTAAAAGAAGGTACTCCTGCTTCTGCCATACCAGTTGAATGTCTGCTAGGGAATGATCTTGAGACTGCAGCATGGGCTGAGGTAGAGATGAGAACCCATGCAGCCAAGCTGGGAATACCAGAATGGGATTGTTTTAAAACCAGAGCACAGATCAAAGCCAAAGGGTGAAAAATAGGTCTTCGAGACTGGAATAATGACCCAAGAAAACTCCAAGAGCAAAGGCAGGAAGGCTGCAAAACCAACTTCCTTTCAGACACAAGCTCAGGTCCCATCTCCACAGGGAGAAACCATGTCAGCCTTTGAGGGAATGGAACCTCAGGAACTTGAGCCTTACACAGCAGAGCTCCTAGGGCCAGGGGTACCCTCTAAGGGATATTTATGCCAGGGACAAAAATCAGGTCCCACTCTTGAAAGCCTGAGACAACGAGCTGCTGCACATGAAAAGGACGATATCAGCGGTTTCTTAAGGACCTATTGGGTGGACGGACTCCTACACACTAAGGCCAAAGGTCCCAAACCTGGTGCCACTGGGAGAATGGTGGTGCCTCAGATGTACAGGGAGTTTCTACTCACTTTGGCCAAGACTTCCCCCTAGCTGGGCATCTTGGCCAGACTAAAACTTGTAGTAGGTTGGTTGCCCACATTTACTGGCCAAACATGCCCCAGAAAGTAAAAGTGTTCTGCATCTCCTGTGTTACCTGTCAAGTCAGTGGCAATACAGGTAGCAAACCAAAGGCCCCCTTAATTCAACTTCTAGCGGTGGGGGTTCCCTTTGAAAGGGTAGCGGTCGACATTGTTGGCCTTTAAACAGCTTCATGCAACAGGCTTGTTCTGGTGGTAGTGGATCATGCTACCAGGTATCCTGAAGCTATTCCACTTAGGATTGTTACTGCTCCTGCAGTTGCCAGGGCCCTCTTAAGTATTTTTACTAAAGTGGGGGTTCCCTAACGAGGTGGTTTCAGACAGGTAGTAACTTCATATCTGCTTACCCGAAAACGATGGTGACTGAGTGTGGGTAGCTTCATTTGTTACCACCCCATATCATCCACAAACCAATGGCCTTGTAACAAGACAATGAAAGGTATGATTATGGGGCTCCCTGAGAAGCTCAGAAGGAGATGGGATGTCCTGTTACCATGCCCGCTTTTTTCCTATGGAGAGGTTCCACAGAAAGGAGAGGGATTTAGTCCCTTAGAGCTTCTGTTTGGTCATCCTGTTAGAGGTCCTCTTTGTCAGGTGAGGTGAGGCTGGAAGAAGCTTCTCAAAAATCCAAAGCTAGACATAGTGAACTATGTGCTTGGACTTCGTTCCAGGATGGCAGAGTACATGGAAAAAGCAAACCACAACTGTCAAATTGTCAGGATATACCTGGTAAGGAACACCACCATTTACATGCTCATGTTTGCCTTCTCTTTACACACAATTACTTTTGACATACATTTGCGTGCAATACAATGCAGGATAATATTCTCCAAATGGGCATCGCTTACATTTATACTTCATAGGAACACTATCACGACACCTTGAACTTTCAGTACAAGGCATAAAGTTCATTGCGCAAATGTCAATATTGTTATTGATCAGTAGGCGACGACGCTATCGAACTAGAATAAACAATTGGGGCTGAACAGGGGTTGCGACATTGCAACATGAGTACTGTCTATCATGCAAACAGAACCATTTCCTTGTTTGGAGGGAGTGCGCTCAGCTGATATTGCGGGGGACTACATGCCGGAATTCCGAGGGATGGCCAGCTCTACACCAATATGGACAGCCTGACAACACTTACCTAAAGGTAATGGGGTGTTAGTCCACCCGGCAGGGATTTGGCAGGTCACCCACCCTGCGCATGACTAGGTTAGGGAGCCCAAGTTAGGAGTGCACTATACACAGCATGTATATGCCCACATATATTTACTGTCTTAGCACAATGGTGAAATTGTTCTTCCTTTTCATTGTTCTCATAATGCAAATTATGCTAATCTGTTTTGTTCAACTAATTACCAGAGCACACGTATTTTATGCAAGAATCACCTTCCTTCAATAAATATTGAAACGCCTTGCTGAGTATTTCTTGTGTATTTCTTTGGGTATACATGAGAGTCCAAACGTAAATGTTCTAGATCATAGATTTACAATGAATTCCTTTGAGGATTAGGGATGCCATGATCTAAGCTTGCACATGCATTTTTCACCCTGTAATGTTAGGGGTACAGATGGTGCACTGTGACCTAGCAGGACTATAGGCCAACATATCCTGAGAGTGTGCATAGAATCAGTCTAGCACCATCCTGACGTTTATGTTGTTCAACAAACATAAGTTTTACCAGTGGTCAGTGCCTGCAGATGAATGGGGTGGCTCCTCTGCCCCAAGGGAAATGTTCACTTGTTGTCAAAGTGCTGGGCAGTCCTCAAAGTGTTGGGGATGATGCACAGCCGCAGGAAGGGTAGAGTCTTTCCAATTGCCAAATAGTGTCGCAATTAACAAGTGGCCAAGAGGTCCATAGGAATGAACGGGACTTGCATGCACAATTTGCGAGTACCCAACAGGTACTCGCAAAATGCACAAGCAATTTCAAGGGTACAAGGGTGCCTAAAGGATAGACGCTTGCACCACTGAAATGTGCATGTGTGCACATGTGGCGCACATACATGCCCTAGGGGCATTTATGTGTGCCACAAGGTACTTTGAAAAATGCAAAAAAGTGAATTTTTCAAAGAAATGTAATTTTACCACCAACCTGAAGTTGGTGGTAATTTGCGATTCCTTAAGCTAAAATCTCACAACTTGGGTGCTTCCTACATTGCATTTAAGGAATCGCAATTCGCGATTCCTTAAATGCATTCTCAAAATAGGCAATAGCAAATTTTGCGATTCCCTATTTTGCGAGGGCCTTTTGGGAGGATACATTCCAAAAGGCTTTTTCACGTTCGCAAACGGGCCGATTCTGAGAATTGACCCATTTGCGAACGGGAATGGCCTTGATACATATGCCCCATGTACTAGTAGGGTTACAAGGGGCACCTCTAAAGTGCCCTCTGGGTGCATATCTTCATAAATCCAATACTGGCATCAGTATGGCTTTATTAAGATGAGGTGTTTGATACCAAACACCATTATTTTCAGTGAAGCCATTATGTTGCTGGGTAACTTGTAAAGACCAGTGCCCAATATATACCTTTACAATGGCTTTCTGATCACTTGCAACGCCTAGCAATGGAGCAAGACATCACAGGGGCTCATGCAGATGTGCCCTCACATGTAATATAATGCTGCCTGCCTTAGGGCTTTAAAGGCCTGCTGTAGGGGTGACTTATCTATAGTGCATGTAGTGTATGTTAGCATTGCACACAGGGAATGGGCAATGTGTGTTTTCAGAATGATTTGCACCATTTTACGCATCCTGCAATGGCAGTTTGCATATAGTTTTTGTGTGGGTCCCTTTGGGTGGTGTAATATATGCTGCAGCCACTAGTGACCCTCTTTAGTACCCATACCCTGAGTACCAGGGGTACCATTTATCAGGGATTTACAGGGGCACTACATTCCTCGCCAATTGGGTTAAAATCAACATTTGTCTTGTTTTAGGGAAAAAGCACTGGCAGTGGGGCCTGGTTAGCAGGGACCCAGTGCACTTCCAATCAATAGCATCAGTATCAGTGGGCAAAAAGGATGGTGACCATATCAAAAGAGGTACTTTCCTATGCCTCGTGTTCCAAACTAGTCCAAATGGGCAAAACCTCATGACTAAGGGTCCATGACCCACCCCCCCCCTATTGTTGCAGTACTGCATGGTGGTAGTCCTTAAGCACCTGTACCAGCTTTCCCTTGATTGAAGGAAGAATGGTTTTAAATGCTAATCGGATCGGTCCAACAGATTATTGTGGAGCCTGGATTTCACAGGAGACCAGAGTCCATGGATCTCCACCTCGCCAAGATGGCCACCCCACCCAAAGAGTGTCACATCTGTCACTACAGTCAGCTCGTTGATGTAGCTTAGCAGTGTATGGTGATCCCTTTAAGGGAAGCTGATTTTGTTGTGTTATACCTGAGACAACATTATAATGGTTTATATTTCTTTTATGATTTTTAATTGCTTTGAAACATATTGACTAAAGCATTTATGCATTGGCTATTAACTTACAACTAATGTGATGATTTGAGTTTGTAACTTTGCTTATCCGTTTGTAAACTCTAATTGTTTGCAAGTATAATACTCTCTGTCCTTTTTGTGGAGTCTAAGGTTCTTCACGTTATTGAAAAGTATTGAATTTGATATCAGCCTCGGTTGGAACTAAAGATTCGTCGGAGGGCGTTTGAAGTTTGAATTTTTCCTAAATCTTCTCAGAAATTTGTACAGTGTAAAATGCCCCATCAATAACATATACTTTTTCCCACTTACATTCCAACAGGCTTAACCCACTGAAACTTGACAAAGGGTGGAATATTTAACACACCCAGGGCCATGTTTATGAAAAAGTGGTGCAGCGCAAGTCACCTTGCTGCGCTGCAATGTGCTGTCCTTTCCCCTGCCCTGGCACACAATAGGATGCCTAATGCCAACGCAGGGTGGATTGTTTTCATGCGGGAAGGGGTACCTTCCTGCACAAAAACAATCCTTAGATGCTTTTTCCTCTTTCTATAAGATAAAAGCAAGGAGAAATAAACATATTTCTCCTCGCTACCTCTCTCACTTTGCACATTCCCAGGTTTGCAAGTTATTATAATTCTGGGAATGCATCCAAATCCATGGATGTTGCATGGGAACATCCATGGTAATGCCACCCTGGTGCAGAGTAATGCAATGCAGTGATTTGCGCTGAGTTACAGCACTCAAGATTTATGAAGCCACGCAAGGCCAAGCAAGGTGGCCTTGTATGGCTTCATAAGTCTAATTCTTTGCGTCGCTCTTGCACCACATAGTGTGGTGCAAGACTGACAAAAAGAGGCTCATAGATATACCCCTGTGTTCATTGGGTGTGTTAAATGAAGCCAAACTCGTAATTCTGACTCAACCCAAACAGCAGTTTGAGGAGTGGTCGGAAATAAATGACCCTCTCATATTCAGGGCCTAAGTGACATTGTTGTCTATGAGATGACTAAAAATGGGTGCACACAAGGAAAACACATTCCACACATATGCGAAGGTACGGTTATACATTTACTCTGCCCTGGTGCTGGGATGGATTTCTCAGCCAGAGTGGGAGGGTTTTGAAGCCCCTCTGCTGCAGAAGGGATGTCTAAAGTAAAAGTCATGGATGTCATTTAGGGTTCACAGATGCAAGCCCTGGCACTTTCCTTGTTACCCCTGGCAGAGCCAGATAAATCACACTCTGTAAGTGCATGAACAATGGTCCCCAATGGGGTAATTCAAGCAAAAGTGAGTCCCTGATCCCCAAGAGGTGCCTCCCCAGGTCCTGGATCTTGGCTGGGATCAGAGTGCACTTCCCTACAAGAACATTGTAAAATCCTAAGGTTTGGGCTCCTCAAAACTACAAACCCGCTTGTTTGTGCCAAAATGTTGCCACCTGTGACAACCATCAATGCAAAGCTCCAGTGAGATCTTCTATGTGTGCTACAGCAACCACCAGAATCAACCAGCAACACTAGAGCCACACTTTGCACTACAGCGACAGCACGCAGTGACCACCTATAAGAAGCTACAGCAGCAACTGTCTTTGATAGCTGACCAGCTCTTCGCGCTACAGTGATGACTGCTATATGAGCAGTGCAAAAAATAAAAATAAAATTATAATAACAGGACGTTATTATCATTTTGTTTTTCTATGCAAGAGTCGGGTGGGGATGGGCTCTGTGACACCTGACCCAGGGAGGAGTGGTTTGCAATCCTCTAAGTTCACATGACGGCTTGACAGGCCCTCTAGGACCAGCAAAACCATCATGCACACTTGGCATGTTCTCCATTGAGCTGTGTTGCACAGCCCCATAAAGAACATGCCCAGGCACCAAGGCACTGCCTGAGCTCCTGCAGTGTCGCGATAGGCTGGAAGAGTCTTGAAGCCTGGGTGCTGCTGATGCCTCCAGCAGACCGAGGACGGAGGAGACGCATGCAGCAGCGCGGCGGAGAAGGTAGGTTTATTTATTTATTTTAATCCACCACCCCCGTTCCGAGGCAGCGCCACTGCTTATAGATCGGGAGTCAAGGCATGAGCGGGGGAAAAAGCCCTGATGACCGTCATGACATCATACTTCCTAAGCAGGCAGTGTGGCAATAGAGAACCAGCCCGGCAAGTTCTCTGATGAGTAGGAAGGCAAGTATGCCGAATGAGGGTGTATGTAAGGAAACAGGATTTTTGCAGGCTTGCCCCCACTTTTTTCCCTCATTTGGACTACTGCCTGCTGGTTTTTCATATTTGAGAGTGCACTGAGGCCTGCTAATCAGACCTCAGTATCAGTGTTCTGACACATTATAAAAGGTTTGTCGAATTGGCTGTCCCCAGTTGGCAGGTACTTACTTACTTATAAGCCCCTAGTATATGGTATTCTGGGTACCCAGGGCACGTAAGGCAGAAAGTACACCCAGGACTGCAGCACTGGTTGTGCCACCCTGTGTGTGGCAAGGTACAAAATGGTTCTAAGCCTGCCACTGCAGACTGGAAGGGGAGTTGTCATACTGTCAGTTCGACTTTGTCATTAAAGCGAAAGGAAAAGGGGTGCATTATGATGACGTAACGAGAAATACCCCCTGCCAAATTATGTCGGCAGTGGGTATCGCGGCAGGCACAAAGTCCCTATGCCGCTTTTCCGCAGGTCGGCAATTATTCCGATTGCCAGCCAGGCGGAGCTGGGCCAGTAATATGGTGGCTGTGCCTAGCAGGCACCACCAGCCATATTATGATATGGGTGGTTTACAGGCCTTTCCGTGGCGGTGATGCCGCCATGGAAGGGCTGGCGGGGATTGGCTTTGGTGACCCGTTGCTGGTCCCTGGGGACATGGCGGGGTGCACTTGGGGAATACCCATGGTACCCCCCTGCAGTTCCCTGCATCAAGTGGCAGGCACCGCGTGGTGCCTGCCACGTGGTGCAGGGAAATGCTGTCCATGCCCTTTTACCATTGGGGACTGTGCTGCAGCCAGCAGCACCGTCCGCAATGGTAAAAGGCCAGGATGCGCTCGCGACTGATGTCCACCTGCCATCATAATGATCCCCAAAGTTCCTACTTAATAATATATATGTTTCCTTTAAGGAAGGTCTATCGAACCCTAAGGCAGGGAGCTGTATATTATTAGGCAAGACATGTATGTTTATTTGAGTCTTCACAGGAAAATTCCTAAAGTTGTTGTTTTGCTATGGAAAAGTTACCGACACCGGGTTGCAGGCTGACACCTCCACCTAGCTAACTTCTGCATGGGACTACCTAACTGGGCATGCAGGGTAGCAAATTAATCACAGCATTAAACCTGTCTTGATGCTCAAGTTGAACTTAATCTTAAGAAACAAATGATGGTGCGGAATGCTGAACAATGCAAACATTCACCCCCAGTCACAAAGATCTGGGTTTACTCCATTGTTCTTTTGCTCACCATGCCACCTCAGTTTGCACCAAGCCATATGCAAATCAGTCTTGACCCTGTTTCTCATGGGAACAGTCCAGCCCAAACTACCAAGCCAGGTCCTCCCTGGACTGGAAACAAGCACTCTGAGACCGGTTTCGGGGAAGCACCCCATATCAGCCAGGCTAGCTTGAATCCAGTGTTGCAGTGAGAACGGGACCCACGTCTGGGCATACCCTTCCCACTTAGGGTGACAAAAGCAAAAGGAACAAATGATCGATGGATTGCTGAACAATGCAAACATTCACCCCCAGTCACATCATTCTTCTGCTCACCACGTCACCCCAGGATGCTTGTTTCTGGTCTAGGGAGGACCTGACCTTGAAGTTCAGACTGGACTGTTCCCATGGGGAGCAGGGTCAAGACTGATTTACATATGGCTGGGTTTAAACTGGAATGGTGTGGCGTGCAAAGAAACAATGGATTTAACCCAGATCTGTGACCGGGAGTAGATGTTTGATTAATTCAGCATTCCGTCCATCATCTGTTCTTTTTGGGAGTTGAACTTAATGTCACCATTACAGTAATTCAACTTTTAGAATGTTGTCACTCTGTGACCCAGCTGGTCCAGTAGCCTCACACGGGCTCTGACTAACAGACAGCTTTCTGCCAACCTGGGGAGTGGTGTGAATGACTCCCAGGCTTAGAAACAAAGACAGTAGCTGCAGGGCGAGGGGTTACCTCCCCTTCTCAGGAAGCCACTTGGGGTGTTAGCGCAAAAGGAAAGCTTCAACGGGGAAGCTGTCTTTGATGGGCAAATGGTGATAACACTCTTGAGAGACTGCTCTTTGTTTAGGTAGACAAGCTAGAGACAGGGAAAGAGAGGGAAAACCTGTGCTGCACACGGTTTCCCCATGATCAGGTAGCCACACCTCTGGGATGGACTACCAAGCTCCTCACAGTTGAGAATAGGTTCAGACATCTTGAGAGTGGCTAACATAGTACATTCTGGAATTGCCAAATGCCACACATCACCAGAAATTCATCACCAAGTAAGAGAGGACCTAGCAATCCATTGACTAGTGACCGCATTGTCCCCTCAGGGCACTTTCCTGGGATAAATATGGCCTACCTGGCACCTGAACCTCAGATCACATTTGACCTGGAAAAAGTACTGAAGAAGGAGTGCCCTGCTGCCCCTAGAACTACACAAATAGAGGCTGTACCATCTGCTGGACAGCATCTGCTGCACTCTGGGCTAGCAAAGTTTGGACTGTGTCTGTGACTTCTTTTCGTGCCCGAGACCAAAGAAGTGACTCCAAGGATTAATCGGCTGGCATCCTGGAACAACGCCAGGGACAATAAAGCTGAAGAATCCCAAACCAGCAGAGCTGAGCCACTACTGAGGAATCGCCTCTGACTGCAGCTGGGTGCCTCAAGAGACTTATCCTCCATGGCCAAAAGTTGAACTTGAGTCAGGCCCAGGAATGCTGTTAGAGTCCAGATTAATCAGCCAAGAGGGACACTAGGCCCCACCAAAGGATTTCGCTGTGACAACTGTGTTTTGAGATCAGTAGCCCACAGTGGCTTATCTAGATGTTGTGCTACTGCATTTGTGGCCCAGCGGCTGGATGTAAGATATTAGAGCGGGGAGTGCCATCGCCCCCAAACTCATGCCTCCCAGGGTGGACCCCCCCCCCACCTCCTTGCTACACCACTGGTAGCCCAACCAGCCTTCTCATGTCCCAAAGACGATTTTGTGGGACTCCAATCTCTGTGACCAAAGCCACCCCACCTCACCCATGGACTGTGGAATCATCACAAATACACCCCTGTCGACCGCTCGGCATCCAGAACATATTTTCATCCTGCATCTCCAGCCTCAGGATCACTCCATTAAAGTCTATGACAGTCATTTGCTAAAGGCTGGGACTCGACTGGAAAACTCTCCGGTGGCCAGGTAACTATCCAAAGTATTCTTACTGACCCACTAGACCTTCATCCTGTCAGATTTGGTCACCCAAGTCGGGCTGTAGTTGTGGACGTAACTGTTACAAACTTTTCAAAAGTTTGCAAACATTAAATTGACCAATGCTTGTTTGCAGTTGAATTAACAGTTGATAAATGCTATAAAAATGTGTATCTCCTGAAACCTTCAGTGGATTGTGCTCATCTTGGACTCTAAAAATTCATAAAAAATATACTGTATTTTTATAAATTGTTGTTGAGTCGCTTTCTTATTTAGTTGTTTTGTAACTATTAAATGTTGTTCACTAAGGGGCATATGTAGGTACTTTCCATTTTGCGATTCCCAAATAGCGATTTTTAAGGAATCGCTATTTGAGAATAGCAAAATGGAATGTAGGTAAAAATTCGCAATTTTTGGGCGAATCCCTAACATTCCTTATTTGCGATTAGCAAATTGCGAATCGCAATTAAGTAATGAGTCTCCCATTCCAAAGGCCCATAGGAATGAATGGTGATACATTCTCAAATTGCAATTTTCTGTGTGAAAATCGCAATTTGAGAATCGCAATTCCAAGGGTGCCAGGGTGTCCAAAGGACACCTGTTGCATCCCTGGAATGTGCCTGTAAGTACATGTGGCGCACATACATGCCCTAAGGGCATGTCTGTGCGCCGCATGGCACTTTGAATTTTTTAAATGCAATTTTGAAGGAAATCGCAAAATACCATCTACTTGAAGTAGGTGGTATTTTGCGATTCCTTATGCAAAAATTGCAATTTTTAAAGCACCCCTACATAGCATTTAAGGAATTGCAAAATTGCGATTCCTTAAATGCTATAAGCAAAATATGGAATCGCAATTTTTGTGATTCCATATTTTGCTAATTGGCACCTACATATCAAAACGCAGTTTGCGATTCGCAAACGCCGATATTCGGCGAATTTCGGCGTTTTCGAATCGCAAACGGCTACCTACATATACCCCTAAGTTCCTTAGTCTGAGCCGCCTTGCTGCTAGAAGCCATAGCTACCCAGGATTGAGCTTAAGGTTTTACAAACAAGCCTGACAGGACCCACAACAGGTTTTTCGAGTGTATTCCATGCTGAGGATACCTAGCCCAAATACTCACAGTATACAAATAGAAATAAAAAGAGTATCAAAGGAAAAGGGGAGGCCTCAGCAGCCAACTTGAATGGGGTACATGCACAAAAGGGGTGGCCATATTTGGGTGATACACATAGGGCCTTCAAAACACAAGGGAAGATGAGGGGAAGTTTGAGTATGAACAAACCAACAAACCAACAAAGGGAAAGTGTTTCATGCAGAGGAAAAAGCATGGACATAAATGAAGGGAAGAATGGCTGACAAAAAGAGTAGCAATAATCAATCAATCAATCAATCAATCAGAGCATTTGTATAGCGCACTACTCACCCGGAGGGTCTCAAGGCGCTGGGGGGGGGGGGGTCCGCTACTGCTCGAACAGCCAGGTCTTGAGCTGCTTCCTGAAGGCGAGGTGGTCTTGGGTCAGGCGGAGGTGGGTCGGAAGGGAGTTCCAAGTCTTGGCGGCCAGGTAGGAGAAGGACCTTCCTCCTGTGGTGGCTCTTCGGATGCGGGGGACGGCGGCGAGGGCGTGGCTGGTCGATCGAAGCTGGCGCGTGGGAGCGTAGAAGTTGAGGCGGCTGTTGAGGTATCCTGGTCCTTGGTTGTGTAGGGCTTTGTGTGCGTGGGTGAGGAGCCGGAAGGTGATTCTCTTGTTGACCGGGAGCCAGTGCAGGTCTCTCAGGTGTCCGGAGATGTGGCTGCGGCGGGGGATGTCCAGGATGAGTCGTGCTGAGGTGTTCTGGATCTGCTGGAGTCTCTTCTGGAGTTTGGCGGTGGTTCCGGCGTAGAGGGAGTTGCCGTAGTCCAGACGGCTGGTGACGAGGGCCTGGGTGACCGTCTTCCTGGTCTCGGTGGGGATCCATCGGATGATCTTGCGTAGCATTCGCAGGATGTGGAAGCACGACGAGGAGACGGCATTGACTTGTCTGGTCATGGAGAGGGAGGAGTCCAGGATGAAGCCCAGGTTGCGTGCGTGGTCAGTTGGTTTGGGTGCGCTGCCCAGGGCGGGGGGCCACCAGGAGTCGTCCCAGGCGGAGGGTGAGGATCCCAGGATGAGGACTTCCGTCTTGTCTGAGTTCAGTTTCAGGCGGCTGTTCGACATCCATTTGGCTACGTCTGTCATCCCTTCGTGCAGGTTGGCTCTGGCGGTGGCGGGGTCGTTAGTGAGGGAGAGGATCAGCTGGGTGTCGTCGGCGTAGGAGATGATGTTCAGGTTGTGCTGGCGTGCGATGGCTGCGAGGGGGCTCATGTAGACGTTGAAGAGAGTTGGGCTGAGCGAGGAGCCTTGAGGAACGCCGCAGATGACTTCGGTGGCCTCCGATCTGAACGGGGGGAGGCGGACTCTCTGTGTCCTTCCGGTGAGGAAGGAGGTGATCCACTCCAGTGCCTTCTCCTGGATTCCGACGTTGCTGAGGCGCTGTACTAGGGTGCGGTGGCAGACAGTGTCGAAGGCCGCGGAGAGGTCCAGGAGGATGAGGGCCGCTGTTTCTCCGTTGTTGAGCAGGGCTCGGATGTCATCTGTAGCTGCGATCAGGGCGGTCTCGGTGCTGTGGTTGGCCCGGAAGCCAGACTGCGAGAGGTCGAGGGAGCCGTTCGTCTCGAGGAAGGCGGCCAGTTGCTTGTTGACGGTCTTCTCGATGACTTTGGCCGGAAACGGGAGCAGCGAGATGGGGCGGTAATTCTTGAGGTCGGTAGGGTCTGCTGATGGTTTCTTGAGTAGAGCGCTGAGTTCGGCGTGCTTCCAGCTCTCCGGGAAGGTGGCGATGTCGAAGGAGGTGTTGATGATGTCCCGCAGGTGGGGTGCGATGACAGCGTCGGCCTTGTTGAAGACGTGGTGAGGGCAGGGGTCGGTCGGAGATCCGGAGTGGATGGAGTTCATCGTGCGGATGGTGTCTTCGGTGCTGATCGGGGTCCAGGCACCGAGGGTGGTGGTGGGGGGCGGTGGTTCGGTCGTGGCGTGCGTTGGTTGAGTGCTGAAGCTGTTGTGTATGTCCGCGATCTTGTTGTGGAAGTAGGAGGCGAGGGAGTTGCAGAGGTCTTGCGAAGGGGTGATGTCGTTGTTTCCGGCGTTGGGGTTGGAGAGCTCTTTCACGATGTTGAAGAGTTCCTTGCTGTTGTGTGCGTTGTTGTCAAGTCGTTCCTTGAATGCGGTTTTCTTGGTGGCGCGGATCAGCTGGTGGTGTTTTCGGGTGGCGAGCTTGAGGGCAGTCATGTTGTCCGGTGTTGGGTCTGTGCGCCAGGTTTTCTCGAGTGCTCTGCAGTTCTTCTTGGAGCTCTTGAGTTCGTCGTTAAACCATGGGGCTTTCTTGCTGCCGGGTCTGCTCGGCGGGGTCTTCAGCGGGGCGAGTTCGTCTGCGCAGTCGCTGATCCATTTCGTGAGGTTGGTGGCTGCTTGACTGGGGTTCGTTGTGCTGGTGGGAGGGTTCTTGCTCAAGGACGTAGTGAGCTGGTCTGCAGTGATCTTGTTCCAGCTTCTGCGGGGAGCCTGTTGCTGGTGATGGTGGAGCGTGGTCCTTCTGTAGCTGAAGTGGACGCAGCTGTGGTCCGTCCATTGGAGTCCCGTGGCGTGGCTGAAGGCGATGTCCTTGCTGGAAGAGAAGACCGGGTCGAGTGTGTGTCCGGCGTAGTGGGTGGGGGTGGTCACCAGTTGCTTGAGTCCGAGGTTGGCGAGGTTGTCCAGCAGGGTGGTGGTGTTGCGGTCGTTGTTGTTCTCCAGGTGGAAGTTGAGGTCCCCGAGGAGGATGTAGTCGGCTGAGGGGAGGGCGAGCGGGCTGATGAAGTCGGCGATGTCCTCGCTGAATTGTTTGCGTGGTCCCGGGGGTCTGTAGATGAGGGTGCCTCTGAGGGTGGTCTTGGGGTTGACGTGGATCTGGAAGTGCAGGTGCTCGGCGGGTGCGAGGGTGTCGTCGGTGTTGGTGTTGGTCGTGATGCGGATGGAGTTCCTGTGGATGATGGCTATGCCTCCACCTGTCTGGTTGACGCGGTCCCTCCGGATGATCTTGTAGCCGTCCGGGATGGCGATGGCGATGTCGGGCGCTGAGGAGGCGTTCATCCAGGTTTCCGTGAGGAAGGCGACGTCTGGGTCTGTGGTGTCGAGCAGGTTCCAGAGCTCGACGGCGTGTCTGTGGACGGAGCGGGTGTTGAGCAGGATGCACTTCAGGTGGGTGCTGCTGGAGTTCGGCTTGGTGGGTGCTGGTGTAGCGTGGGTCCGGTCGCAGGTGAACTTGCAGGAGTGGCAGCTGAAGGGTCCATGGGTGCGTCTCGGTGTGGCTCGGTAGCAGCCCGGGGTTCGGCCGGTGTTGAGAGCGTTGAGTTCGGTGGAGTCGTAGGTTCGTCTGGTCGGCTTCCGACCAATAGAGTGATGCCCTGACAGTGGATCATAAAGAAACGGCCAGATAGGAGAAACAGAGGCATAAAGTCATCAAGAATTACAAGGTACCTTGATGCTGCACATTGAAAAGTGACAGTAGGAATGAATTCGAAAATGAAGGAAAGACATGCTGATGTCTCTGGAAGAACAAGTTACTTACCTTTGGTAATGCCTTATCTGGTAGACTCTTGATTTAGCAGCAGATTCATTACTTTAGAATATTCCCCAGGCATCAGACTGGATCTGGAAATCATGAGTAGTGCCTCTGCATGCCGGTAAATGTCATCAGTTGGCTCAGTGTTGGCGTCGTCCACGCCGGACACTACATGGGTGGTACTCACATAAACATCACCACACAATGCAGGCATCAGTTTCTTTTTGTAAAATTTCTGTACCAGAAGCACAGACTCACATTAGAAAGCTGATGGACCAGTGTGCAGACACTCAGGACCTACAGGGACTTTCTAGATTGAATAACTCATTCGCATAAGCGGGAAGGAGGGGGGTCTGTAAGGAATCTGTGGCTAGAAAAAGTCTTTACCATACGATGCACGACCAAAGGTAAGTAATTTGTTCATTTGAAAGAGACTTCTAGCTGCAGATTCCTTACCTTAGAATAGATACCCAAGCAATTCTTCCTCAGTGGAAGGCCTGAGAACAGGTACAGACCAGGAAGTCTTAGAGGACCAAACAGGTAAAGTGTCTGTTGCACTAGACCGGACTGGACTTGGACCCGATTATTGCTGCTCTTCTTGAGAACTCTGGGCAGGAGTGATATTGGCAGGAAGGCATACAGGAGACCTGAATTCCAATCGAGAAGAAAAGCATCCTGGAGCGTGAGCCGCTTTGGAAACTCAATCATGCAGAAGTGCTTACATGGCACATTCTTGGCAGTGGTAACCAGATCTAAACAATTTTCTCCACAGTCGCATCACAGACCTTGCACCACCTCCAGATGGAGGCACCAATTGTGATCCACTAGGCATCGATGGCTGAATTTGTGCACCCTGGTGTTCAGAGAGCCCACCAGGTATAGTACGACCAAGAGAAAAGATTGACGTTCCAGCCATTCCCTAATGCGCAGAGCTTCCTATCATGGGATTTAGGACTAATGGTGTGCAGTAAACTCCTGTCTGCAGCCAGAGTTTAAGGAGTTTTTGCTGCTCCGCACTCTGCTTGGAGTATGAAGTTCTGCCAAAAACTCTGACTCCGCCGCGTGGCAGAGTTTACTGGCACCAGGTATCTCAGATCTGTAATAATATTATCATTATGAGTTACAACTCCCTTGAATAAAAAGATGACTTCAGATCAAAATTACCACAGGTGTTGCAGGTGAAGCCTAACTTGACCCATAACATCCCAAAAGCAATCCAAGAGTGTTGTGATAGATCGCGCAGGTCCCCCGACCAAAGATTTTACCATATACGCATTGGGCCCACAAATTCAATTTATCAAATTCATTAATCGGGTAACCTTACACTCTACTACCAGTAACCCTGTTCCTTCCTATTTATTTCCAGTGTACCCGACTTACCAATCCACTGTTACGGGTACCTATGATCACAATGAATCAGGGAGCTACCTGTAAAAGAAAGGCAGTCACAAAATCTATAATACCGTTTTTATACTTTGCACTCATATAATAACCACAGACTCGAGAAGTTTTAAACCCTTTATCTAGGTTTCATCAAGTTCAGAAAACATAAGATTCACAGTAACTAAACAGTCAATAACCAAGATTATAAAGAGCACGTATCCATTCAGGAAGTAACTGAGACCAACCATTTAAGAGTCTAAAGGAAGGTAAGAACAGGGAACATGCTAGTAAGCAGTTTCTGAATTTTAGACTTGCTAAGGAGTGACTAAAGGACAGGGAAAACATAAGGTACATACTAGAATGTCACAGTTGAATTACCTCTGAAAAATGGTTACAGAAAAGAACTTTAGTTTTGTACTACGAAAATTCTGAGATACCATGTAACTATAGGAAGGTAAAATTGGAACAAACTACCATTCAAGGCAATTACTGTAATTCACTAAAGGATGGGTAAAGAGAAGGAACATCTATTTTATTCCAAGACAGTGTTCTTTTTACCTACAGGTGGGGAAAAGTGGAACATGCTAGTATGACAACTATAATGTAAGACTTTATCAGTTGTCAGCAAAGGGTGGGTAAGAAAAAGGAAATAAAAAGCAAGTACGATTTTATTCAAAGCAAGAAATAGAGAAATGCAAAAATGAATGAATGGGTTCCCTCAGATTTATATTTACCTAGAACGGTGTGGAGACCAACCCTGGCCACGGGTCAGTTAAGGACAGGAGAAACCCCAAGGAAGGACAGTCGCCAGTAGGCCACCAGGTGTAGAATGGACACCCCAAGACAGGACAGGAAGACCAGATTAGGATCAGGACAGGACCACCAAGGTAAGACCAGCACCCGCAGTTTGGAAGCAACGCCTGCGCTCCACTCTCACTGCAGCTATCAGTCAGAACCCCGAATGGGTTTCGAATTTCCCAGCAAAGTGCTCCGCTAGCACTTATGGTTTCCAAAAACCCCCCTGGGTCTATGGAAATTACGGACAGAGTGCTCCGCAGCACCTCTGTTTCAGGATCAGCTATTGAGTGCGTTGGGTCAGTGACAGGTCAGCTATTCGGACAAGTCGTACAATTTCTCTAGCTAAACCTAGGCTAGTTATACTGTTTTCGGGTCAGTGTACCACCCCCCAAATGTTGCAAGTGTAAGAATCCCCAATTTCGATTGGTCCACCAGTAGGACAGGTCAATACACCAACCAGGAGTAGACTTTCTCAAGCCCCAATTTACATCTTTTGGGACCGACTATTGAATTTCGGGTTCCAATGACATGTTTAACACATTACAATAGCGCATCTATCCAATTATACATTATGATACATTTAGTACATTTCAGCCTCTTCTGCTAGGCGAAGGTGCATCTTCCCAGGCGCATCTTGGCTGGGACCTCAGGGTTGGCATGCGTTCAATGTCACAGAGTTCATCCTCTTTCGGAAGACTGTCATGCGCAGAAAGGCGGTTCAATATGGAGTATTCCCATCCCTCATGCCCATGGATTACGATACACGAAAAGTAAAGGAACACAATTTAGAACACAGAAATAAATGAATGCACTGTATACCAGGAATCCCTATATGACTCCCATTACTTTATACTAACTATAGCATTAAGATCAGTGCAAGACGAACAGCAGTGCAAAAAAAAGCTGCAGGGCAAGCATCGGCATGTGAGAACACAAAGCGGCCATCTTAAGTCGAGTGCGCAAGTGCTAGAAGTTCCCACCAGAACTGCGAGTACGTCATGACACGTGAGTGTGACCTACGCATGCGCAGTAAGATTCCCGCTAAGCAGCGGCCATTTTTAGAGGCAAGCGTATTACTGTTAGCAAAATACATATGCAAGCGTCACTAGGACATCCAAAATGTCATAATAAAGGGAAAATTAGTAAGACAAACAGATTGATTTAGTTTATTAAGGTTATTCGAGGTGCTTGAATACAAGCAAGTCGCTTTACGTGCGAATCCTTGCTCCATCAGTTGGCACTCTAACCAGTCGAAGTGGTGCAAATGAAACACAGTCACTCCTTTCCCTGGTGCTGTTCAAACATCGTAGCCTCCTTAAGGATTTACCCAAACTCTCCAGGTTATACGATGTAGCACAAGAGACAAGCGCTTGTGCACAGGAAACTGTTTTGCCAGATTCGAATCAAACATGAGATTAACCTCTTCAGCGCGACCGCGTTTCCCCCTCCGGTGCTGGGCGGTAATAGAAACGGACGTGGTCATGACGGAACGGTTCCGTCATGAGCACAGCTCAACCGTAGCTCATGACGGAACCGTTCCGCCAGGAGCATGGAAAGGGTTAACATCACAAAAAGTATACATGATTGCTTATATACGGAGCCCACACTGACATAACACATAAGCAGATCTGGTCAGCAGTGGCACAAAGTTAAAAAAAACACATAAGTTGGCCTCCTCCTTTTTGAAGTGTTATTAGGACAGTTTGAATAAGGCAAGTTTATTTTAATTTTTCACAAACCTTCGTGGCCGCTCTGCACCGCTTATCTTTCTGCCTCCTCCGTGTAATTTTCTTAAGGAATACACAAGGTGTTTATTGAAAAATACAACTCATAGAAGGACGACTTTTTGCCGGCACATGATTAAACACACAGTTTTATTTCCTAATTTTTTTTAAACCCTAACAACTGCAGAGTCTCAGAAGTCCAGTTTTTTTTAACTATACCACTAAGCGTATATTTAGTGGGGTGATCTGATGGAAGTCTTAAACCCTGCAAATATCAAATGACGCTTAGTATCCGTTTACAGATAAGGCATAAGAGTACCAGGTATACCAGGTATAGTACGACCAAGAGAAAAGATTGACGTTCCAGCCATTCCCTAATGCGCAGAGCTTCCTATCATGGGATTTAGGACTAATGGTGTGCAGTAAACTCCTGTCTGCAGCCAGAGTTTAAGGAGTTTTTGCTGCTCCGCACTCTGCTTGGAGTATGAAGTTCTGCCAAAAACTCTGACTCCGCCGCGTGGCAGAGTTTACTGGCACCAGGTATCTCAGATCTGTAATAATATTATCATTATGAGTTACAACTCCCTTGAATAAAAAGATGATTTCAGATCAAAATTACCACAGGTGTTGCAGGTGAAGCCTAACTTGACCCATAACATCCCAAAAGCAATCCAAGAGTGTTGTGATAGATCGCGCAGGTCACCCGACCAAAGATTTTACCATATACGCATTGGGCCCACAAATTCAATTTATCAAATTCATTAATCGGGTAACCTTACACTCTACTACCAGTAACCCTGTTCCTTCCTATTTATTTCCAGTGTACCCGACTTACCCATCCACTGTTACGGGTACCTATGATCACAATGAATCAGGGAGCTACCTGTAAAAGAAAGGCAGTCACAAAATCTATAATACCGTTTTTATACTTTGCACTCATATAATAACCACAGACTCGAGAAGTTTTAAACCCTTTATCTAGGTTTCATCAAGTTCAGAAAACATAAGATTCACAGTAACTTAACAGTCAATAACCAAGATTATAAAGAGCACGTATCCATTCAGGAAGTAACTGAGACCAACCATTTAAGAGTCTAAAGGAAGGTAAGAACAGGGAACATGCTAGTAAGCAGTTTCAGAATTTTAGACTTGCTAAGGAGTGACTAAAGGACAGGGAAAAATAAGGTACATACTAGAATGTCACAGTTGAATTACCTCTGAAAAATGGTTACAGAAAAGAACTTTAGTTTTGTACTACGAAAATTCTGAGATACCATGTAACTATAGGAAGGTAAAATTGGAACACACTACCATTCAAGGCAATTACTGTAATTCACTAAAGGATGGGTAAAGAGAAGGAACATCTATTTTATTCCAAGACAGTGTTCTTTTTACCTACAGGTGGGGAAAAGTGGAACATGCTAGTATGACAACTATAATGTAAGACTTTATCAGTTGTCAGCAAAGGGTGGGTAAGAAAAAGGAAATAAAAAGCAAGTACGATTTCATTCAAAGCAAGAAATAGAGAAATGCAAAAATGAATGAATGGGTTCCCTCAGATTTATATTTACCTAGAACGGTGTGGAGACCAACCCTGGCCACGGGTCAGTTAAGGACAGGAGAAACCCCAAGGAAGGACAGTCGCCAGTAGGCCACCAGGTGTAGAATGGACACTCCAAGACAGGACAGGAAGACCAGATTAGGATCAGGACAGGACCACCAAGGTAAGACCAGCACCCGCAGTTTGGAAGCAACGCCTGCGCTCCACTCTCACTGCAGCTATCAGTCAGAACCCCGAATGGGTTTCGAATTTCCCAGCAAAGTGCTCCGCTAGCACTTATGGTTTCCAAAAAACCCCCTGGGTCTATGGAAATTACGGACAGAGTGCTCCGCAGCACCTCTGTTTCAGGATCAGCTATTGAGTGCGTTGGGTCAGTGACAGGTCAGCTATTCGGACAAGTCGTACAATTTCTCTAGCTAAACCTAGGCTAGTTATACTGTTTTCGGGTCAGTGTACCACCCCCCAAATGTTGCAAGTGTAAGAATCCCCAATTTCGATTGGTCCACCAGTAGGACAGGTCAATACACCAACCAGGAGTAGACTTTCTCAAGCCCCAATTTACATCTTTTGGGACCGACTATTGAATTTCGGGTTCCCATGACATGTTTAACACATTACAATAGCGCATCTATCCAATTATACATTATGATACATTTAGTACATTTCAGCCTCTTCTGCTAGGCGAAGGTGCATCTTCCCAGGCGCATCTTGGCTGGGACCTCAGGGTTGGCATGCGTTCAATGTCACAGAGTTCATCCTCTTTCGGAAGACTGTCATGCGCAGAAAGGCGGTTCAATATGGAGTATTCCCATCCCTCATGCCCATGGATTACGATACATGAAAAGTAAAGGAACACAATTTAGAACACAGAAATAAATGAATGCACTGTATACCAGGAATCCCTATATGACTCCCATTACTTTGTACTAACTATAGCATTAAGATCAGTGCAAGACGAACAGCAGTGCAAAAAAAAGCTGCAGGGCAAGCATCGGCATGTGAGAACACAAAGCGGCCATCTTAGGTCGAGTGCGCAAGTGCGAGAAGTTCCCACCAGAACTGCGAGTACGTCATGACACGTGAGTGTGACCTACGCATGCGCAGTAAGATTCCCGCGAAGCAGCGGCCATTTTTAGAGGCAAGCGTATTACTGTTAACAAAATACATATGCAAGCGTCACTAGGACATCCAAAATGTCATAATAAAGGGAAAATTAGTAAGACAAACAGATTGATTTAGTTTATTACGGTTATTCGAGGTGCTTGAATACAAGCAAGTCGCTTTACGTGCGAATCCTTGCTCCATCAGTTGGCACTCTAACCAGTCGAAGTGGTGCAAATGAAACACAGTCACTCCTTTCCCTGGTGCTGTTCAAACATCGTAGCCTCCTTAAGGATTTACCCAAACTCTCCAGGTTATACGATGTAGCACAAGAGACAAGCGCTTGTGCACAGGAAACTGTTTTGCCAGATTCGAATCAAACATGAGATTAACCTCTTCAGCGCGACCGCGTTTCCCCCTCCGGTGCTGGGCGGTAATAGAAACGGGCGTGGTCATGACGGAACGGTTCCGTCATGAGCACAGCTCAACCGTAGCTCATGACGGAACCGTTCCGTCATGAGCATGGAAAGGGTTAACATCACAAAAAGTATACATGATTGCTTATATACGGAGCCCACACTGACATAACACATAAGCAGATCTGGTCAGCAGTGGCACAAAGTTAAAAAAAACACATAAGTTGGCCCCCTCCTTTTTGAAGTGTAATTAGGACAGTTTGAATATGGCAAGTTTATTTTAATTTTTCACAAACCTTCGTGGCCGCTCTGCACCGCTTATCTTTCTGCCTCCTCCGTGTAATTTTCTTAAGGAATACACAAGGTGTTTATTGAAAAATACAACTCATAGAAGGACGACTTTTTGCCGGCACATGATTAAACACACAGTTTTATTTCCTAATTTTGTTTAAACCCTAACAACTGCAGAGTCTCAGAAGTCCAGTTTTTTTAACTATACCACTAAGCGTATATTTAGTGGGGTGATCTGATGGAAGTCTTAAACCCTGCAAATATCAAATGACGCTTAGTATCCGTTTACAGATAAGGCATAAGAGTACACTCCTTTCTGAGGTCCCAAAAAACTTCAATAAAGACCCTAGAGAATAACATTTGATGGAACCAAAATATCTATTCTCAGCCCCCTCCCTGAGTCCCTTGCCTTCTTGGTTGTCCCCACTGATACGGTGGTGCATATACACATTCCTCACTTAGAGGTCTATTAGAGAAGCGGGCGGATCACCACCGCCCACATCGCGGTGGCGATCTGCCGCCATTCCTCACCGCCTGCATACCATTTCCCCCACCATATTATGAACGCGGGGGATCCCGACGGACGGAAAGACCGTCAGCCGGTGTCTGCAAGACACCGCCATCCATATTACAATGCAGGCGGAGATGTTCCTTTCCATTGCGGCGTTGCCGCCTTGGAAAGGCATGCGGTTTCTGCATGTGGGGGCCCTTTGCAGGCCCCCGGAGTGTTGGCGGGGTGGAGGGTGCACATTGGTGGTACCTATGGTACCCCCCTACACTGGCGTGGACAAGGTGGCAGGCACCGCGTGCTGCCTGTCACCGTGTGCATGCCAATGCACAATGTGCATCCACAGCATTGCAGCAACGCCTGCCACAATGTTGTGGATAGGGGATGCCACGGTGGCGGTGGCATCCTAATTGTCGATGCGGGACAGCCGCACCACTGGCGGCCTGTCCCAGCACCCCTAAGGTGGCAGGCGGACTAAAGTCCTCCCGCCATCCTAATAGGCCCCTTAGTCTGCATGCGTTGGGAAGTGTTAGTCATGCTTTATTTCTTTTGGATGTCATTGTTAGTTCGGTTATGAAAATGTGGTTAACAAACTGAGAGTAATTTTCAAGTTCTGAATGTTTATTTTCTGCTTCTCTATTAGTGGCCTGATATTAGTTTGGGCATAGGCACAAAGTCTGAATGCCCGATTTAAGACAGAGCTGGTATTTGCACTATTGAAATTCCTCCACTGTAACATGTCATCTTCACGGGCTCTCTCATAATAGTCCCCCTTGGGTGTAATTACAACTATGGCGTGAGCACCATGCTCGGGCCAGGGAGCCTCGGCCCTGGCTCCTTCCTAGAAACTTTGGTGGGTGCTGGTGTTTGAAGTTGAGCTGGTGAGAACTCAGCCCCTCATCCCTTTTGAGGTGGATAGGATAGTTTGAAGAATGTGCTGAGTAAAATTTTTCACAAGCCTTCGTGGCCATGCTGTGGGGCTTACTTTTCCACCCCCTTCCACGTTCTTCAGGAATGCACTAGGTTCTGTTTCTTATACTCTGCCAGCTTGCAGAACTACGCAGAATGTGCTGAGTTTTTTTGCAACTCCGTGGAATTCTGCATAGGGCCACTCCACGAGCTCTGCCCACCCTTATTTAGGACCACACCTCTCCCTATTTGTTGCAGTAGCACATGGTAGTGGTGTTGTGCCTGAACATGTGAACTAGCCCTCCCCTGATGTAAGAGAGGGAGGCCTTCAATTGCAAGCAGATTGCTTTCAACTCTAACAAGTTGATGTGGAACTGAGACTACACCGTATACCAGAGTCCTCTGATCTCCACCTCTCCCAGATAGATCCCCAATACAGGAGGGACGTATCTGTCGCCATGGTGAGCTCTGAGTGGGTAAGGGGTAGGGATCTGCCACTAACTCAATCGCGATTTTCAGCCACCACTGCAGATCTTTTGCAGTTCCCTCCGATATTTGGACCAAGTTAGAGGGATTTCCCTGATGCTGCACCTACTAGAACTTCAGGTTCCACTGCAGAGCCCACATATTCCAGCTGGCATGGGCTACTAGCAGGATGCAAGAGGGCCAGTAGCCTCAGAGCCAGTCTCACTGAAATCCAGGATAGAGGGTGAATCATTGGAACCATAGCCTGAATATCCTAGACTTGCCGTTCCTGAGGATAGGCTCAAAATTGCACTGTATCCAGAATGACTCCAATGAAAAGGAGCATCTGAGAGGGATTCAGGTACATCTTTGGCAAATTGATAGTGAACCCTTAACAATGTAAGAGGTCCACCGTAGTCTACAGGTGGGTGCAACTGCCTGGGGAGAGACTGCCTTCAGCAGGTAGTTGTCAAAGTGATGGATGAATTAAACCCCTGACCTCTGCAGATGGGCTGCAACCATCACCTGTGTGAACACCCGAGAGGTGCTGGTAAGGCCAAAGGGGAGCACAGGAAACTGAGAGTGGGCCAGCAGGGCGGGTGTGTGAATATCGACACCCTGGCAATCCAATGCTACCATCCAGTCTCAAGGGTCTAGGGAAGACAGGGCCTGAGCCAAGGTGAGGATTTTGAATTTCTCCTTCTTTAGGAAGTAGTTGAGTAGGCCCTGATCTAGTGTATGGTGGAAGACTCTTTCCTGGTTCCTCACCAGAAAGTAGCAGGATTAGCAACCACAACCTACCTCTGATGTCAGCACCCTCTCAATGTCTCCTTTGGCCAAAAGACCCTGCACTTACTAATGTAGAAGGAAGAGGTGGCCCTTTGTCAGCCAGTCTGAGGATGGTGGCATGGGAGTCTGGGTTTCTGTGAATGGAAGGGTGTGACCCCATTTGAAGCTCCCATTTGTCTGAAGTGATGAACTACCATGGGGGCAGGTGGTTCTTGATCCTGCTGCCAACTACAGGCTTGTGATGGTGAGAGGACATATTAAAGGGGTTTGAAAACTGCAGACGTAGGGGGGAAGCGTACTGGGCAGATCTCTGGCCAAGTGTCCCACTGGGCTTGTGGGAACCCCACCCACAGCCACAAAAGGACTGGGGAGTCTGTTGGCTGTGCTGGCTGGACGGGAATGGATGCAGTTGGTAACTGCGAAAGGCAGAGTAAGTCTGGTGCGGGCCATGGAGAGTCCAAGTGACCGGGCAATGGTTCTGCTGTCCTTAAAGCTCTTGAGCTTCAAATCTGCCTTATTGCCAAACAAGTGTATGCCATTGAATGGCATGTCCATAAGGGGTGCCTGGACATCGAAAAGCCACTTGACATCAACCAGGTTTAGCAACCGAGTGCCACTGACGAAGCAGTCAATCTACCTAGCCAGTTGGTCGTATCCAGTTTGCAGCTTATGGTGAACTTTGCTGCAACCATGCCATCTGCAGTAGCCTGGGCTCAGGCCTCCTCCAAGACCATGGGCAGTACTTGTGCAACCGAATCCCAAATTATGTGGGATTATTGGTCTAAGAGGAACACTGTGTTCACTGACTGTAGTGCAAGGCTGATAGAAGAGACAATCCTCTTAACAAAAGTGTCCATCCGCTTGGGTCCCCTATCTGGTGGTGTGGTAGGGAACACTCCAGGTTTGAATTTGGAGGCCTCGACAACCAGACTCTCTGGGGTGGGTGCTGTTTGAGGAAAGATCGGTCTCCAAGAGCGAGCGATGGTGGCGGGCAATCGTCCTGTGCACAAGATCCCCTGGGCAGGGCTTGGCCCATGCCCAGTGTAGGACATTGGTGAGAGCTTCATTAAATTGAAGAAGAGGTTCTGTGACAGCAAGTCCCGGTTGAAGCACCTCTGTCAAGACGTTTGCTTTACTGCCACCAAGGACAGCATAAGGTCAAGGACCTCACCCACCCACCTCACCACCATGGCAAATGAAGCCTCCTTCTCCTAAGGCACATTAGGACGAGAGATAAGGCCATATTCTGGAGAGGTGTCTAGGCCACTGGCATGGTTGCCCTCAGACTCTTCCATGGGATCAGGATAACCATAAGATCCTCAGATCCGCCCATATTGTTTTCTCCTCAGGGCCTATCAGTAAAAGGAGGCACTTTCTCCGACTTGGAGGTTTATGCTCCAGCAGGCCCTGGAGTCGACATCAGGCAACGCTGATCCAGCTCCACATCGTCGGAGTCAGGCATAACAAAGAGGTGGGTGTTTGCAGCACCAGGAACAGCGCCACTAGAATGGGCTAAGGCGAAGGTTGTGGTCTCGTGTCCAGAGCGAATATATGAATACAGGGACGGATCCAATGGGCTCGACTGGTGCTAAGAGTGAACCAGCCAATAGGAATCCAGTGAGCAAACCAGTGGGGCAACTGCCAAGCCCATGGGGCCCCGAAGAACTGCCAAATATGAGGTGCAAGGTCTAAAAAACTCCTTTAGATGTGCAGGGGTCAACCTGGCTCTGGGAAATTCTGGGAGGCAGGGGCAGAGCAACACTCAGGCTGCATAGCTGACAAGTTGGAGGAGGGCCTAGATTTGTGGCATTGTTCCCATTCCTCGTCCAAAGATTTGGAGCAGCGTGGCAAAGTCAAAGAGCGCTTTGACTTCTTGTACTTTTTTTGGGTGTCGTATCCAACGATGACTTTTAGCATGACGTTGATCAACAGGAACAGTTCCACAAGCTTGGAACCTGGTGCGTCGAGGAGTCAACTTGCTTCTGGTGACCAAGAGCTTCAGGGAGCATTCCCGAACTGTACTGCATCGCATTGCATCGCTCAACAATAGGGGTTAGGCTTTGGAGTCATGGCCCGCTCAAGGCATCAAAGGCAAACCATATGGGGGTTCTGTCACAAACATCTGCCTGTGACAGGACCCACAGGATTTAAATTCCACAGTTTTTCAGGGGACATGCCTATCACACACTGGGAGCTTAAGCTCAAACAATTTCGACAAAAGGTAAAAAAAAATAGTCTAACAAAGGGACTCCGCTAACTCTCTCCAGATCGGCACTGATGATGTGGAAAGAAAAGAACTGGTGTCAATGAGCTGGGTGGCACCTATATGGACACTGCACAAGTAGCATCCGTGATGGATGCGGGCACTGATGCTGAGTTAGCCGACACCCATTACCAGCTTTTAAAGGTACTACTCAAGATTTTCTGAACCCATTCTGACACCTGGTTAATATTCTAAGGCAAGGCATCTGTGGCTAGAATTCTCTATCAGATAACTACAGTCTCATTGGCACAGGGGGGGGGGGCATATTACATAATGTTAAGTAGTAAAATTAATTGTAGTACATCTTGGAGAAACTGAGCAGCAGGAATGAAAGGACCCTACTCAGTTTAATAGTAATGAAGTTCAGCCTTCTGGGCAGTTGAGGCCCATTTTCATTGTTCATATCTTTACGATCCACTTCAGTTCCTCTTTGTTCAGCCGTTGCTCCATGTTTCTTCCTCATTCTGGGATAGGAATGACTGATATTACCTGTCACCTGACGTCATCTTCTGAATGGCTATGTTGAATGAAATGTTCAACTAGTGGTGCAGTGTAGACCTTACATCGTAGTCGACTCCTATAATGGCAAATGCAGATCTCTATTTTGGGTTGGTCGATGTATATTAAATGGCATGGGCAGAAAATGGCATAAATAATAGTGTATGTGTTAAGTTAAAGAAAATTTTGAGGGGTAATTCTCCATTACAGTGAGGAAATGTCATGATTTCAATGGTAAATGCAAAAGACACACAATCGATGGACGGCATTCAGAACAAATCAAAACATTCACCCTCAGTCAAGAGATGTCAGGATTCCGTCCATCATTTGTTTGCTGTAACACTTTTCGCCCAAAGTGGGATGGGTATGCCCAGACGTGGGTCCCTTCCTCACTGTGCTACTGGATTCAAGTTAGCTGGCTGAAGAAAAGTGACATACCCTGAAATCCGTCCCAGGATGCTTGTTTATGGTCCAGGGAGGACCTGGCTTGGCAAGACTGATTTACATATGGCTGGGTC
The DNA here is from genome assembly GCF_964261635.1 of Lissotriton helveticus. Lineage (NCBI taxonomy): Eukaryota > Metazoa > Chordata > Amphibia > Caudata > Salamandridae > Lissotriton > Lissotriton helveticus. The sequence continues at coordinate 1,861,542,901 of NC_136057.1, forward strand.
TAAACTGGGGTGGTATGGTGAGCAAAAGAACAATGGATTTAACCCAGATCTTTTGACTGGGGGTGAATGTTTGCATTGTCAGCATTCCGTCCGTCATTTGTTTGCTGTAACACCTCAATGGTAATTGGGAACACACTGCAGCATCCACACTTAAAGTGTACAGTCAGTGGGGGGCGGGGGGTGGATGGTGTGGTTTGTATGCAAACAAGGGAGGTTCAAATGCAAGGCTCCCAGCTGCCACTACATTCCAGTGTTTCCTGATACATTTGGAAATAGCATTGAAAACTTTGGGAAAAAGTTGTAACTCATAATATTCTGTCAAATTTGGTTTTGATCTTAGGTGTTAATAATTTGTTTTGTGGATTTTACCATGCCTTTTTCATGAATCATTTGACCAGGCATTTTGGTATCCATGGGATAATCATTTGTTGGAAAGGATTTAAGCCTCTTTAAAGTCATCTACTCTTTGTTTGCAATTGCGTCTGATACATAATAACTGACTAAATGTCAAAAATTCACGCAGAGCACGTGGGTGGTAAACTGAGTAAGATAATAAAGTATTCTTTCAGTAAGGTTGCGAAACAGAGTAGTGTAAAGTACATAATTTTGTTTTATTTGTCATATCCAAAAAAAGAGATTTCAGTGTTGGGGCTAGGCAAGGGGAATTTGAGGCCATTGCAATTTGAAATTGAGTGACGTCAGTAGAATTACCTTTCCAAATAAGAAAAATATTACCAGTGTACATTTTGAAGAAAAGTATCTTATCTCTGAAAGGATTGTTGGGAGGCAATCAATACAGTCCATGTATAAAATGGCAAAATTGGGAGCACAAACTACCTCCATAGACGTGTCCTTAACTTGGAGAAAAATTAATTCTCAAATTGAAAAATATTTTTGTAAGAGCAAAGTCAAGAAGGGAGACAATAAATGAAGTAAGAACTCTATAAGGTGTAGGTCTTAGGCTCAGGACAGTGTTTTTCACAACAAGGCCATCGACTTGAAGAACGTTTGTGTATGATGCTTCGATATCAGTTATCACCAACAGTGAGATTTGGAATAGGGGACATTTTCGATCCAGTTAATAAAGTGCATACTGTTGCATATGTAACACTGCGTCAGAGGAGAGAATGGTTTGATGAAAAAGTCCCATACCTGACAATAGCTTCCAGTACAGACGTTTTTATGTATTTTTGGGAGTGTCAAATGAAAGGTATTCTGGGATTTGTGACACTGAGAAATACAAATCCATTGTTACTCAATAAACCTTCTACTTTGGCTTCTGGAGTCAGTGTGAGGATCAACTCACGTGTTTGGACTCTGAAGATTTTAACATAATACTCAGGGTTGAAGAACTGCCGATGTAAGTTAGATTTATAATTAGAGCGGTCTTGCAAGATAATCCCGCCACCCTTGTCCACTGGTTTAATGACCAAGTCTGGGTTGCACTTCAAATCATTGAGTGATAACCTTTCTTAAAGGGAGTTGTTATACAGTGTAAAGTTAGACTGGGAATACTATTTGTGGGGTTGGGGGTAGAACGTCAATGGTGGACATAAACCACTAGCTTAGACAGCAATTCTAGGGGGCTACACTAAAAAAAAGGCCATCAGATGTATTTTCCTGAACAATCTGTAATTCTAGGAAGTTGTTCCTTCCAGTATCTGTAAGCTCCTAGTGGGTTCCAGGGCCTGGTAGTAAGGGTTGCTAGACAAATTGACATAAGGTTCTGTCAATCCCGTCAAGGTATGTAAATAATTGCGAGCAGGTAACTGGATATTTAAGGACAGGCTGCTAGGAAAAGCGACAGAAGTCGCTCACTATCCCGTCAAGCTATGGAAATATTCGCCTAATAAGCAGTTACTTTTTGCACATTGACACTTTATCCGCCCTGTAGACTTGCACAAGGGCACCTTATCCGCATCATAGTCTTGCACACTGGCACTTTATCGGTAGACTTACAACTGGCAACATAGATAGCCATATACAGGCTGACTAATCAGGGAAAAAACTGGTTTATGACCAATCACTTTTAGATTTGTAGGAAAGTGCTGTGGTTGGCTCTCTTCACCCGACCGCCTCTTACCTTTTCTATACTACTATTTTTACTCTTATAATCATGAAGGGCAGTAAATAATTAAAACGTTTCCTAATTAGATGTGCAATGGTGCAGCTGATGTATAATAAGTTTTAGACCTTTTTTAGCTAAATGATTTGTATTGTGTGATCCCAGTTATATGTATGGTTTTGAATGACTAATAAACTATCTTATTCAATTCAATTCAGTAGGAACATAAAACAGTCTTTCTAGGTAGGGTCACTTCATTCGAAGAGAGGGTGTGATAGGACACAATTGGTATAGTCTCCAAAGTTCTGTGGTGATCCCCATAGGCAGTACTTGCCTGTTGCATGTCTACCCCTTGGACTGGCTTTGTACCGTCTCAGGGTTTTCCACTTTCCTTGGAAACCCGTTTTAGGTCTTACCTAGCATTGCAGCGCAATTGCGCTGACATCGCTTTGCTAGGCATGCAGTATACATTATAGTGTGGAAGCTTCATGGAAGCTCCGCCCAGTCTTCCTTCATTGGCTTAGGTTATAAATGCTGTCTTCAGATTGGTTTTAAGCTTGTTAGTCCTCCCAATGACAGCCATGTCAGTTATTTGTATCCTTTCATGCTACTGGCCCCTTCACTGCACAGACTACTTTCTTCCTGTGCCCCTCCCCCTCCGGCCGTCCGATGCCTTCTTGATGCCCCCCTCCACCCTCGTGCCTCGTCGCTCGGGAACTAGCAGCCACACACACGCAATCCCTGCCTTTTCAATTCCAGACAGTGCGTGTCTTCGGCATTGCTGTGTTATAGCATGCACTTACAGTGCCCCGGGGCACAAGCAGGGACAACTACAGTTCTCCTGTACTAGCACGCAGTCTACGTTCCTCCTGTGGCACAAGCAGGCATCTACTTCTGCGTGCCTTTTTTGAGGTGTGTGTAAGGGATTTTTCGCGTAAGCAGCTGACAGGTTGGTGAATTAGGCAGACAATCAAAGGACAACAACGCGATTAGAGACTAGACCAGTGCACATCTAACAGCAGTCTTGGGCAGGGGCTAACAGATGATAAACAATAGAAACCGGTGGGGGAGGGTAAGGGGTAAGGGGTAAGGAGGCCATGGGAAAAGTGTGGCAGCAATCGCCAAACCCCGAGTTTCCGCGTCTCCTGAATGGCGCATGAAATAGGATTTTCTCCGCCAGATGTGATGGCTAGTGATGAATACATTATGAGAGAAGCAGGCGCTTGCTTCCCTATTGAGGAATTCCTTGATGCCACTGTCTCAGGAGGAAAGCCTGTAACCTCCCATGTATACTAATTGCTGGCTAAAACCCTCGAACATGGAGGTTGCTTTGCGTGGTTTTTGCTTTACAAGTAATGTTTCCTGTGCACTATAAAACAGAAAAACCCACTTATTGGCAGTCTCCATTTAGGTTTTACTCGAGGCAAAAAACCCATCTCTCAATAAAACAATAAAAATAATAACTTTATTCATATAGTTAATAAAAAAACGTTAGAGTGTAATATTACAGAACACTAAAATGTGTCAAAACCGCAGCAGTTAAATAAATTATCATCTGACCAACAGCAGGCTGTGTGATATAAAACATCTTCAGGTTAAAATGACTTCACAATAATAGGCAGATTCCTAACGGAGCAAAAATGTCCAGTTCACCTTCTACCTTTTAGAGTCCAAAACACTAACAAAAATGAATGCAGTAACAGCGGGACAGCAGTGACTTAATAAAACATTTCATCGGACAATGATTAAAAAGCATTAAAATCCATCATTTGGAGAAGTTAACGCTAATTAAGCAGCAACAGCAGACAACAATGGTTTAATAAGACATTACATCATAAAGCATTAAAACCAATCGTATGAAGAATTAATATTTCATGCAAATGGCTAGATCAGCCAACTTGAATCCCCTGTTGACTAGCTTTCCCTAATCTGTTTTCCACCAGCATCATAAACTTTGTAAAAGCAATGTTTAGATTCAAATTGTTCGGGTCCAGGCATGGAATAGGTGCCTTTCTGCAGGAGAGTCAACCCTTTTCGTGTAGCTGTTTTCTCAACAGGGATCTTAATTCAACCAGCAAACTAATACCCATGAGAATAATGGTCTCGACTGCTGAATTACACAGTCTGCAGTCGTCACTTTGCTTAAATTTGATCCAAAGTGGAACATAATCATTTGATCGTAGGCCTCGTAGGAGCATATTTACAACAGGTGGCGATAAATATCGCAAAGCGCGCTTAGCGCTTTTATATTCATCGCCTTCTATTGCTGGCATTTATCGCCATGCTTGCACTGTATTTACAACGCATACGCGCAATGGCGATATAAATTCCAGCGATAGCAGGGTAATCGCTGTTTTGCAGGGAACATCGCTGGTTTTCCAGCGTTGTTCCCTGCAAAACTGCGATATGCTTGTTGATACGACCATGTGGTCGTAACACAAGAATCCACCCCCCATGTGAGGTATGGGTTAGTCATGATTTTAGCAGGAGTTAGTTTTTTGGCGAAAACAGCAGTTTTTGCACAAAAATAACGTGTGCTAAAATGCGTGGCCCACCTTTTAAATATCGCGATGTGAACATCAGCGATATTTACAACGTTGTACTGCCCAGTGACGCCCACTTTGCCTTTCATTAGAGATGCAAAGGGAGGCGGAAAAAAGTGTGCTAACATGCGCTAATGCATGTTAGCACCCTCTTGTAAATAGAGCAATATTTTTATCTCTGCTTAAAGCGGAGATATGGCTCTTGTAAATATGCCCCCAAATCTTTAAAGCATGAACTTAGTTTAAAAAAATACTAATAACATACTCCCAGATAAGACTGATGATTAAAATTAAAAGCTTGCTTTGGAAATAGTAATTGCAAAATAAGTTAGGGCTACATATTTTGTATTGGTTAGTCAGATTGGTTATTTTTCAAGACATATCTGCAACATTTGATTTTCGTTTTCTAATTGAGATGTTTTTAACAGCTCTGAAGGAGATAAATGAATGTAGGTCTAAAAAAACACATACACATTGCATTAATTGAGCCCTACTGCGATTAAAAAACTTTAATACATGTACGCGGCTCCAAAAATGTTGTTTGGGCCCTCACAAGTTCCCTTTAAATTTGAACTCAGGCAGAAACGAGCGTTACCTCCCAAATTGAAATTACAAGTCACTGTGTAAATCCAAACCTATGGATTTTTCCTTGGGCATATTTTAACAATGAAAAGCAGTCGGAAAATATCAGGGAAAGGTCTTTAGAACAAAGGGTAAACATGCAGAAATTGATGTGCAAGCACCAATTTCCACTGTTATTCCTCATTCGGCTTGCCTAAACTCATAAAGTTGTGGCAATACTGCAAGTAGGCTCATAAGTATGCAGTTCGTATAGAAAAGAAAAGCAACGTCTAGAGAAGTCCTAACAAGTCAAGTAGTGTGTGGACTCACGGGGATGGTTCCCTTTTGGAATCACCCCCCTTTTACCCCGTGCACTACTTGACTTGTTAGGACTTGTTAGTTTGGAGCATGTATGTTGGACCTTGATGACCCTTTGGTCCCCCCTCCCCTTTGTTGTAATTGTACTAATAATAATGCACCCCGTAATTACTGCATTTCTGTGCTATTGGGTATTCTGGCCACTGTTTCACCGCATCTGGAATCGTGTGCAACTCGCAATGAGGGCCTTGGGGGCATATTATCAAGAACGCCGTTTAAAAGTATTGCTGGTTTAGCGGCAGAAAACTGCAGCTAAAGCGGCAATATTGGGCTTGAACATGGGCTTCTATTGGAATTCTCCAGGGCATATTATCAAGCCAAATTATCACCTCTTTAGCTGCAGTTTTCTGTCGCTAAACTGGCGATAATTTTAACGCCGCTCTTGATAATATGCCCCTTGGTGCCTTATTTTGGTCTGCGTGGATTATTGACACCGGCCAAAAAGTGGTGGATGTACCGTCCATTGTATTAAGAGTGTATTAATGTCCACAGTGGCATAGCACAAAATGATGGGGCCTGCTAAAGGATGTATTGAGAGTTCTCTGAGTCCCCCATATCTCACAGATATTCATTGCCTTTGGTCTAAATGAGGGTCGCCTGAAGGTTTGGGATGGAGGCTCTTGAATGGGTGTGGCCCCCTGTGCCACCCCTGGATGTCAGTACTACTCTAAATACTGTAGATGGGAAATCTTCCACTTTTTGGCATGTTACGCTCTGCTCTACTCCAACTAAGGCTCTTCGGCTTACATTGTAGTCTTCTGAAATGAGGTATCTACCTATTCATTTTTTTTGTTTTGGTTATAATTCAAAATTAGTGGATCTGTGTGAGTCTTTGTGAAATGCTTATAATAATAGCACTGGAGTTTCCTAAAACAGGGTTTTCACTACTATCCTCTTGCCCTGCACCAAGGGTATTCTGTGGCTTTCTTAGACTCCAAGGTCGGTCTACCGGGCCAAACCTTGCTCGATTTACAGCATACCCACATATAACACACATTTAAATAAAATGAATGTAAATGGACTTTTAAACACAGCTTGTGAGGCCCCAAAATGGAAATGCGGTTGCCTGTGTTTGGCCACTGCATGCCCAGCTTTGACTTGCAGACAACAATCTCTCATCCTGCAGAGGCTGCGCAGTTTTAATATCCTTTTGACAATTATTTTGTTTCCTCATATGCCGGAGGGCTTCGCAAATGCCATTTTAATTATCAGTATTTCTAATCCTCATTTGAATGCAGGTGCTTTATTACTTAAATTCAGTTTTAAAGATGATTAAATGCACGCCTTTTTAATTTCCCCTAAAGCTACCTGGAAACTGGAGTGGCTGAGCTGTATCGCTGTTAAACCCATCCTCCTTTTTTTTTGTAATTCCCTTTATTTTGCTTGTCTTTTCTCGTTTCTCATGACGACGACCTTTAATTTTTTTTTTCATCCCTCCACTCACTTATTGTCAAACCAATGTTAGCACTTCCATGGATGGACTACTAGGCCATTTAGTTTTCAGTGGGACTGCTTAAAGTTTTTATGAATCTGATACTCCCAATATTCTTGTGGCATTGACAAAAAGTACCTACGACCAGCTTAATAGGACACTAATTCTACATTCTGTTTCCATACCTTACTACCACCTTGCAGAACTGTATTGATTTGATCTCTGCAGCCTTATTGAACTGATTTCTGTTACGATTTTTATCCCTCACCTTAATTGTCCTTAACACCGTGGCATTCTCCGGGGCTTACAAAATCACATCAATTTTGTAAATGTGCTATCCCCTCTAAATCATGGAATGTACCAGTGCTTCCCAAACGTTTAAGAACCACGACCCAATTTTTAAAACAACAAACTTTTGCAGCCCATCTCATTTTTATAGACATGAGGCAGGCAAATTTTGAAGTCGAGCATTCGAGACCTCTTGGGTATACTTTAATGTATACTTATGTGTGTATGTACTTTGTGGGCTCTGGAGATCAGCCCTAGGGCTTGTCTGCCTCTGCTTAGGGACTTTTTTCTGTTCAACTGCCTCAATTTAACTGTCTTAATATAAAACAACCAGTAGCAGTCAGTAAAATGCCAGAATTGCTTTCTGCTGAGGGACTTTTTTAATTTTATTTTTCTGGCAACTGCCTCTATCTTTCTTTCTTTTTCTTTTTTTTTTGGGTAATCCTCATATACCATAATTGGAACTCTTGATAGGAAACTGGCACCTCAATGCAATTTGGTCGTCCTAGTCCGGCCCTTGTTGTTATCGGCCAATAGCAAGGTGGTAAGCCTGAACCCTCAAGCAGCCACTGCCTTCCCATCAATACTCCGTTTCGCCGTCTTGTGGGCTGCCATGCTACTTAGGAGTCAAGGGAACCGGCAGGGCTCCAGATAAATCATTGGAGAACCAATCATCCGAGTTGCCATGCCTCCAGGGCCGCCCAAACTTTAACCAAACTCGAGGGATCACATGCCATGTCAGACTTACTAGTGGTCATAATTTGTCGTAAACAGCTCGGGAAGGTGGGGGGAGTTGGATCCTTCCAGGCTCTACAGATCTCACGCCTTGCAAGAAGAATGACATAAAAAGCAAATTTAGTGGGGAGATCATTTACATTATAACCCATACGTAGCCCTGAAAGTATAGTGGTTGTGGTTATCGCGATGGGCGCTGAGAGGACCTTTTCCAGAAAATCGCTAATCTTGCCCCAATAGTCTTTTAGTTCGGGACAGTCAGCGAACATGTGGACATCATCTGCGTTGGAGTGGCTGCACCTCGGGCAATAGTAAACTAGATTGGAAAATGTGGCCAATTTCTTTGGAGTTATGTATACCCTGTACATAGTATATAAGTGGTTCCTTTTTAGTGCCGCTGGCTTGACTATGGAATGTAGGATGGTAAAAGAGTCAAGCCACAGATCACTAAAAGTTCCGCTGTCCGATGTTAAGGCGTTATTCCAAAGTTTACTTAGCTCAAGTTCTGTCACTTCCTCGTCCTCGAGCAGCGCTAAATACCAAAATGCAATTTGGCTCTTCCACCTGCCCCTTCTTGTCACTGCATCAAATTTGGGATTTGGGATTTTGCTACCTGCAGGTCTAGTTGACCACCACCCGGCTAACTGATAATATTTAAACCTGGTGAGTGTGCCCCTTGTCAGGTTAGCAAGTGTGTCCCAACTCAAAAGCTGTCCGCCGTCCTGCAGGTCCCCCCAACAGCCTCTATCCATCTTGATGGAAAACAGCCAGCAGAGGTCAGTAAAATACCAGAATCACTTTAGGATTCTCTACATTCCAGTACATAACAATTGTCTTCCACAAGCACCCGTAGATACTAATATTTTTTTTAAATCTTGTATTTTCAGTTATATGACTACTGAAGGCTCTGATATTAAATTGAAAACAGAGCTTTGGACTATACCATTTCCTGCTGAAAAGCAATATTTCTCTCCATGTGTTCCCATACCTAGCGTGTCACACAGTTTGGTGCTTACTTTCCCTCCATGAAAAAGAACAGTAGATGTTTCAGCACCCAGGCTAATGTGTTACATAGTTAGATACATATAAGATCCCAAAGGCGAGACAGGTTGCCTTGCAAATGCTTGTTAGTTCTATTTATTATATATATTTATTCGGCAAGCTTGCCTTTCTGCTCACCAGAAATCTTGCTGGGATGATCCTCCATTGCCAGACTTCCTGCCTAAGAAGCACAACCTCATTATGGTTGTCAATACATTTTGCCCCACTCACACCTTGACCCCTGCGCTGCAAGTGGCACATGAACTTGGTTATCACATGTTTTTCTGTTTCTTTTTCTGCCATCCATCATATCTTCCAATACTTTGTCCCAGGCTGGTTCAATACTCCCGGTGCACTACACACACCATTCTTTATGTACCATGTCTCCCTGTTGCTAATGCATGTTTTTTTCCACATTTTCGGTGAGAAATTTCTCCTACCCTTTCCAATTTTGGGAGCAGCACCTTACGTATAATTCTTTTACTTTTCTATTACAGTGTGCATGGTATCTTGAGGAAGTGAGTAGCACACATCCTTTCTTCCTTCACATAATATTGTTGCTTTTTACTTATATCTCAGAGTATGACTACTTTCTCTGTCCCTTTACAGCTTTCTCTCAAGCTCCATATTTGACCGAGTCCTAATGATCCTCTATTTACAATAGGATTGAAACATCATCGACTGCATACAGCCCCATTGCAATGTATTTTATAATTCACAGCCGTGCTAATTTTTTACTGGTTTGATACACACGTTGATCACCTTTGTTGCACGTTTGTATCTCACTTCAAATAGCACCAAGCATGTTTGTCACTAGCACCCACTTCATTGTTTATCACATTTCTGCTTTTTTGCATTTTATTTCTACATTAAATCACCATTTGGCTTGGATTATAGTTTGCTTGAATTGCTCCATTAGGGCCCATTGTTCATGCACTAGACTAATATACCTGAGGTACCTATTGTTTCTAGAGCTTTCTTTGTATGCTTGTGACTAGATAAGTCAAATGCTGACCTTGGAGGCCACATTTTGTTTCAGGAGTACCAACGAATTTCTCTCTCCAGGCTGAGTACCATGGCGACAGTTTCTTTCCATCCTTCAAGCTGTTTATGCCAGAAAATGTTGTTCTTTTCAAGTGGCATCTAATAAGTCATGCTGGTGATCCAAGAACCAGCAGAATAGCGTTAGGGACATAGCTCTAGGGGGGTATTTGGGGAGTTACACCCCCCTAAACAAGCATTTGAAATGCAATCGGTCTCGCCTTTGGGACCTTATATGTATTTAGCTATGCTGCACATTAGCCTGGGTGCTGAAACATCTACTGTTCTTTAACATGGAGGGAAAATAAGCACCAAAATGCATGTAATGCCAGGTATTTGAATACCTGGAGAGAAATATAGCCTTTCAGCAGGCTATGGTATAAACCAAAGCTCTGTTTTTAATACAAAATCAGGGCCTTATGTGGTCATATCACTGAAAATACAAGATTTGAAAAAAATATTATTGTTTACGGGTGCTCGTGGAAGACAATTTTTATGGACTGGAATCTAGAGAAGGCTAAAGTAATTCTGGTATTTTACTGGCCTCTGCTGGTCGTTTTCTATCAGGAAAGTTCAATAGAGGCAGTTGCCAGAAAAATAGAAAAGAGAAAGTCTCTCAGCAGAAAGCAATTCTGGTATTTTACTGACCTCTGCTGGTCGTTTTCTATCAAGACAGTTAAATAGAGGCAGTTCAACAGAAAAAAGGCCCTAAGTGGAAGCAGACATGTCCTCGGGCTGATCTCCAGAGCCCACAAAGTACATACATGTATTTACTAAAGGATATAAGTAAATACTAAAGTATATACAAGAGGTCTCTAAAGCGTAATCTAAAAATGTATTCTGTAGTAAAGAGTTGGGTACAAGTGATTTCAGTCGGGTAATGTGAAGAGTCTGTCCAATTTCACCTGGGATTTTCAAATGCCCACACTAAGAACAAGCATTTACAATGCAATGGTCTCGGCATCATTAAAGGTAGAGCTATTGGCATTGCTCATGACATTTCTTTTTTTTCTTTAAATCATAAATAAATGGCATTGTAATTTACATTGCCAATACACAGCACTCTGCACTCAACAGCACACACCGCTCTGCACCTGCACTCACTGCTCTGCACCTGCACTCACTGCTCTGCACCTGCACTCACTGTTCTGCACACTCACTCTGCACCTGCACTCACTGCTCTGCACCTGCACTCACTGCTCTGCACACTCACTCTGCACCTGCACTCACTACTCTGCACTCACTACTCTGCACTCACTACTCACTAATCTGCACTCACTACTCACTAATCTGCACTCACTACTCTGCACTCACTACTCACTACTCTGCACTCACTACTCACTACTCACTACTCACTACTCTGCACTCACTACTCACTACTCTGCACTCACTACTCTGCACTCACTACTCACTACTCACTACTCTGCACTCACTACTCACTACCCTGCACTCACTACTCACTACTCACTACTCTGCACTCACTACTCACTACTCTGCACTCACTACTCACTACTCTGCACTCACTACTCTGCACTCACTACTCACTACTCACTACTCTGCACTCACTACTCTGCACTCGCTACTCACTACTCTGCACTCACTACTCACTTCTCTGCACTCACTACTCTGCACTCACTACTCACTACTCACTACTCTGCACTCACTACTCACTACTCTGCACTCACTACTCTGCACTCACTACTCACTACTCTGCACTCACTACTCACTACTCTGCACTCACTACTCTGCACTCACTACTCACTACTCTGCACTCACTACTCACTACTCTGCACTCACTACTCACTACTCTGCACTCACTACTCACTACTCACTACTCTGCACTCACTACTCACTAATCTGCACTCACTACTCACTACTCACTACTCTGCACTCACTACTCACTGCTCACTACTCTGCACTCACTACTCTGCACTCACTACTCACTACTCTGCACTCACTACTCACTACTCTGCACTCACTACTCTGCACTCACTACTCTGCACTCACTACTCACTACTCTGCACTCACTACTCACTGCTCTGCACTCACTACTCACTACTCTGCACTCACTACTCACTACTCTGCACTCACTACTATGCACTCACTACTCTGCACTCACTACTCACTACTCTGCACTCACTACTCACTACTCTGCACTCACTACTCTGCACTCACTACTCACTACTCTGCACTCACTACTAACTACTCACTACTCTGCACTCACTATTCACTACTCTGCACTCACTACTCACTACTCTGCACTCACTACTCTGCACTCACTACTCACTACTCTGCACTCACTACTCTGCACTCACTACTCTGCACTCACTACACTCACTACTCTGCACTCACTACTCACTACTCTGCACTCACTACTCACTACTCTGCACTCACTACTCTGCACTCACTACTCTGCACTCACTACTCTGCACTCACTACTCTGCACTCACTACTCTGCACTCTCTACTCTGCACTCACTACTCTGCACTCTCTACTCTGCACTCACTACTCTGCACTCACTACTCTGCACTCTGCTCTCACTACTCTGCACTCACTACTCTGCACTCTGCACTCACTACTCTGCACTCTGCACTCACTACTCTGCTTTCACTACTCTGCACTCACTACTCTGCACTCACTACTCTGCATTCTGCACTCACTACTCTGCACTCTGCACTCACTACTCACTACTCTGCACTCACTACTCACTACTCTGCACTCACTACTCTGCACTCACTACTCTGCACTCTGCACTCACTACTCTGCACTCTGCACTCACTACTCTGCACTCACTACTCTGCAATCACTACTCTGCACTCACTACTCTGCACTCACTACTCACTACTCTGCACTCACTACTCACTACTCTGCACTCACTACTCTGCACTCTGCACTCACTATTCAGCACTCACTACTCACTACTCTGCACTCACTACTCTGCACTCACTACTCACTACTCTGCACTCACTACTCACTACTCACTACTCTGCACTCACTACTCTGCACTCACTACTCTGCACTTACTACTCTGCACTCACTACTCACTACTCTGCACTCACTACTCACTACTCTGCACTCACTACTCACTACTCTGCACTCACTACTCACTACTCTGCACTCACTACTCACTACTCACTACTCTGCACTCACTACTCACTACTCTGCACTCACTACTCAGCACTCTGCACTCACTACTCTGCACTCACTACTCTGCACTCACTACTCACTACTCACTACTCTGCACTCACTACTCACTACTCTGCACTCACTACTCTGCACTCACTACTCACTACTCTGCACTCACTACTCTGCACTCACTACTCTGCACTCACTACTCTGCACTCACTACTCACTACTCTGCACTCACTACTCACTACTCTGCACTCACTACTCACTACTCTGCACTCACTACTCTGCACTCACTACTCTGCACTCACTAGTCTGCACTCCTCACTCACTACTCTGCACTCACTACTCTGCACTCACTACTCTGCACTCTGCACTCACTACTCACTACTCTGCACTCACTACTCACTACTCTGCACTCACTACTCACTACTCACTACTCTGCACTCACTACTCACTACTCTGCACTCACTACTCTGCACTCACTACTCTGCACTCACTACTCACTACTCTGCACTCACTACTCTGCACTCACTACTCACTACTCACTACTCTGCACTCACTACTCACTACTCTGCACTCACTACTCTGCACTCACTACTCTGCACTCACTACTCTGCACTCACTACTCACTACTCTGCACTCACTACTCTGCACTCACTACTCACTACTCTGCACTCACTACTCACTACTCACTACTCTGCACTCACTACTCACTACTCTGCACTCACTTCTCACTACTCTGCACTCACTACTCACTACTCTGCACTCACTACTCACTACTTTGCACTCACTACTCTGCACTCACTACTCTGCACTCACTACTCTGCACTCCTCACTCACTACTCTGCACTCACTACTCTGCACTCACTACTCTGCACTCACTACTCTGCACTCTGCACTCACTACTCACTACTCTGCACTCACTACTCTGCACTCACTACTCTGCACTCACTACTCACTACTCTGCACTCACTACTCACTACTCTGCACTCACTACTCTGCACTCACTACTCTGCACTCACTACTCTGCACTCACTACTCTGCACTCACTACTCTGCACTCTGCACTCACTACTCTGCACTCACTACTCACTACTCTGCACTCACTACTCACTACTCGCTACTCTGCACTCACTACTCACTACTCTGCACTCACTACTCACTACTCGGCACTCACTACTCTGCACTCACTACTCTGCACTCACTACTCTGCACTCACTACTCTGCACTCTGCACTCTGCACTCACTACTCTGCACTCACTACTCTGCACTCTGCACTCACTACTCTGCACTCACTACTCTGCACTCACTACTCTGCACTCACTACTCTGCACTCTGCACTCACACTCTGCACTCACACTCTGCACTCACACTCTGCACTCACACTCTGCACTCACTACTCTGCACTCACTACTCTGCACTCACTACTCTGCACTCTGCACTCACTACTCTGCACTCACTACTCTGCACTCACTACTCTGCACTCACTACTCTGCACTCACCACTCTGCACTCTGCACTCACTACTCTGCACTCTGCACTCACTACTCTGCACTCTGCACTCACTACTCACTACTCTGCACTCACTACTCTGCACTCACTACTCTGCACTCTGCACTCACTACTCTGCACTCACTACTCTGCACTCACTACTCTGCACGCTGCACTCACTACTCTGCACTCACTACTCTGCACGCTGCACTCACTACTCTGCACTCACTACTCTGCACGCTGCACTCACTACTCTGCACTCACTACTCTGCACTCACTACTCTGCACTCTGCACTCACTACTCTGCACTCTGCACTCACACTCTGCACTCACACTCTGCACTCACACTCTGCACTCACTACTCTGCACTCACTACTCTGCACTCACTACTCTGCACGCTGCACTCACTACTCTGCACTCACTACTCTGCACTCACTACTCTGCACTCACTACTCTGCACTCACTACTCTGCACTCACTACTCTGCACGCTGCACTCACTACTCTGCACGCTGCACTCACTACTCTGCACGCTGCACTCACTACTCTGCACTCACTACTCTGCACTCACTACTCTGCACTCTGCACTCACACTCTGCACTCACTACTCTGCACTCACTACTCTGCACTCTGCACTCACACTCTGCACTCACTACTCTGCACTCTGCACTCACACTCTGCACTCACACTCTGCACTCACACTCTGGAGTCAGCACACAGGTTGGCACATGGGCAGTCTTTTTCTATGTCTATGACACCCAGGTTCCGCATGCTGATATCATGGAATCTTCCACCACACTTTCTAAAACTCTATAGTCCGAAGCATAATAGTCACAGGACCAAAAGAAGGGTAGACATTTGCTTAAAATAATCTTATTGTATTTATGAGAAGCAAAAGCGAGACTGTGAATTGTGCTGAATATCAGTTTGTTACGAATCAACAGAGTGGAGTTAGAGAACCAAGAAATAGTCATTTAGAATCCGGGTTAGAAGGAGTAATAATCACAAGCTGAGGATCAACGGGCGCGAAACAGCGTGGTGGGCGCGCACGAGACGCAGCGTGGGCGTGCACATCAGCTGAAGATCGCCGGAGAAGACACCGAGCCTGCCTGCTGCCTGACTGACCCGCTGCGGAGGGAAAGAGCCCGGTGAGTGGGGGTAGAGGGGGGCGGCAGAGAGGGAGTGGGCAGAGAGGGAGGGTGTGTGTGTGCGTGTGCGTGTGTGTGTGTGCGTGCGTGCGTGTGTCTGTCTGTGTGTGTGTGTCTGGCGCGTGCCTGCCTGCCTGTGTGTGTGCGCGTTCACAGACCCTGGTAGGCTCGTGCACCGCTCTGTCCTCCCTAGAGAGCGAACTCGATTGCAATAGGTCTCGGCCGAGACCTAAAAACGCACATTCTCTCATTTATGTATTGAAAGCCTTAAAAAATGTTGATTAGTTAAAAAAAATATTGCGTTCAAAGTACCCCTAACAATCCCCACTACTCTTTCTTTCCACTGCTACTTGAGACCACCTTATGGCCTGCTTCTTATACAATGTGTTTTAACAAGCTGTCCCAGCTTTATTGTTGGGAAATCTGAAGCTCACATCCCCCAGTCAAGCTGACCAAGCTACGTCACTGAATAGAAGCCAGTTTCCGCCTCCATTGCCAAAAGTAGATATGGCTCAGCTTGTTTCTTTGTAAACCATTTGCATTCCATAAAAATGTTTACTGAAAGTAGCCACTTTTGTGCCCCTGAGTTCCCATCTGCTCTGACGGTCAGCCACAAAGGAGTGTTGAGGGCTGGGGTCAGTTCGAACTGCAGGAATGCATGATTTTCAGGAAACTCCTAAATCCGGTAAGCAGAGTTATGGAAATGCCCAGCGGGTGCTGACAGCAGTAGTGTAGCCAATGTGTCATAGGCCCTACAGCAAGGAAGGAAATGGACTCCCTGCCGCTTGTTGAACTATAAATTACAGCAATCATCAGAGTTCAATGGGTCCCTCAGGGCATGGGACCCAGTGTCACTGCACCTGCTGCACCAATGGAAGCCCAGCCCCTGGCTCACAGATTACTGTTTTATCTCTTTCAATCTGTACATTCAGTCGAAAATGGGGTACCTTCCTCCTATGATTTTGTATAGAAGGTACGATTTCACCTTTTATTACCTTTAGGCCTGGGGCATCAGTTCAAACTCAAACACTGATGCACTTTGATAACCTGAAAACATACTCTTTTGCATGAGTGAGGATTAAGTGCAGAAATTGCCCACTCCCCGCGCACGTTCCCCCAGCTGAAAGTCACACTCTATCTATCTATCTATCTATCTATCTATCTATCTATCTATCTATCTATCTATCTATCTATCTATCTATCTATCTATCTATCTATCTATCTATCTATCTATCTATCTATCTATCTATCTATCTATCTATCTATCTATCTATCTATCTATCTATCTATCTATCTATCTATCTATCTATCTATCTATCTATCTATCTATCAATCTATCTATCTAGCCATCTATTTAACGAAGGACCTCTATCCTTTTCTTTTTATAACCCCCCCCCCCCCAGAAGGGTCTATTCATTTTTAGACCCCCCACCCCGAGCCGTTAAGGCCTAGGGACCCCATTCTTGGGACTTTTTTTGTGCTTTTTTGGGGGGAAGGGGGCATACAGCCCCCTCCCCGAGCCATACAGTAGCCCCAGGAACCCCCTTCCCTGATGCCTGTTTTTTTTTAGGGGAAGGGTGCTTGCAGCTCCCTTAGCTGTTCTGCAGCCCTGGAGACCTTATTGACAGGGGCTGTGAGTATGGTTCCTGCCACTGGCGGGAGCAGTAATGCTCCCACAGGGCGGAAGCCAACATTTCTTTTTTTCCCTTGCACTCAAGCATGGGCAGGGAAAAATGTGCAGGGGTAGAGTGAAAATCTGCTCTTGCAGGGCAGAAACACACCTGTTGCTGGCTCATGCCAGCACAGGGGAGCCAGTACTGGCCACAGGGGCCTTGGGGCTCTCCCTGTGGCCCCAACTTATTTGAAGATGTGGAAGCCCCAGGTGGGGTCTAGGGCACCCACAAAAATGAAAAGTGTCCATCCCCCATCAGCCGCGAGGATGAGTGCTGCCTGGGGAGAAGGCCCTGGGTTGACCCCCACACCCTCCATCATATTTTAAAGATTCGTATACCGCTGGTGCTTACTGAGTCACCTAAAATAAACAGAAATTGCTAGCCAGCAATCTGGCTGGTGCCATGGGGACACTAAGGCTTCCCCACAGCCTCCAATGATTCTTCATGGTGTGGGTGCATCAGGTTGGCACCCCGCACCCACTGTAAAAAACAATTACCGGCACCCACGAACACTCAGCATCGGTGCTGGCTGTGTAGCAGGCTGCAGTGAACTTGGGGCACTGTTGCAGCCCCAACACTTGCCAAGTTGTGGTTGCCCCAGTGGGCAATGGGGTGCCCATAAAAAATAAAACAACACAAAAAAGAATAATAAAGGAGCCACTCATTTATTCCTCACTGCTCCGTGCAAGGAGCAGCCCATTATGCCCTAGGGCTTTTTTTAATATATATTTTTTCTTCCTGGTGGTGCCCCTAGAAGGGGCAGGGGCACAATTAAACCTTTTTTATGTTGTTAGGGGCTGCAAGGAGTGCAATGGCCCCGAGCAACATTAAAAAACAAAGTGAATCTCCTGAATCACTGAAACCATGGCCTCAGGAGACCTTGCCATATTGTTTCAAAGCATTCTGAGTTGGACCCATATGCTCTTCAACTGGATTGCGGGAACCCCATGTCCTGGGTTCTAGGGTTGAATGTTGTGGCCTGAAAAACGTTTGAAAAATACTAAAAGACATCCTCATTTTTTTTAGTATTGCTTTATTGAAACAATTTATCACAGTCACTTTCATTAAACATTCAAATGTGTGAATTTATAAATATGTTTTATTTTAGTTATTGGTGACTTTTTGACAACGACAATAGGTGTGCTTTATACATGTTGATGTGCTGACCCCTTGATAAATCCAATAGGTCTGCTTTTTATATTTTGACAAAGTCAGTAGGTACACCTTATTTAAAATACACCCTTTATATTGCTACATCACAGTCGTGCGTGGCCACAGGGGTTTGTGGCCAGGCCCATCATCACGTCATGCAAGCCAAAGGCGGTAGATATCTTAATTTACATTACAAAAAACATAGAAATTCACTGAAAAAAACAAAGGTTGAAGTGAAGTTATAGTTAGCAATTGTACTAATATTTTACTTAATTACATCATTCTTGACATGTTCTATGACAACATTGCTAACATTACTGCATCTTCTAAAATTTCATAATTGATGACAACACTGTGTATGGTGGAGGGGCAAGTTACACTTACTTTAGGGAGCACATTATAGTTACTTCAGATAACTATAACTGGTGAATTTCAGTGCTTTTGATTGTTTGGTAAACTGGTATGTTTTCACCTAACACTAACGTTCCTTTAACCTCTGTTTTAAAACAATCTAATATATATAAATATATATATATATATATAGATATATATATAACCTACTGGCGGTCGCCAGTTATAGTTAGGACCTATTTTCCATAGGAATTCCGCAACATTCTATTGGGAATAACTTTGGCGCCGGTTGATGAATCTCTGCGAATTTCTCAAAGAAGATGGCCCGCTCCGCTCCGCTCCTTCCCTGAAGATTCGTCAAGCGGGGGCCGAGAAAAAAGGGGGGTCCCAAAACGTGTTTTCCACATGTTAATTTCCATAGGACGATTAGACACAGCTACAGCCCGAACCGCTGAACGGATTTGGGAAAATGGTAGGGTCTGGTACGCAGATCACGCTTTTGTTTAAATGGTGTAAATCCCTCCAGTAGTTGCTGAGAAAATCAAAGTTGAAATCAATTATATATCTATAAGCGCTCACCGTGCGCGCACCTTGTGCGCACCTTGCCGTGCACGAGCTTCATGCTGATTGGCTGCAACTGTCTGTCAACACTCCAAAACAGAAATTGATGGCAGCCATCTTGTGCCTCAGTAGACTGAGGCACAAGAAAGCAGAAAGAAAAAGTGTAGAACTCAAAAAGGGGGCAGGGTAGAAGCACCCTGACCCCCTAGGCCTGCTCAGGGGGGGACCCCCAAGGTGAAAAAAAAAATCGAAAAATCCCCCCCCCAAAAAAATTGTTTTTTTTTGCCTTGGGGGTCCTTGTGGGAAACCCTGAGCAGGCCTAGGGGGTCAGGGTGCTTCTACCCTGCCCCCTTTTTGAGTTCTAAAACTTCTTGAGCACGAGCTGCATGCTCATTGGCTTTCAACACTTCAAACCAGGAAGTGTTGGCAGCCATCTTGTGCTCGGTAGACCGAGGCACAAGAAAGCAGAAAAACAAATGTGTAGAACACAAAAAGGGGGCAGGGTAGAAGCACCCTGACCCCCTAGGCCTGCTCATGGGGTCCCACAAGGACCCCCAAGGCCAAAAATGTTTTTTTTTTTTTAAACCGGTATGTTTATTTAAAAATTACCCCCCAGGGGGACCAAATTGTGGGGACATAGTGAAAAAGACCGCTGCCCTCCAGGGCAAAGCAACGCAGCCCCCTGGCGCATACTGGAGGCTCCTGGTGGGCTAGTTGCCTCCCAGGGACCCCAAGTATGCAAGGGGAATTAGTTCCCCCTCTGCAAACGCACCCGTGGGCTGCGCTGCAGAGAGGTGTAAAAAAGGGTGTGGCCTCATTACACCTCTCTGCAATGCAGCCCCCTGGGGAATACTGGAGGTTCCTGGTGGGCTAGTTGGCCCCCAGGGACCCCCAGTATGCAAGGGGAATTAGTTCCCCCTCTGCAAACGCGTCAAGGGGCTGCGCTGCAGGGAGGTGTACAAACATTTTTTATCAATTTATATTAAAAGTATGTAATGTAATTTAAAAAATAATATATCTAAAAATAAAAAAATATAATAATATAGTAAATCAGTATAAAAAAATATAACAATTATTACATAAAAAAAATTTCATTTACAAAACCATTGAAATTCACTTAAAAAACTATAGGTTACAGCCACGTTATAGTTAGGAATTAGCATTTAAAAAACCTTTGAAATTCACTGAAAAAAACGTAGGTTTTACACACGTTATAGTTAGGAAGTAGCATTTACAAAACCTTTGCAATTCACTGAAAAAAACGTAGGTTTGACACGTTATAGTTAGCTGGACATTTCACTCATATAAAACCATTGAAATTTCCCCGTTATAGTTAGTTCAGCTAACTATAACTCGCGCCCCCGCAATGCACTGCTGATGACGTCACATATTACATCACTCATGACATGGTCAGTGACATCACTCATGACATCACTGATGACATCTCAAATGATATCACTGATGACATCACTGATGACATCATCCTTGTGGAAGAGTGGCAGACCTTCTCTCACCCTAATATAACCTTTATTACACACATTCAAAAATAGAAAATAACATTTTCAATACAATAGACATACCAATGCCACTTACAACACACCTATTTAGTAATTCCAAGATCTATACACACATCCACTCATTCATCAACAGACATATACAGTCACTCATACATGTACTCACTCATCATATGTACTCATACACTGATACATCCTGATCATCCTGTTACACACCGACACTCATCCATAGAGTTACTCACACATAACTCATATGTACTACTTTAAAACATATGTACTTACTCACAAATACACTATTAAAACAGTCATTCATTCACTAACACACCCATATATACACTCATCCACCCATACAGAAAAAAAAATAATTACCTATATAGCTACTCACCACACACACTCATCCACCCATACAGTGCTGCACATATGCTGCCTTCAACACATACAAGCAGTAAGTCGCTCATTCATGCATCTATGCACTACGTAAGACCTCCCAACGAAGCATACAGACACTCAAACACTCAGACACTCCTACTGATAATCAAACACACAATAACCTATATAGACACTCATGTATCACTCATATAGCTACTCACCAACACATGCAGCCACTTATACAGAAAGTGAGAGACTGATACTGAAATGTATATATTTAAACATTGCTCACTAACCCATGTATTCATTAAGATACACTTAATCAGTCAGTATACAATCTATTTTTCACCAAAAAAACAGCCATTTATACATATATATACCCATTTCTTCTTCCATCAACCTTCAGATATACATATATAAAACATATTTAATTTTCAGAAAAACACCCATTCACTGGATGATTTCATCAGTGATGTCATCAGTAATGTCATTTGAGATGTCATCAGTGATGTCATGAGTGATGTCACTGACCATGTCATGAGTGATGTAATATGTGACGTCATCAGCAGTGCATTGCGGGCGCGCGAGTTATAGTTAGCTGAACTAACTGTAACGGGGGAATTTCAATGGTTTTATATGAGTGAAATGTCCAGCTAACTATAACATGTGTCAAACCTACGGTTTTTTTCAGTGAATTTCAAAGGTTTTGTAAATGCTACTTCCTAACTATAACGTGTGTAAAACCTACATTTTTTTCAGAGAATATATATATATATTCACTGAAAAAACCAAAGGTTACAGGGGCGTTATAGTTAGATGGACATTTCACTCGTACAAAACCATTGAAATTCCTACGTTATAGTTAGTTCAGCTAACTCTTACTCGCGCGCCCGCAATGCACTGCTGATGACATCACATATTACATCACTCATGACATAGTCAGTGACATCACTCATGACATCACTGATGACATCTCAAATGACATCACTAAGGACATCATCCAGTGAATGTGTGTTCTTCTGAAAAATAAATATGTTGATATATGTACATCTCAAGGTCGATGGAAGAATAAATGGGTATATAAGTGTCTAAATGGATGATTTTTTTGTAAAATTGATTGTATAACTGACTGATTAAGTGTATTTTAGTGAATAGATGGGTTAGTGAGTAATTTTTAAATATGTAAATATCTGTATCAGTCTCTCACTTTGTGTATACGTGGCTGCATAGGTTGGTGAGTAGCTATGTGGGTTATTAGTTGGTTTTTTGAGTATCAGTATGAGTGTCTGTATGGTTCTGTGGGGGGTATTACTTAGTGCATAGATGCATGAATGAGTGACTCACTGTTTGTATGTGTTGAAGACAGCATGTATGTAGGACTGTATAGGTGGATGACAGTGTGTATGGCTGTGTCAGTCAGTGAATGACTGTCTCAATAGTGTCTTTATGAGTAACTACATATGTTTTAAACTAGTATATGTGAGTATTGGTGTATATAAGTGAGTATATGTGAGGGTGGGAGATTGGAAGAGTTCCTGTAGAAATAAGTAGGTGTTTCTATAAGTGATTGTTTAAGAGAGTAAGTATGTGTAAGTTTCTGTAGAAGTACGTGTGGTAGTGTGTGTATAACTGTATATGCAAGTAAATGGATGTTTGATACTGTTTGCATGTGTGAGTATGTGTGTGAGTAACTCTATAGATGAGTGGTGGTGTATAACAGGATGTATAGTTGTATGAGTACATATGATGAGTGAATACATGTATGAGTGACTGTATAGGACTGTTGGTGCATGAGTGGATGTGTCTGTAGATCTTTGAATTACTGAATAGGTGTGTTGTAACTGGTATTGGTATGTGCAATGTTTTGAAAATGTTAGTTTGTATTTTTGAGTGTGTGTATCAAAGGTTATATTAGGGTGAGAGGAGGTCTGCCACTCTATCACAAGGATGATGTCATCAGTGATGTCATCAGTGATGTCATTTGAGATGTCATCAATGATATCATGAGTGATGTCACTGACCATGTCATGAGGGATGTAATATGTGACGTCATCAGCAGTGCATTGTGGGTGCGCAAGTTATAGTTAGCTGAACTAACTATAACGGGGGAATTTCAATGGTTTTTTTAAATGCTTATTTCTAACTATAACATGCTTGAAACCGGGAGGTCACTTTGGGAAGGTGGCCTGTAGCGAGGTCCAAGATGGCGGAGTGAGGATCTGCTGTGAGCAAGCTCATCCAGGGGCTTCTCTAACTATCCCTGCTGAGTGATTCGATATGGCGCTCATGACCGGGTGGTAGCGTTACAGGCGGTACATTTCTCTTCTAAGAAGAGAACGGACAGCAAAGTACAGAAGTAAGCGCGAAGGAGGGAAGCGAGACGCTTTGTGAGAAAACGCACCTTACAGCGCAATCTACGAGGTTCATTACGAGCCGCGCTGCTGATGTTTACCGTCATTGCCGCTGCTGAACTTTTCCGGCGGACGATTTGCGGTCTGCTTAGGGAATCCGGGCTCGGCTGGTCGGGGCTTTACTTTCGAATTGCGGACACCTGGTGGAGGAAACGGATGTCTCCGAAGAGGTTCCCGTGGACTACACGAAACAGCAGACATCCAGCTGGAGACGCGGGTGCTGCGGGAGTTTTACCTCTCCTTCCGGCTGTGGCTGTGGCTCTCCCCTCGGCCGCACAAATACTTAAAATTAATGCCCGAACACCTGTAGTTCCTAGCACCCTAACGACTTTGGATATCCCAGGAATCGTCTTACTGGGGAATGCACTTTCTACTGCTAAAGGAGGCACGGCGAAAGAAGGCAGTGTGGGGAAAAAAAACGAAATCCGGCAACCTGCTATTGTCGAAGCGTCTACAGCTGCTCCTGAGCTGCCAGGTGATCAACTACAGGACAGTATGGACCCAGACTCTGAGAACCAGGTACAGAACTCCCTTAACCTACCCCCTGACGTGCCCCTAAAAAAAGCTAACCAGAGCACTGCTAGGATGCTGACTAAAACTAAGCTATTGGCAACAGGAGGGGGAGCTGGGGGGGGGGAAACCCTATAAGCGCAAATCTGGGCCCAGAGACTGAGAACAGGAACGAGGCTGTCAGTGCAGAGGGGCTGAGCGACAGCACATCTATGTCTAAAAAATCAGCACATCCAGCGAATAATAAATTATTTGCCTCTACAAAGAAGGACAGAGCAGATGCAGATGGGCCTCAGCTTAATCAGAGCATAGAGGGTCGGATCCTCTCTAGCGACACTATGGCTCCAACCCCCTTCGTCAAACTGAGCACTGTTGCCTTGATGGATACGGCAGAAGCAGGGGTGGAATCTGATGGGCAAGCTGATGGGCTAGCGGAGGCAGGGGGAGTTGCGGATCAGACAGAGCAAGGCTCTTTCGAAGATATTGAAGATATTGGTGCAGAAACTGAAGATGAATTGGGAGAGAAGGGTGAAAAGGAGGTCTATCTGAACAACGTCATAAAAGCACGTACCAGAAAAGGACGAAAACAGAAAATAAAACCGAAGGCAAAGAAATGCGGCAAAGGTGGTGGTACATTAAACAAATATATGATAAATAATTGTCAGACTTCGATTAAAGCTCTACAGAATCAAAGCCCATTAAGAAGATGGATCGAAGCAAAGGGGCTAGTCAAAAATATGACTCAGAGACTCTCAGGGGGCAGCCCTACAGAATCTATACCTAACAAAGAGACTTTACCTGACATCGCTAGATCCTTTAATTTAGATTCCTGCCCTTCAGATACTACATGAAACTTACCATCTAGTACACTTTACACACCTTACACACCACCGCCCGTTTCTGCACCTTTGATGATGTCTGAATCTGAGCCTACTGCAGTATTACCTACAGAAGAAGCCGATATGGTACAACCTACTGCAACCTCTATTGCAGTAACAGCAGCCCCCACCACCCTTCCTTCTTCAGAACCTTCTTCTTCTCATACTAATGTGGAGATAAATAGACATACAAATATCTCTAAACATAGCTTAAGTCAAGAATCAGCCGATCCCACCTTTTTAGATGCAATATTACAACTATTGAGCAACCAACGGGCAGAAGCACAGGAATACTATCTGCAACTAAGGGAAGACAATAGCAAAGTTCAATCTACTCTACAAGAACTTACTACTAAATTTAGGGGGTTCTCGCAAGATATAGGGGAACTACAACAACGGGTGGTCTCGCTGGAAGAAACTAATTTAGAGACAACATCTGCAACTGATAAACATGAAACTCAGCTTGCTACACTTCAACAAAAGGTTGAAGATTTGGAGAATCGCCAGAGACGCTCTAATCTTAAACTTTTTGGAGTGCCGGAGGGCGCAGAAGGCTCTGATCCGAGGGCGTATCTAGTAGGTCTATTCCAGAAAGCCTTCCCTGACTTAGCAGATTGGGACTTGGATTCACAAATCCAGCGAGCCCATCGCCTTCCTCTGATACAGAGAAATAGGGAGAGCCGATTCCCACGCCCCTTTCTAATCTTCTTCGGAAATTTTCTATTACGCCAGGCCATATGGCAGAGAGCCCGCCCTAATACTCCTGTAGTCATTGGAGAGTTTTCAATCTTTGCCCGCTCCGACCTCAGTAAAGAAACAATGGACAGACGATGGATGCTTCGAAAGTTAATAGATCCGATAAAATCTAGCGGAGGTCAGGCATTTCTCCAAGAACCAGCACGGCTCAAAGTTATTAAAGACGGCCACACACACTTCTTTCTTGAAGTCAAAGATGCAGAGGCTTATCTAGCCAACATTGACATGGGCAAGAACAAGAATAAGAATAAGACTAAGAATTAACCTAGTGCAATTTACTTACTTCATTTACTTTCTTTTTGTAGCCTAACAATTATTAGAAAATGCCAATATTTAGTACTTGGGCTGTAGGGGGGATGACTCAATTCACTCAATTTGCTCAAATCGTCTAATTTTGCTTAATCTTTCTTCTTTTTTTTGTAACTTTTTTGTAACTTTTAAGTAGTCAAATGTCAAATGCCCAGGCTATCTTCTGTATATATCCGCTGACAAATTCTTAACAGTACAAGTAGGGGATGGTAGATGGTAGGGGATGGTAGAGACCTCTCTGGGCGACTTGCCACGTAAGCTGCCCTTACAGCGGCAGCAGATGCAGAGGGATGGTTCTTCCCCGGCTGGGGTAAGAACTAGGGGGGTGGGGGGTGGGAAGGTGGGAGTCTCCGCACCATGGGGGGTTGAGGGTGGGAGGGGAAAAACTATGAAAACTTGTTTGCAGGCTGAGGGTGATGAGGGGATGGTTACATACTATGAAGTCAGAATTTTTTTGTACATCAACAACATTAAGAATATGCCATATATGGGGCTATGTGGATATCATGAAATTTACTTTGGACAATTCAAGATATGCTTAAAATCTAAGGAACTAATTTCTTCATTTCCTAGATGTATGAAATAAAATGCTTAGCCTGGATCGTAGCCGGGCTTAATAGTAAGAACAAAAGATGCCTGGTTAAAGAGGAATTGAAAATGCATAACCCCCATATTATTTTATTATCTGAAACACAGATTGCGGGGAAGGATAAAAAACTTCTTAAACATCTGGGGTATGACATCATAGTTAGCTCTGCTTTTGGACAATCTACAAGAGGGGTTGCTATACTCAAAGATATGCGATTCAGGGCCGAGACAATACAGACTTTTTGTGGCAAAGATGGCAGATGGGCAATAGCGCAGATAAGCTGCGAAAATGTTAAATACGTGTTATGTGTGGTTTATGGTTGCAATATAGATGAGCCTAGCCTCTTCGACCATTTGAATGTTAAACTTTTGGGTTTGGAGGGAGAACTTATTATCATGGGGGATTTTAATTGCGTCATGGATTACAGAATTGATACAACCAGCTATGGGCGATATCAAAGGATGCACAAAACTAGATCGTCTATCCTCGACCTATGCCGCGTACACAATATCAAAGACGTTTGGCGACATCTATATGCTAATAATCCTGGATATACATATTATTCTGCCCCTCATAAAATATGCTCTAGGCTCGACATGGCATTAGCAAGCGAAAATCTATTGAAAAATAGTTCTATGGCTTTATGTCCCCGAATATCATCTGACCATAATGCAATATTATTGATAATCAAAACAATAAATACTAGAACTACCCCCAGACCATTTTCCTTTCCGAGACATTTGATTTCAGATACATCCTTTATGACGCAATTAAAATCGCACCTTATTGAATTTATAGGCATAAATATCAATTCAGCTTCACCCGATATGGTATGGGATGCCTGTAAGGCAAGTATTAGGGGCTTCACTCAGGCTTATATAATTAGGCAAAATTTTGAAAACAAAAAAAATGACGACCAATTGTTGACGAAAATAACTGCTTTAGAAGAACAACTATCATCAGCACAGAAATTGGACTTGAACTCTGCTCAATTAAAAATGAAATGAAGTCAAAATTTATTCAGAAAAGCACAAATAGCTTGCATAAATTTAAAATAACACAATATGAGGGGGCCGATAAAATTGGGAAAATTTTGGCCTACAAAGTTGCTGAGGACAGAGCTAACTCTACTATTACAAGCATATGAGGGGCTGGCAATAAAATGTATACCCAACCTCAAGATATTCTAGAACAATTCGCCGACTTCTATAGAAATCTATATACCCCAGAAGTGGACCATAACTTAGACGACATATATAAATATGTGGAAGAGCATATTGGGGATA
Organism: Lissotriton helveticus; assembly: GCF_964261635.1. Classification (NCBI taxonomy): domain Eukaryota; kingdom Metazoa; phylum Chordata; class Amphibia; order Caudata; family Salamandridae; genus Lissotriton; species Lissotriton helveticus. The sequence goes on from NC_136057.1 coordinate 1,861,571,108, forward strand.
CTCAGAATTGCCCAGAGATAGACTCACTCTCTGAAGACATAACAATGGCTGAATTGCATCTAGCGATAGCTTTATTACCCGCAGGAAAAGCGGCAGGTGAGGACACCATACCCTTAGAAATATATAAACTTTGCCTAGAAGAGCTTGAACAACTATTGCTGAAAGTCATACGATTTGTAGGCCTAGAAGGAAAGACACCTAAGTCATGGAATAGAGCAAAAATAATATTCTTTTTGAAAAAAGACAAACCAAAGGAAGAGAGAGGGTCATATCGCCCCATCTCCTTAATAAATACAGATGCAAAAATTTTTGCTAAAATTTTAGAATTAAGATTGGCTTCTATTATGCCCCAAATCATTAACCCACAACAACATGGTTTCATAACTGGCAGGGATACTACTATACATGTTAATATGGCAATAACTGCATTTGATGTAGCAGAGACAGAATCCACCCCACTTGGCATGATCCTATTAGATGCTGAAAAAGCTTTTGATCGAGTGGGGTGGGACTTTCTCTGGTGCATACTGTCTAAGATAGGGTTTAAAGGACAATTTCTGCGGAGCATACAAGCACTGTATGATAAACCATCAGCATATACCAGTTATGGGGGACTGATATCTTCAGACTTTTCAATCTTACGAGGTACCCGTCAGGGCTGCCCCCTATCTCCTCTTTTATTTGCCCTTTCATTGGAGCCTTTTTTGTCCGCCCTTCAACTTCAAAATCAAATTGTACCCTTTAGATCAGGAACACAAGAACTATAAATAACTGCATACGCAGATGACATCGCGATCTATACTGAAGATGTCGTAGAAGCACTAAAGGGAATAGCATTAGAAGCTGGGAAATATGGCAAGGTGGCGGGTTATAAACTAAATTTACTAAAAACACAAGTAATAGCTAATTATACACCAGAAGTGGCTGTGCCTGAGATCTGCCACACTGCCACATATCTTGGGGTTAAAATTACGGCTAAACTACAAGAAATCAATAATTTAAACTATAATGAATTCATTAAATCAACTAGCCTATTGTTAAAAAAATGGCACAGATTACCTCTGAACTTAACTGGCAGAATTAACCTAATCAAGATGAAGGTTTTGCCCAAATTTGTATACTTATTTCGGTCTATACCACTAGCGTTAAATAATCAATTTTTTTAAAAACTTGACGGAATACTTAGCAGTTTCATTTGGGGGTATAAAAAGGCAAGAAGATCACTGGCTCTTATGAAAAATAATACGAACCGTGGCGGACTCAATTTTCCTGATTTTAAATTATACTTCTGGTCTGCTTTTGTTATCCGCCTTCGCTCCTTATTAAATGAAAGAAGGACTTTGTTTTTTCACTCTTTTATGCTAAAATCCGACTCGAATATGTTTTTGTTTCGAACTAACGACCCCAACTACTACAAAAGGGTTAGATTTAAAACTGTAAGAGACCTAACAAAGATTTGGGGTAACATACTTTCTTTTTGCAACACCAGCTTTTTTCACCCCAAGCTCCCGCTTTGGGGCAATCCGGGCCTACCAAATATTTTTAACGACAGCAACACTAGCTGTTGGCTAAGATCAGGTATCACGGTTCTAGGGGATTTATACGGTACACAAGGCTTTCTAAATTTCAACACCCTCAAACTATTATATAATTTATCGGAAAATATGAGATATAAACATCTACAGATACACAACTACTTGATTAATAAAAAACAAATATTGGAGGTTACTGAATGCGATATCTGGACATGTCTATACTCATCCAAAAATAAATCCACAATAAGCAAAGCATACAGGCTTCTTGTTGGATTTAAATCAAATGATTGTATTAAACTGGCTGATAAATGGAGCAGAATGCTGGGCTCAAATATAACACCGAAACAGATAGAGAATTCCTTAATAAACATCAATAAACGAGTACGATCATCAAGTCTTAGATTACAACAATTTAGAACAACCTGTATGCTATACTACACCCCGGAAAGAATTTCTAAATGGTCATCTAATAACACCCACAGCGATCGTACAAAATGCCCCAAATGTTCTATCGAAGCAGCTGACTTAGCACATATCTTATTTTCCTGTCCGAATCTTAAGACTTTTTGGCATGACATTGAAAAAATCCTTAAATTGAAATATATCCAGTTGCCTACACTTACGGCCACTTCTGTTTTGTTAGACACATACTCAGTATCCTTTCCACAAGCCGCTTTAGTCACGATATTAATGTCTTGTGCTAAGCTAACTCTGGCCAGAGCTTGGATCAGCTCAGAAACACCTACGTTCTGGGACTGGTGGGCCCTGGTAACCGAGATACACTCAATGGAATTAGCTTTAGCAAAGATCAGGGGCTTACAAACATTGAAAAAGCACGAAAAAATTTGGGGTACCTTTATAGATCGATAATGTTTCACCCTATCTTTCTCCTTCTTTTCTTTTTTTATTTGTGACATAGGGGAGGGGTGCAGAAAATGGGTCGAACTATACAATTTGCACTAGTGTTGAAAAGAAATTGATATTATCTTCTTGCTCATCTATTTTCTTCCTTTCCTTTTCTTTGCCCTCTTTCCTTTTTATCTACTTCCTAGTAACTCTTCATGATTTAGTTGCATTTGTTTATGCTTTATATGGAAATAATTTATGTATGTTAAAACTAATTATTTATGCCTTATTGTACTTATTCCTTGTACGCCTGCAAACAATAAAAATATTTAAAAAAAACAAAAAAAACATGCTTGAAACCTGTGGTTTGTTCAGTGAATTTCAAAGGTTTTTTAAATGCTAATTTCTAACTATGCCTACAGAGGTAGGACATGTGAAGAAAGAAGAAAAAACGCACAGAAAGAAGCAAAAGAAATGCAGCAAGAAGCAACAGAAGTCCTCAAAGACGAAGAAAAGTGCAGAAAGAAGGAAGACATGCAGAAAGAACAAACAGAGGAGTAGAAAGAGGCCTTGTTACAAAATCATCCTGTACCCTCAACTTTTTCTGATGGGTACTGGTGGTAACTGACTCTAACTAACCAGTCCTCGAGCCAGTGCTATGCTAAAAAACACTTAGAATACAGTGAAAACACCTACATACACTAGGGAACACTATGCATTGGGGTAAGCCTGTGATTACCATGGCCTACTCTGTAAGCCCCTAGTACATAAAAGGGCAGGGGGATTAAAACTACCTTTTAAAAATGCGCCACAGGGCACGTTTGCACACTGTTGAAGGGAGGGAGGCCTGAGGTTACATTTGTGCAAACACGCACTGTGGACGTTTTAAGTTAGGGGATAAAGTCCTCTTCAATCCTGAGTGTCCCTTGGGTCCAACTACCCCACCAGGTATCTCCAGGTAGTGCCACAGAGCTGCGTTGCAGAGAGCTGTAAAAAGGGGCACGGCCTGGACCACCTCTCTGCAATGCAGCGCAATGACACTTACTGGAAGCACCTGGTGAGCTAGTTGGCCCCCAGGGGCCCTCAGGCTTGAAGGGGAATTTATTCCCCAACTTTAAACGCGCCACAAAGCATGTTTGCACACGTCACCTAAGGCCCCGTCCCCTCCCTTCCCCACTGTGTAAACACGCCTTGTGTCCGTTTTAAGTTGGGAGATTAAGTCCCCTTGAATCCTGAAGGTCCCTAGGGTCAAACTAGCCCACTAGACATTTGATTTCAGATACATCCTTTATGACGCAATTAAAATCGCACCTTATTGAATTTATAGGCATAAATATCAATTCAGCTTCACCCGATATGGTATGGGATGCCTGTAAGGCAAGTATTAGGGGCTTCACTCAGGCTTATATAATTAGGCAAAATTTTGAAAACAAAAAAAATAACGACCAATTGTTGACGAAAATAACTGCTTTAGAAGAACAACTATCATCAGCACAGAAATTGGACTTGAACTCTGCTCAATTAAAAATGAAATGAAGTCAAAATTTATTCAGAAAAGCACAAATAGCTTGCATAAATTTAAAATAACACAATATGAGGGGGCCGATAAAATTGGGAAAATTTTGGCCTACAAAGTTGCTGAGGACAGAGCTAACTCTACTATTACAAGCATATGAGGGGCTGGCAATAAAATGTATACCCAACCTCAAGATATTCTAGAACAATTCGCCGACTTCTATAGAAATCTATATACCCCAGAAGTGGACCATAACTTAGACGACATATATAAATATGTGGAAGAGCATATTGGGGATACTCAGAATTGCCCAGAGATAGACTCACTCTCTGAAGACATAACAATGGCTGAATTGCATCTAGCGATAGCTTTATTACCCGCAGGAAAAGCGGCAGGTGAGGACACCATACCCTTAGAAATATATAAACTTTGCCTAGAAGAGCTTGAACAACTATTGCTGAAAGTCATACGATTTGTAGGCCTAGAAGGAAAGACACCTAAGTCATGGAATAGAGCAAAAATAATATTCTTTTTGAAAAAAGACAAACCAAAGGAAGAGAGAGGGTCATATCGCCCCATCTCCTTAATAAATACAGATGCAAAAATTTTTGCTAAAATTTTAGAATTAAGATTGGCTTCTATTATGCCCCAAATCATTAACCCACAACAACATGGTTTCATAACTGGCAGGGATACTACTATACATGTTAATATGGCAATAACTGCATTTGATGTAGCAGAGACAGAATCCACCCCACTTGGCATGATCCTATTAGATGCTGAAAAAGCTTTTGATCGAGTGGGGTGGGACTTTCTCTGGTGCATACTGTCTAAGATAGGGTTTAAAGGACAATTTCTGCGGAGCATACAAGCACTGTATGATAAACCATCAGCATATACCAGTTATGGGGGACTGATATCTTCAGACTTTTCAATCTTACGAGGTACCCGTCAGGGCTGCCCCCTATCTCCTCTTTTATTTGCCCTTTCATTGGAGCCTTTTTTGTCCGCCCTTCAACTTCAAAATCAAATTGTACCCTTTAGATCAGGAACACAAGAACTATAAATAACTGCATACGCAGATGACATCGCGATCTATACTGAAGATGTCGTAGAAGCACTAAAGGGAATAGCATTAGAAGCTGGGAAATATGGCAAGGTGGCGGGTTATAAACTAAATTTACTAAAAACACAAGTAATAGCTAATTATACACCAGAAGTGGCTGTGCCTGAGATCTGCCACACTGCCACATATCTTGGGGTTAAAATTACGGCTAAACTACAAGAAATCAATAATTTAAACTATAATGAATTAATTAAATCAACTAGCCTATTGTTAAAAAAATGGCACAGATTACCTCTGAACTTAACTGGCAGAATTAACCTAATCAAGATGAAGGTTTTGCCCAAATTTGTATACTTATTTCGGTCTATACCACTAGCGTTAAATAATCAATTTTTTTAAAAACTTGACGGAATACTTAGCAGTTTCATTTGGGGGTATAAAAAGGCAAGAAGATCACTGGCTCTTATGAAAAATAATACGAACCGTGGCGGACTCAATTTTCCTGATTTTAAATTATACTTCTGGTCTGCTTTTGTTATCCGCCTTCGCTCCTTATTAAATGAAAGAAGGACTTTGTTTTTTCACTCTTTTATGCTAAAATCCGACTCGAATATGTTTTTGTTTCGAACTAACGACCCCAACTACTACAAAAGGGGTAGATTTAAAACTGTAAGAGACCTAACAAAGATTTGGGGTAACATACTTTCTTTTTGCAACACCAGCTTTTTTCACCCCAAGCTCCCGCTTTGGGGCAATCCGGGCCTACCAAATATTTTTAACGACAGCAACACTAGCTGTTGGCTAAGATCAGGTATCACGGTTCTAGGGGATTTATACGGTACACAAGGCTTTCTAAATTTCAACACCCTCAAACTATTATATAATTTATCGGAAAATATGAGATATAAACATCTACAGATACACAACTACTTGATTAATAAAAAACAAATATTGGAGGTTACTGAATGCGATATCTGGACATGTCTATACTCATCCAAAAATAAATCCACAATAAGCAAAGCATACAGGCTTCTTGTTGGATTTAAATCAAATGATTGTATTAAACTGGCTGATAAATGGAGCAGAATGCTGGGCTCAAATATAACACCGAAACAGATAGAGAATTCCTTAATAAACATCAATAAACGAGTACGATCATCAAGTCTTAGATTACAACAATTTAGAACAACCTGTATGCTATACTACACCCCGGAAAGAATTTCTAAATGGTCATCTAATAACACCCACAGCGATCGTACAAAATGCCCCAAATGTTCTATCGAAGCAGCTGACTTAGCACATATCTTATTTTCCTGTCCGAATCTTAAGACTTTTTGGCATGACATTGAAAAAATCCTTAAATTGAAATATATCCAGTTGCCTACACTTACGGCCACTTCTGTTTTGTTAGACACATACTCAGTATCCTTTCCACAAGCCGCTTTAGTCACGATATTAATGTCTTGTGCTAAGCTAACTCTGGCCAGAGCTTGGATCAGCTCAGAAACACCTACGTTCTGGGACTGGTGGGCCCTGGTAACCGAGATACACTCAATGGAATTAGCTTTAGCAAAGATCAGGGGCTTACAAACATTGAAAAAGCACGAAAAAAATTGGGGTACCTTTATAGATCGATAATGTTTCACCCTATCTTTCTCCTTCTTTTCTTTTTTTATTTGTGACATAGGGGAGGGGTGCAGAAAATGGGTCGAACTATACAATTTGCACTAGTGTTGAAAAGAAATTGATATTATCTTCTTGCTCATCTATTTTCTTCCTTTCCTTTCCTTTTCTTTGCCCTCTTTCCTTTTTATCTACTTCCTAGTAACTCTTCATGATTTAGTTGCATTTGTTTATGCTTTATATGGAAATAATTTATGTATGTTAAAACTAATTATTTATGCCTTATTGTACTTATTCCTTGTACGCCTGCAAACAATAAAAATATTAAAAAAAAAAAAAAAAACATGCTTGAAACCTGTGGTTTGTTCAGTGAATTTCAAAGGTTTTTTAAATGCTAATTTCTAACTATGCCTACAGAGGTAGGACATGTGAAGAAAGAAGAAAAAACGCACAGAAAGAAGCAAAAGAAATGCAGCAAGAAGCAACAGAAGTCCTCAAAGACGAAGAAAAGTGCAGAAAGAAGGAAGACATGCAGAAAGAACAAACAGAGGAGTAGAAAGAGGCCTTGTTACAAAATCATCCTGTACCCTCAACTTTTTCTGATGGGTACTGGTGGTAACTGACTCTAACTAACCAGTCCTCGAGCCAGTGCTATGCTAAAAAACACTTAGAATACAGTGAAAACACCTACATACACTAGGGAACACTATGCATTGGGGTAAGCCTGTGATTACCATGGCCTACTCTGTAAGCCCCTAGTACATAAAAGGGCAGGGGGATTAAAACTACCTTTTAAAAATGCGCCACAGGGCACGTTTGCACACTGTTGAAGGGAGGGGGGCCTGAGGTTACATTTGTGCAAACACGCACTGTGGACGTTTTAAGTTAGGGGATAAAGTCCTCTTCAATCCTGAGTGTCCCTTGGGTCCAACTACCCCACCAGGTATCTCCAGTTAGTGCCACAGAGCTGCGTTGCAGAGAGCTGTAAAAAGGGGCACGGCCTGGACCACCTCTCTGCAATGCAGCGCAATGACACTTACTGGAAGCACCTGGTGAGCTAGTTGGCCCCCAGGGGCCCTCAGGATTGAAGGGGAATTTATTCCCCAACTTTAAACGCGCCACAAAGCATGTTTGCACACGTCACCTCAGGCCCCATCCCCTCCCTTCACCACTATGTAAACGCGCCCTGTGGCCGTTTTAAGTTGGGAGATTAAGTCCCCTTGAATCCTGAAGGTTCCTAGGGTCCAACTAGCCCACTAGGTTCCTCCAGTAAGCGCCACAGAGCTTCATTGCAGAGAGATATAAAAAGGGGCACGGCCTGGACCACCTCTCTGCAACGCAGCGCAGTGGCTCTCACTGGAAGCACCTGGTGGGCTAGTTAGCCCCCAGGGGCCCTCAGGATTGAAGGAGAATTATTTCCCCAACTTAAAACGCGCCAAAGGATGTGTTTGCACACGTCACCTAAGGCCCCGTCCCCTCCCTTCCCCACTGTGTAAACACGCCTTGTGTCCGTTTTAAGTTGGGAGATTAAGTCCCCTTGAATCCTGAAGGTCCCTAGGGTCAAACTAGCCCACTAGGTACCTCCAGCAAGCGCCGTAGCAGAGAGGTGTTAAAAGGGGTACGGCCTGGACCACCTCTCTGCAACGCAGCGCAATGGCGCTTACTAGACCCACCTGGTGGGCTAGTTGTCCCCCAGAGGGTTTCAGGATTGAAGGGGAATTATTTCCCTAACTTAAAACACGCCACAGGGAGTGTTTGCACACCTCATCTCAGGCCCCGTCCCCTCCCTTCGCCCCAGTGTAAACGCGTCCTGTGTCCATTTTAAGTTGGAAGATTAAGTCCCCTTGAATCCTGAGGGCCCCTAGGGTAAAACTAGTCCACTAGCTACCTCCAGTAAGCACCACAGAGCTGAGTTGCAGAGAGGTGTAAAAAGAGGCGTGGCCTCTGAACACCTCTCTGCAACGCAGCTCTCTGGCCCATACTGGAGGTACCTGGTGGGCTAGTTGGCCCTCAGGGACCCTCACTATTGAAGAGGAATTAATTCCCCAAATTACAACTTGTCAGGGGGCGCGTTTGCACAATGGGAAAGGAAGGGGGCGTGGCCTGAGGTGACATGTCTGCAAACACGCCCTGTGGCGCATTTTAAGTTGGTGAATTAATTCCTCTTCAATCCAATACGTGTCATTGGAACCTTGGTGTCTGCCAGTACAAAGGGAAGGGGTCCCTGAACACTGTTAATTCGCAAAAGACAAAACTAAGTGTGAGCAATAGAAAACAAATGAGATCAACTTAAGGGTACATTGTGATTTGATCACAATGCGCTCATGTAAATTATATTATACACACAATTTATGTCATCATCATAAAATTAGAAGTGCCCCAACAAGGTGAGGGAAGGGAGGTGTCGGTGAGAGGAGATTAGTGCAGGGTTTGGGACGTGGTATAGTGAAGGTCAGATGACCTTAATCGCAACAGTTTCTAAACCTGGCTTCCAAACAGAGCCAGACACATAAACAATTAATGTACATAAATCACATTATGCCATGCTTCTAGGATTGCAGTATAAATCACGCTCAGGGTAGAGGCTGGCAGGTGGACCGGTTGTCGACGTTTCGACCCCACAACAAGATAGGTAATGTAAGGACCTTAAAGGAGGGTCTTCCTCAGGACAGGGGAAGGGGAAGGGGGCGCAGACTTCCTAGAGCCGGAAACATTCAAAAAGACTTTAAATTAAAATTAAAATACCGTGAGTCATGTAATCACACACAGGTCCTGGAGCAAGGAAATCAATTCAAAGAGTTCTGTGAGAGCCACTGGGGTTTATATTTTTCACCTTGAGCCCTGGCAGCCATTTTTGGGACTACATATACTAGGTTGCCTTGCGCCCACTTGGGCGGAACTCTTATCAATAAATATGGTGCTCAAAGCCACTTCTGCATTCATTCTACTTAAGCCACTGACGAAGAGCATCTTTTCTCAAAACGCATATGGCTGCGTATGAAGATTGTGTGGGATGCTGTGCAAGCAACTGCCGGCGACAGTGTGCGTGATTCCTGTTGGTGTGACCTGTTCACGAGGCACCTCTTCTGTTATATATATATATATATATATATATATATATATATATATATATATATATACATATTCACTGAAAAAAACATAGGTTTCAGGCCTTATATAGTTAGGAATTAGCATTTTAAAAACCTTGCAAATTCACTGAAAAAACCATCGGTTTCAGGCCTTATATAGTTAGGAATTAGCATTTACAAAACCTTTGAAATTCACTCAAAAAACTATAAGTTTTAGGGGGTTATAGTTAGCTGGACATTTCACTCATACAAAACCATTGAAATTGCTCCTATATAGTTAGTTGTACTAACTATATTTCGCGCACCCGCAATCCACTGCTGATGTTGTCACATATTACATCATTCATGACATGGTCAGTGACATCACTGATGACATCTCAAATGACATCACTGATGACATCACTGATGACATCATGCAGTGAATGTGGTTTGCTTCGTTATTTGAATATGCATTATATATATAGCAATTTGCATTGAAGAATGAGTTGATATATAAAAATAAATATTTGGATGGAGGATTTAGTAGCAGTGTAATTGACTGTTTACTTTAACAATTTAGAGTGTCTCACTAAATATAGTGAATAGTGACTAAACTGTGTGAATATCTGTATCACTTAGTCAGTTGTTGTGTAAAGTCGTTCTCCAGTTGGTTACTAACTATGTGAAAGTCTATATTAGTTATCGATTAGTAAACTGAGTATTTGTATGGGAGAGTGAATGTGTGTGTGTTCGATGGGGGGCGTGTGACTGCCCAAAGATTTGTGAATAGTTGATTCAGTAGATATATGAAGTTAAAAGTACATGTCCTAACAGTTGTTTGGGTGAGTGAATATCTTTATGGGTGTGGTGATGAGCAAATATATTTCTCAATTGTACATGTCCAACAAACTAGAAAAATAAAAGGCAGTGGATGTTTCAGTTGTTGTATATAAATAAGTATACATAAGACTCAATGATTGTGTGAGTGACTATATGGATAACTGTATACTTGTAATAATGATTTTATAATACACTAAGTATGACTTACTATCTAAATGAATAGATGAACTGGTGTTTGTATAACTATGTAGCTAAGTAAATATGTAAGTATGATCCATTGTTTACATAAGTGAGTACCATAACTTCATATGTGAATAGGTTGTGTGCTGGTGTGTAATGTCGATATAGGTGTATAAGTATTTTCGATAGTGTTCTATTGTTCATTGACAGCATGTATGAGTGAATCTACAGATAAGTGATTAGATGTGTGTATACATCTAGGAATTTCTTAGTGGGTTTTTAGATACTTGTATTGATGTGTCAATGGATTAAAATATGATACTCTGTATTTTACAAAGAGTGATGAAAGATTTTACTAGTGCATGAAAAGGTGTATGTGATTGTCACGTGGTTGATGTCATCAGTGATGTCATCAGTGATGTCATTTGAGATGTCATCAGTGATGTCACTGACCATGTCATGAGTGATGTAATATGTGACATCATCAGCAGTGGATTGCGGGTGCGCGAAATATAGTTAGTACAACAAACTATATAGGAGCAATTTCAATGGTTTTGTATGAGTGAAATGTCCAGCTAACTATAACCCCCCTAAAACTTATAGTTTTTTTAGTGAATTTCAAAGGTTTTTTAAATGCTAATTCCTAACTATATAAGGCCTGAAACCTGTGTTTTTTTCAGTGAATTTGCAAGGTTTTTAAAATGCTAATTCCTAACTATATAAGGCCTGAAACCTATGTTTTTTTCAGTGAATTTGCAAGGTTTTTCAAATGCTAATTCCTAACTATATAAGGCCTAAAACCTATGTTTTTTTCAGTGAATTTGAAAGGTTTTTTAAATGCTAATTCCTAACTATATAAGGCCTAAAACCTATGGTTTTTTCATTGAATTTAAATGTTTTTAAATGCTAATTCCTAACTATATCAGGTCTGAAACCTATGTTTTTTTCATTGTATTTGAAAGGTTTTTTAAATGCTAATTCCTTACTATATAACGCCTGAAACCTATGTTTTTTTCAGTGAATTTCAATGGTTTTTAAAATGCTAATTCGTAACTATATCAGGCCTGAAACCTATGGTTTTTTCATTGAATTTCAAAGGTTTTTTGAATGCTAATTTCTAACTAAAACGTGTGTTAAACCTATGTTTTTTTCAGTGAATTTCAAAAATTTTGAAATGCTAAATCTTAAGTATGACGTGTGTGAAAGCTATGATTCTCTAGTGAATTTTCAATATTTTTAAAATGCTAATTTGTAAATCATTATTTAATTATAAATTTATTTTTCAACAAACTGCCTTTATATATTGTAATACATTGACTGTATTATATAATATGCAACAGCACATATATTTTTTATGATTTGCATAAAGTTGATCAGTATACTCTACATCTTCAATCGACATGTAAACGGTCAATTTGTTTTATTTTTGTGTTTCTCAAACGTGCGCGCACCGTGCGCGCACCTCGCGAGTCTCTTCATTGCCTCCTTTTCACGTTTAGAAACTTTAATGAAAATCGTGTAAAACGCCATTTTAATGTGACGTGCGCGCACCGTGCGCGCACGTCAAACCATGTGACTCGAAAACAACACTTTTCATTGGTTAGAAGTAGTTTCTGCTCTAGAATCTTCAAAAACCCCACCCACTTCCCTCACTATCTGTTTCACTCTCTTGGGAGAAGGAGCCTTTCCAGCTTTCCAGAGAAAAACAGGATTCTTGGCAGAAAATAGCAGAAAGACAGGATTCTTCTTCAGAATCAGATGACCTTGAAAATTAGATTCCACCTGCTGTGGCCAGCACATCAAGAGGAGCACCTTATGCCTCACCATCCACATCAGCGTTGGATATACGCCCGTTCCTCAGCAAAGTGAACATGAGATGCAATATCTGCAACGAGATCCTCTGCTACGGGGAGCGGAGCCTCAACTTGATTGAAGTTAGAATTACGCAGCACCAATGCTCCTAGACGAGATAATTCTTTTTTTTTATTTGATTTAGTTTGTTCCCGTTGAACAGTTTTTCAGTTCCTGTTTCCTGTTCTTGAACAAAAAACACAAAAAAATTAAAACTTTCAAAAAAAATATATAAAAGAACAAAACCCAAAAAAAGTTATTTTCAGAACTAACTTCAGTTTTTCAAAAAGAGCTGTATTTCTTATACACTGTGTCAGTCTTTTCTTGAATGAATGTGTAGTGTATAAATATATGACTAGGTGAAGGGGAGGAATGGACTGAGGGAATAAGTGAGGAAAGGAGAATATGGTGAGTGAGAAAAGGGGAGTCAAAGAGTGACTGAAAGAAGGGGACTAAGGGTAGGGGAGTGAGTTAAGGGGAGTGAAAAAGTAAGGGAAGGCCAGTAAGTAAAAGAGAGTGAGGGAGGCGTAGTGAGAGAAGTGGAGCGAGGGCAGAGACAGGGAAGGGGAGTAAGGGACGGAGAGGGGAAAATAGAGTAGGGTAAGGTGAGTGAAGGTAAGACAAGTGGAGTGATGGTGAGGGAAGGGGTATGAGGATGATAAAAGGGAGGTAAGTGAAAGTGAGAAGTGGGGAGTGAGGGAGAGAGAAATTGAGTGAGGGAATGGAGGGACTTAGGAAAACGTAGTGAGGGAAGGGGACTGAGGATTTAAATAAGTGAAGGAGAGTGAGGGTGAGTGAAGGAAAGAGAGTGGAAAAGACAAGAGGGGTGAGATAGAGACAGGAGGAAATTTAGTGGGGTTAGGGGAGTGACGGTGAGTAAAGGGCAATGACAGTTAGAGAAAGGGTATGAATAGGAGTGAAGGAAACAGAAAGAGAAAGAGAGGAAGGGTGAGGGAGTAAGAAAGAGAGAGAGAGAGTGAGAGAGAAAGAGAGGGAGAGCAAGTGACTTACAAGAAATGAAGTGATTACACTAAGTGAGACAAAGGGAGAGAGGGAGAGAGAAATGAACTGAAAGAAGTGAGAGAGTAAAAGAATAAAAATTAGCAAAAGAGGTTGAGGAAAGGGGAATAAGGGAAGGGGATTGACAGATGGAATGAGCGAAGGAAAATGAGGGAAAGCTAGGAAATGGGAGCAGGAGAAAGGGAATGACAGTGATGCACAGAGAGGAAAACATGAAATGGGAGAACACAACTCAGATTGAGTGAAGAGCAGTGACAGTGAGAGAAGGGATATAAGTGTAAGGGGAGGTCAGAGATCGAAAAAGAAACATTTTAAGAGAAACGAAAAAGAAGTTAGTGAAAGACAAGTATTTATGTAAAGAGACAAAAGAAAAGGAGAAAAATGAAGAGAGAGAGAGAAAGTGAAAGAGACAAACAGAAGGAGACTGAGGGAGTGTGAAAGAATAAAACAGTTATAGTGACTAAGACAGAGGAAGAGATTTAGACATGGATGGAGTAAAGGGGAGTGAAAGAGGGAATAAAGGAAGGGGAGTGAGCAAAAAGGAGTGAAGGAGTGTTAGAAGTAGAGTGACTGAAGGTCAGTGACAGATGATGTATTTGAAAGAGAGTAAGGGGGAGTGAGAACAGATTGAGCGATACACCAACACAAGGTAGTGATTGAGGAAGATAGGAAACATAAATGAGAGACAGACAGTGGAAAGAGAGAGTTATGGTGAGAGAAGAGTACTTTTGGTGAGAAAAGGAGTGTTTATGTGAATGAAGGGCACTAATCACAACAAGAAAAGGTGAGTAACATGAGTAAAGGAAGGTTAGTAAGAGAGAGATTAAAGAATGGGAAAGACACAAAGAAAAGTAAGTGAGTGATAAAAAAGTATTTTTTGTATGTCAAACTTACCTTAAAAATAATGACAACTTTATAGTATATTTTTAAAAAATATATACTATTTTCGGAAGAAAAGAAAGAATTTAGTTATAATATACATTTCGGTATAGAAAAAAAAGTAGAAGTCGGAAAGTCAGGAAGGGTGAGGGAGAGAGAAAGAGAGAGAGAAAGTGAGAGAAAAAGAGAGGGAGAGCAAGTGACTTACAGGAAATGAAGTGATTAGACTGAGTGAGACAAAGGGAGAGAGAGAGAGAGAAATGAAGTGAAAGAAGTGAGAGACTAAAGAAAAGGGAGTTCGCAAAAGTAAATGAGGAAAGAGGAGTAAAGGAAAGGGACTGACGGATGAAGTGAGGGAAAGAGAGTGAAAGAAGTGCAGAGAGTGAAAGAGAGTGAGGGATGATGAGTAACAGGAGAGTGAGAAGAGACTGATCAATACAGCAAGACAAGGGTAGTGAAGTGAAGAGAAGTGAGGGACAGAGAGGGGAAAGAGGGAGTTGGATAAGGTACTTCAGGGTGAAGGAAGAGTACTGATGGTGAGAGAAGGAATGTAAAGGTGAATATAGAGGAGTAAAGAGAATGATGGAAAAGGACTAACATAAACAAAAGGAAGGTGAGTAAGAGAGAGAGTGAAGAAAGGAAATAAGAGAAAAAGAAATAATAGAGTGATGAAAATATATATTTTTTTGTCATACTTACCTTATAAATAATGACAAATTATATAGTATCTGTGGAAGACAAGAAAAAATGGAGTTATAATATATATTTCACAATACAACAGAAAATAGGAGTGAAGGAAACAGAAAGTGAAAGAAAGTAAGGGTGAGTTAGAGAGGGAGAGAGTGACAGAGAAAGAGAGGGAGAACAAGTGACTGACAGGAAATTTATAGGTTAGACCGAGTGAGACAAAGGGAGTGAGGGAGAGAGAAATGGAGTGAAAGAAGTAAGACACTAAAGGAATTAGAGTAAAGAAAAAAAGATTGAGGAAACGGAAATAAAAGAAGTGGATTGACTAATGGAGTGCGCAAAAGAGATTGAGGGGGAGTGAGAGAATGGGAGCAGGACAAAATGAATTAGAGTGATGCAGAGAGAGGAGAACATGAAGTGGAAAAGAACTAAGATGTATAAAGCACAGTGTCAGTGAGGGAAGGGATATAAGGGTGAGATAAGAGATATGATGGAAAATAAATTAAGAGAAAGTAAAAAGAAGTAAATGATAGAGAAGCATTTATGGTAAGAGAGAAAGAGGGAGACAGTAAAAAAGACAAACAAATGGAGATTGAGGGACTGTGAGGGACTAAGTCAGTTATAGTGACTTAGACAGAGGAATAGACTTAGAAACGGATGGAGGAAAGGGAAATGAGGGAGGAAAAAAAGGAGAAAGGGAATTAGCAAAAGGGAGTGAGGAAGTGAAAGGAGTGGAATAAGTGAAGGTAACTGAGGAATAATGTGAAGGAAAGAGAGTAAGAGGGCAATACAGCAAGACAAGGGTAGTGATAGAGGAAGATAGGAAAGAGAAGTGAGGGACAGACAGAGGAAAGAGGGAATAAGGAGAATGAGAGACGAGGAGTACGTTGAGGAATGGTAAAGGAATAAAAGAGAGAGTGAAAAAAGAAAGATAGAAAGAGAAGAGAGTGTTTTTCTTTGTCGTACTTACCTTATAAATATAATATCTGTGAAAGACAAGAAAGAATCGAGTTATAATCTAGGGCAAAAAAAAACCACAATCAAAAAGATTGTGTTTAAAAAACCCATACAACATTTCAATAAATAATGTAAATATTTGACATAAACATATCTTAAATGTTTTCTTTCAATCAGCAATTTCTTTCATAAGTACCCAATATCAACAACATTATTACTTCTTCTTTATACTCTCTAAATAAAGTTATGTACAAACATATGCTAACAACATTTACCCGAGATAGTCACTTTTTCTTTCACATACCTTTCCACATGGCCAAATAGTATGTGTGACATCCTTAGTTTGGAAGTTACTTAATAGTACTCTTTTCCGTCCATTTCCCAACCTTCGAAATCAAAAGCACCAACATCTTTTGTACCATCCAACAATGGTTAACAACATTTACCTGCGATAGTCATTTTTTGTTTCAAATACCTTTCCTCATGGCCAAATGGTATGTGTGAAATCCTTAGTTTGGAAGATACTTAATAGTACTCTTATCCATCCGTTTCCCAACTATCTGAATGTTGTAGAAGGACCATCATGGAAAATAATAGCTACAGTTACAAAAGTTCTTCCTGAAATTGATAGTTGAGAAGCCACAACATTTTTAATAAAAGTTGTCAATTTCGTTCCATCAGGTCTACATCGTTGGAGCATTAAAATTACATACTGTCCATATCTTCGTATAAATAATGTTGATAACATTTGAGAGTTACATTGGGTACAGACCATGTTTTGATTTGCTTCTCTAACTAGATTATGAAAAGACACTGATTTGCAGTCTGGTAACGTTAAATATATAAATCTTTCAGTGTCTATTTCTGTACTGCTTGAAAATGGACAATTGTCACAGTCATTTTGCCATTTATAAGAAAGACCAAAAAGATTTTCAATGTCTACACCTTCATCTTGCAATATAACAAGTATATACATAAAAAATTCCTGACAATCTTGCTGAATATTCTGTGAAAATTGATTTACACCAGAACATATTGTCTAAAACATTTCGAATATCAGAGACACTTTCTATTTTACTTTTATCACCGCTACATTTCTCAAAGACAGAATTCAACAAACTACAAAATCTTTGGTCCCGATTTTCAACAATCTATTCTTGTAAACTTTCAAGAAAAAGAACAACATTAACCACTACATTAGCATAGCAGTTGACACCAGAACTGTTTTCAAACTGAAATCCAACAACCTCTTCAATAGTAACCTTTTTCTTTTTGCTTACAATTACAGGTTCATCTAGTTTTCTTCTTTTCTCTACAACCTCACTACATATTTTCTCATATCTTCTTTTTCGACGTACCACAGGCTTTTCAAATAAAGGATATTGAGGTAAATTTGGAGCATATTCTCTTCTTAACCTATTATACTCTTTCGCAAAAATTTTATATGCACTAATCTTTGTTTCATCAAAATCAATTAAGTATAATCCAGATAAAGTTCTGACTCGAGATAAAGCAACATATACCATACCGTCTTTGAACACAGTGCTTCAAATATTTACCAAAGCACTATCTACACTCAAACCTTGCGATTTATGAATAGTCACCGCATATGCCAAACAAAGAGGAAACTGTTTTCGGCGGACATATAAATCTTTTACTAGCAAAAATCGAGTCGAACAACGACTCAATTGTTCTACTTCTTCAATATCATCCAATTTGATTTTCAAAAATTCAATGTCATCTCTATTTGGGTAATTCACAAAACCAACAACATGTCCCATTGCTCCATTTACTAAACCTCTTTCCACATGTAAATTACGTCGTAAAATTATCCGACAATTTAAACATACATATAGATTCTTTTCTAAACCAGCTGTTGCAGATATTGATTTGTCTAAAAAATCCAATTTTGACTTTAACTTTTCTGACAAAATAATAGTAGCTCCTTCATGCTCTATTCTATCAATAGCTTCCAATTTTATAATTTCTTCATTTTCTAACTTCAACATTTTTTCATTAAAGATTGCACATTCTTGCAGAGTTGGCATTAAGCATATCCCTGATTTATTTTCAGCAATTTTTCTATATATATTCTCTGCACCAACATTTTCCCTTGGAAACAAATTGGAAAGTAATCATGCCTGTAGAGCTTCTTTGCCATGTTCACTCACTTTTCCAATTCTTATATCTTCAAGAATACTTTTATAATCAGCATCCTTTGCCTGTCGCATATTGTGAGTTAGTTCTGTATATTTGAAATATAACCATATATTAACATTTCGAATGCTTCCCAGGCACTTTCTGGTATCTTCATGTGTAACGGTTTTAAACACTGGTTGTCCTTTCACAGGAGTTAACTGTAGTAGATCTCCAAAAACGATGATGTGTTTGCCTCCAAATAACACATCATACACTGTTTTAAGAATTTGTTGCATTCTTAAATGCACAAAGGCAAGCATTAAATTTGAAACCATGCTTACCTCATCCATAATGAGAAGTTTCATTTTTTTCAGGACTCTGGAAACTTCACAAAAAGTTTCTCCAGATAGCTTGTGGTATTCTAATTTATTTTTGTGCTCTACTGGCAGCATCAATAAACGATGTAAAGTAATCCCTTTAATGTTATGTGCTGCCAACCCAGTTGGAGCGGTAACAACACAAGAAAGTGACGATTCAGTTCTTCTCTGTAGATAAGTTGTAATTGCTTTAATTAGAAAACTTTTTCCAGCTCCTGCTTCTCCACTCACGTACAGTCTGACAGGTTTAAATGACGTACATGAGCACTCTTTTTCTCATGACATAAACCATGCTCAATCTGCTCTGTCACTTCATCATATGTTTGTTTTTGCTCAACATTTAGTTGTTTTTCCAATTCTTCTAAGTTTATTACATCCTCCTGAGCTTGTTCCATTGCTCTTTCCACCTCATCCATGGCAGTGGCTGCTTCATTATGGATAATTGGTCCTCCTAGTGGATCCTGACTCAACGAAGCAGAACTTTGACTGTCTTGAGAACTGTCTCTAGCAATCTCTGCTGCAATTATAGCTTCTTGCTGTATTTCCTCATTCAACATTTGGAGATAATTAGTAAAAACAGGACATTCTATAGTATTTTTGATTGCGTTGAATGAATCTTCATAACTGAGAAAATCTCCAAGTAGTTCCTCTTCTGTACGCCATGGCTTAAAGAGTTGCAAAAGAGCTAAATAGTAAAATTCCCTTTTGTCAGGAGTTTCGCAACTCAGTTTCGATGATTAATCAAATGTCCTTTTCTTTGTTTCACCAGACATCCTTCAGATCCAATCACAGCATATACTCCTTTATTGATATCTTCTGTAATGTTCTTCTTAAAAGTACAGCTTTGCAGTACTTCATAAAGACAAACATTCTCAAGATGATTACTTCTATTTGGATAGTATGTATCCAACATATTTGGCTTCAAAATATCTGTACTGTTTGGTTCTCTCTCTGCTAAATACTCAATTTCTTGTACAGATTTCAAAACTTGGTTTCGTGTTCTTGCAAGACCTAAACTCACCCAAATGATTGTTCTAGATTTGGCATATAAACTTGCAGATGATAAGCGATCTGAACATTCATATGCTACAATTTCTCGATGAGACAACATCTTCAAACTGTAGCTGTACAATTTCTTGCTTAGGCTCTTTTCATGAGAAATTTCTTCCCACATTTCCTTTAGTTCTGTCTTTTCAGATTTTGTAATGTAAGAAGTTACATATCGAGCCACAGCACTGGAGTTGTCTGCAACATATTAAATATCCATGTTTGCAGTCCACATGGACAAAATGACTGGGTTATAGTCATTTATATACTTTGACTCTTCATTTCTTCTTAAGTTATAGGTATATTTTGGTGATTTTCGTGTCACAGTATGTCGCAAAGGTGACATAAAATTGTTCACTCTTCCTTTTGATGTTACTGGTCGTGGAAATCCAAAACGACATTTTGTGTAGAACTTGTCCTTTGATTTGTACTTTGGACGACAGTATTTTCCACAACAATGGGTTTGAAACCGCAAGACTTGATGTTTTAAATTCTTTTCTTCTGTGGTTTTAGAAACAGCACATGTAGAATACTGTTCAATAAAATTCATCACTGTCTCATCCGAATCAGTTCCAAATTTGGGAGCATCTTTGATCCATAGCAGCATATGTATATGAGGAGCACCTCTTGCTGGAAACTCCTTTCTCCAAAAGAAATCCAGAACCTCTCCAAGAGGAGGATTTTTTTTCTTTGTGATAAAAGACATCATAGCTTCAAATCTATGATTGAAATACCTGCATACATTAACTGGATCCAAAGAGCACAGTTCTCCAGGTGTCTTGAATTCTATATTTTCTATGATTGCATTTGCCTCTCGAAGAAATTGAAGTAAGTCTTCCCAAGCATACTCTGCACAGCTTAGAGTAAGGAACCATGTAGGAGTTCCTAAGTTTCTTAGCATACATTTCAATTCCCCATGACGATGGTACCAATACTCGTTAGTACCACGCTGACATGCCATGAGATTAATTATCTGAGATTCCAAAACAGTGTCTTTCTCTTGAACTTTATTCATAAAGTCCCTTGCCGAAACATTCTGCAGATGTACTCTACTTTTTAGTATGTGGTTTACTGCATAAGAAAGTCCAGACAAATCACTCTCAAACCGAAGATGAAACAAATATGGAATACATTGTTGAAATCTTGGATCTTCTGCATACAATCTTGATGTCCGGTATTCAGATGCTGGTATCTGCACAGGTCGGTCATCATATCGTCCACCTCGACCTGTTGGAAATAACTGAGGAAAACAACGAGCTTCCAAGCTTTCTTCCCATACACTAATAGGACTTCCTTTTGCTTCTTTCATTTGGAATAACTCAATAGCATTCCCCATTACTTCTTTTGAATGCAGTGGATGAACACTGTAATGTTCATAAATGTGTTCACTTCTGGACACATCCACTTTTTCAACTTGTCCAGCTGACAAATCACTGTCTTCTTCTATAGTTGTTTCCTCTTCTCCTACATATACATTTTTGTAGTATTCATTGTTTTTACCAAATACAACGTTGCCTTTTTGACTTTCCTAACATCCACTAACTCTTGCCAGATTTTCTTACTCTTAGTAGGTACGCCATTAACTAGAATAACTAGAGGTTCCTCTTCCACATTTTCAACACCAATTGTTTCAATATTTTTCTTTAAATCTAGAGGCAAATATACAACTCTTCCCTTTAATCATCTCTGTAAATCAGAAGGAGGCAATTTCCCTGTCTTAGGCTCCATGTGAACAATAGCCTGAAATGGATGCACACATTGAATCAGAATAGACTCATAAATATTTAAATCCATCAGTTCAGAAGGAATATTTACCAACTCAAGATTATTATGTACAGCTCTAGCTGGCATTTTTTTCATTTAATTTATTATAACAATATTTACAAATACGTTGATCAGAACCCAAATCAAAACAATCCTCTACCAACAAATAAGTTGCAAATTCCTTCCACTCATTATTATTCTCCTTTTTACTTTTTAAATATAGATCAACTAATCTGGTCTGATTTTTATAATGAATTCTTCTACAACAAATACAAGAAAAATTAGGCCTTTCTTCTGAAATGACCTTAAACCTAGTAATTTCTTGGTCAAAATTTTCTGTACTAAAATTTTGTACATTTTCTTCCACATTTCCTTCTATTACTGTATCAGTTTCTGCACTGTCCTCTTTTTCACAAAAGTAACTAACCTCAATTTCTTCACAAATATTCTTTACATCTAATACAGATCCATGTAAAAGAGCACAGTTTAACTGTTTTAGATTAAGTGCTGGACTTTTTGCATAATACATCCTTCTCACTAATTTCCTCACTTCAGTATGATGCACTGCTAATATCCTAAAATGGTGAAAAACACTCTGGCATACTTTTTTATAAAGACAGGCCAGAGAATGACCTTGCAAACCTGTTTTTTCTCTCACTTGGCAGGGGTCTAATTCTTGCAACATCTTAATCTTCTGCTTAATACTTTTCTTAGCATACTTACGTAAGAAATTGCGGAAAAAATCAATTGAATCCTGTCGTATACTACTGCAATTCCAAGTGTACACTGGAGCCTTAGGACGTCTCCCTAAAACTTCATCAGCTAACACCTCTTCTGAATTCCTTGGGCCAATTTTCTCTTTTTCAATCGGACAACCATCCTTCACCTCATATGCTCGACCACTGGTGTCAACTGCATGCAACAAATCATTAGTGTAAAAGTAAGCCTCTTCATTAAAAAAATGGTTCAGAACTTGAACTATGCTTCCATTCTCCAGAAAAAACATTACAAAAATTAGTTCTATTAATTACTCTTTTCCACTTACTTTTCGCTTTCAAAAGATTCATTGCCTTGTCTAGTGTACGAAGTCTATTGATTACTAAAGTAAACAATTTATTTTTTAATTCAAACGCCTGATCAACAATACTTTCTATTCTTTTTTTTTGCTTACAAAAAGCTGTTTTCCTTTTAGAAGTCTTTCCACTTTTCAATAAATTTAATACTACTCTGTTATAAAACATTCTCTTACGAATTTCAACAAACTCATTTCTGCGTCTATTACTGTAGCCATTTTCATCGCCAGACACTTTTGCAACATTCTTCTTTTTTAAGTCCTTCTTCTTTCCTCTTACA
This sequence comes from Lissotriton helveticus, assembly GCF_964261635.1. Classification (NCBI taxonomy): domain Eukaryota; kingdom Metazoa; phylum Chordata; class Amphibia; order Caudata; family Salamandridae; genus Lissotriton; species Lissotriton helveticus. The sequence goes on from NC_136057.1 coordinate 1,861,593,856, forward strand.
GATGTTTTGTTAATCTTTTCCACATTATCCACATTTTTTTTTCTTGCAGTTAATTTCCTTATAAAATCCTTTGTTGTCTTACCAGGAGCATTCTTCTTGTTCTCTGTACAATGTTGTTTAGATACATCTTGCAATTGTGTTGTCTTGGAAAAGTAAGCCTGTTTATATTTTCTTCTTTTAGCGTCCTTGGTAGGCATCTTGGTTTTTCTTTCTGCAGATATAATAACAATCTATTATGAAGAAAAAAAAACATGTTATAGACCACTACTAACATACTACATAGCAATTAGAACAACTATATGGTGTAAACACTGATTCACTTCATAAGTAAGATGAAGATACAGCAACAGTGTCTGAGCAGAGTAGGAAATCATGCAGTGAGTGCTGTTTCTGAGTTTATGGCAGTGCAGTGGTGTTTTAAAATTGTAAGGTAATTTGCTAAGAATGGTGTTTTAGGGTTCAGAACTGTGCAGTAGTGTTTAGACAGTGTAGAGAGTCATGGTGGGATAGATATTTCAGACTTTAGAGCAATACAGTTGTGCTTCGGCAGTGTATGGTATCATGGATTATAAAGCACTGCATGTCCTAAAGTCTAACTCACTCCATGAGTAAATGTATTCACATGTCTTAAAACACATACACCGAGGAAGTGAAATGATTACTACATGCTACGGAGAGAGTTGCTATGGCATTTCTACAACACAGCCAGGATCTTCAGTACACAGCATGGAGACTGTTTGCTAATTAAGAGCCCTAACAGACATACTGCATAGCAGTTTCTACTACTACATACCGTAAACCCTAACACACTTCATCAGAACATGTATTCCCATATTTTTAAACAAATCAACGATCCAAATTATCACAATAGTACAAAAAGACTCACTCGAATAATTTTTAATTATAAATTATAAATGTATTCATCAAACTTTTCGTATTCCAATAAAACCTTCAACATCACTTCATCCGGTATTTCATTTTGATTTTCCTCAATTTCAAAATTTTGATCTTCAAATACAATATCTTCCACCGCTTCCAGAAATTCACTGTCCAAAGTCTCATCAAAGAAATCTGTATTTTCTTTATTAATTTCCTCTGTAAAAGGTCCATTTAAGTCCTCTATTAGTTCATTTGAGATGTCAAAATTTAAAGCAAAGTTCTCCTGATGCTGTTCCGTTGCACCAATATGATAATTTTGTTGCACCTTGCAAAAAAATATAAACACTTAATTATATAATTTTCACTAATAGATAATAAAAACGACCTTTATCAATTTTATAAGTACATGTATTCCCATATTTTTAAACACACTAACTACACAAATTATTCTGCCACATTCCTCTTAAATGAAAATAGACTCACACTGTAAAATGATTACTACAATGAAAGGGAATCTTGCTGGAAATATTTTTTCAGAGTTTACAACACTGCAGTTGTGTTGCAAGAGTTTACAATATTTTTTCTAGGAATGGATTTTCAGGATTTAGTGGAGTGGTGTGGCTCACTGGTTAGAGGCGGCAGACCCGGGAGCAGAGGACGGCCCGGGACCAGGGTTCAATTCCCGACGCGGCAGGGTCTTGGACCAGGGTCAACGGACTTGATAATTCTCGCCTCGGTGCCTACTCTAACTAGGGATCACACTCGGCAACTCTGGGCATTAGCTTGCCTCATCTCCACAACGGCCCCCCACATACGCCAGGGATGCCTGGTTTCACCTTGGAGATACCCAGTAGGGACCATCTCACATGGAAAGCCAGGACGGGTTCCCCAGCGGTCTACAGCGCAGAGATACTCCTTCGGGAGTCGATTCTAGCGCTTTAGAAACCCACAATCAATCAATCAATGAAGTGAACTTAAACCAGTGTAGTGAGTTAAGGTGGGACTGAGAATGTACAAATAAAATTCACTGAAATGATTACTACATGCTACAGACACAGTTGCTTTTGCATTTCAACAGCACGCCAAGCATCTAAATTGCACAGCATAAACACAATTTGAAAATTAAGAGGCCTGAAAAACATACTGCATAGGACTTTCTACAACTACATCACCTCTGTGTCTCTACTTCAACTATTTCACCCTCTCTCTGCACCATCTTTTCTCTGACTGCATCATCTGTCCCTCTGCCTGCAGCCCTACACCATCTATCCTCTAATTGTAACAGTTTACTCTCTGCCTGCATTATCTAAATTTCTGTCTGCACCAACCCTCTCTCACTACCTGCACCCTCTCATATGCATCTACAGAGTCCTATTATGATATGCCTGCTGGTATGTATTACACAGCGCTACCATATTAAATCTTTCCCTTCACTGCCTGTAGTCTCACACCATGTATGAGTCTGCTTGCACTATCTGTGTCTCTGCTTGAAACATGTCACCCTCTCTCTGCACCATCTTTGCTGTGACTGCACCATCTGTCCCTCTGCCTGCAGGCCTGCACCATCTATCCTCTGACTGTACCAGTTTAATCTCTGCCTGCATTATCTTATTTTTAGTCTGCACCAACCCTCTCCCACTGCCTGCACCCTCTCATCTACATCTGCACAGGCCTATTAAGATATGGCTGCTGGTGTGTATTACACAGCACTACCATGTTAAATCCTTTCCTTCTTTGCCTGTAGTCTCACACCCCCTGCATGTACCATTTCATCACTGTCTTCACTATTTCCCCACCTGTGTGCTCAATTACACTCTGCATGTAAATGTAAATGTAAATTGATACTTGTATAGCGCACTACTCACCCGCAAGGGTCTCAAGGCGCTTGTACGAATACCGCTGTGGAACCCATCCTGGCTTTCCCTGTGAGGTGTCCACTCCTGGGCACCCCCAAGGTGGAGGGCAGGCATCCTTAGCGTTGTGGGGGCCGTTGTGGAGATTAAGCAAGCTATTGCCCAGAGTTGCAGAGTGGGACTCCATGATTGGAATAGGCACCGAGGCGAGAATTATCAGGTCCGTGGAATTTTTGAGCCCAAGACCTGCCGAGGAGGGGAATTGAACCCTGGTCCCAGGCTAGACCTCTGCATCAGGGTCTGCCGCTCTAACCATTGAGCCACACTTCTCCACATGTAACATTTCTCAAACTGTTTCCAGCATTTCTTCTCTATTGGACCATTCTATCCTCTGTGTGTACCATGTCTGTGTCTGCTTGCACTATCTGTGTCTCTTCTTGAACCATTTCAACCTCTCTCTGCACCATCTTTTCTATGACTGCACCATCTCTCCCTCTGCCTGCAGCCCTACACCATCTACCCTCTGTATGTACCATGTCAGTGTCTGCTTGCACTATCTGTCCATCTGCCTGCAGCCCTACACCATCTATCCTCTGTGTGTACCATGTCTGTGTCTGCTTCCACTATGTATATCTTTGCTTGAACCATCTCACCCTCTCTCTGCACTATCTTTTCTGTGACTGCACCTCTGTCGCTCTGCCTGCAGCCCTACACCACATATCCTCTGTATGTTCCATGTCTGTGTCTGCTTGCACTATCTGTCCCTCTACCTACAGACCTCCACCATCTATCCTCTGTGTGTACCATATCTGTGTCTGCTTGCAATGTCTATGTCTCTGCTTGAACCATCTCACGCTCTCTCCGCACCGTCTTTTCTGTGACTGCACCATCTGTCCCTCTGCCTGCAGCCCTACACCATCTATCCTCTCTATGTACCATGCCTGTCTGCTTGCACTATCTCTCCCTCTGCCTACAGCCCTCCATCTTCTATCCTCTCTGTGCATCATGTCTGTCTCTGCTTGCACTATCTGTGTCTCTGCTTGAACCATCTCACCCTCCCTCTGCACCATCTTTTCTGTGACTGCACCATCTGTCCCTCTGCCTGCAGCCCTACACCATCTATCCTCTGTATATACCATGTCTGTGCCTGCTTGCACTATCTGTCCCTCTGCCTACAGCCCTCTACCATCTATCCTCTGTGTGTACCATATCTGTGTCTGCTTGCACTGTCTGTGTCTCTTCTTAAACCATTTCACCCTCTCTCTGCACCATCTTTTCTGTGACTGCACCATCTGTCCCTCTGCCTGCAGCCCTACACCATCTATCCTCTGTGTCTACCATGTCTGTGTCAGCTTGCACTATCTGTGTCTGTGCTTGAACCATCTCACCCTCTCTCTGCACCATCTTTTCCAATTTACAGCACTATTTCTATTCGAGCATTTAATCAAAACACTGCAGTTGTGTTGCAAGAGTTTTGAATATTTTTCCAGGAATGGAGTTTCAGGGTTTAGGACAATGAAGTGAACTTAAACCAGTGTAGTGAGTTAAGGTGGGACTGAGAATGTACAAATCAAATTCACTGAAATGATTACTACATGCTACAGACACAGTTGCTTTTGCATTTCAACAGCACACCCAGCATCTAAATTGCACAGCATGAACACAATTTGAAAATTAAGAGGCCTGAAACACATACTGCATAGGACTTTCTACAACTACATCACCTAAACCATGACTCAGTTCATGATTTACGTGATTTAGCACACAGAGGGAGACAAAGTACAAACAGAGACAAAATGGTACACACAGAGGGTGCGAGACTACAGGCAGAGAAGGTAAAGATTTAACATGTAAGTGCTCTCTAACACACACCAGCAGCCATATCATAATAGGCCTCTACAGATGCACATGAAAGGGTGCAGGCAGTGGGAGAGGGTTGGTGCAGACAGAAAATGAGATACTGCAGGCAGAGAGTAAACTGGTACAACCAAAGGATAGATGATGCATAGCTACAGGCAGAGGAAGAGATGGTGCAGTCACCGAAAAGGTGGTGCAGAGAAAGGGTGAGATGGTTCAAGCATAAACACAGATAGTGCAAGCAGACACAGACATGATACACACAGAGGATAAAATGGTACAACAGAGAAGAAATACAGGAAACAGTAAAAGAAATGTTACATGCAGAGACTAATTGGATCTTATTTTTAGTCTGCACCAACCCTCTCCCACTGCCTGCACCCTCTCATCTACATCTGCACAGGTCTATTAAGATATGGCTGCTGGTGTGTATTACACAGCACTACCATGTTAAATCCGTTCCTTCTTTGCCTGTAGTCTCACACCCCCTGCATGTACCATTTCATCACTGTCTTAACTATTCCCCCCCTGTGTGCTCAATTAGACTCTGCATGTAACTTTTCTCAAACTGTATCCAGCATTTCTTTTCTATTGGACCATTCTATCCTCTGTGTGTACCATGTCTGTGTCTGCTTGCACTATCTGTGTCTCTGCTTGAACAATTTCACCCTCTCTCTGCACCATCTTTTCTATGACTGCACCATCTCTCCCTCTGCCTGCAGCCCTACACCATCTACCCTCTGTATGTACCATGTCTGTGTCTGCTTGCACTATCTGTCCCTCTGCCTCCAGCCCTACACCATCTATCCTCTGTGTGTACCATGTCTGTGTCTGCTCCCACTATGTATATCTTTGCTTGAACCATCTCACCCTCTCTCTGCACCATCTTTTCTGTGACTGCACCATCTGTCCCTCTGCCTGCAGCCCTACACCATCTATCCTCCGTATGTACCATGTCTGTGTCTGCTTGCACTATCTGTGTTTCTGCTTGAACCATCTCACCCTTTCTCTGCACCACCTTTTCTGTGACTGCACCATCTCTTCCTCTGCCTGTAGCTCTGCATCAACTATCCTTTGATTGTACCAGTTTACTCTCTGCCTGCAGTATCTCATTTTCTGTCTGCAGAAATGGTACAACAGAGAAGAAATACAGGAAACAGTAAAAGAAATGTTACATGCAGAGACTAATTGGAGCACAGAGAGGGAGAGATAGTGAAGACAGAGATAAAACGATACACACAGAGAGTGCGAGACTACAGGCAGAGAAGGAAAAGATTTAACATGTAAGCGCTGTCTAACACACACCAGCAGCCATATCATAATAGGCCTCTACAGATGCACATCAGAGGATGCAGGCAGTGGGAGAGGGTTGGTGCAGACAGAAAATGAGTTTAGCAGAGAGAGGTAGACTGTGAGGAGAGACAGGGGAGATTATAGAAAAAGGTGCAAATATAATACTTTAATTTACACAGACACTCAGTGTGAACTTAGTCAAAAATGTTAAAACCATAGATTTCACCAAAACGCATATACCACAGAAAAACCTTTAAGAGACAGAACACTATCCCTTCCAATTCAGTAAAATGAGTACTACAATGAAAGGGAGTCTTACTGGGAATATTCTTTTAGGATTTACAACTCTGCAGTTGTGTTGCAAGAGTTTTGAATATTTTTCTAGGAATGGAGTTTCAGGGTTTAGGACAATGAAGTGAACTTAAACCAGTGTAGTGAGTTAAGGTGGGACTGAGAATGTACAAATCAAATTCACTTAAATGATTACTACATGCTACAGACACAGTTGCTTTTGTATTTCAACAGCACACCGAGCATCTACATTACACAGCATAAACACAATTTGAAAATTAAGAGGCCTGAAACACATACTGCATAGGACTTTCTACAACTACATCACCTAAACCATGACTCAGTTCATGATTTACGTGATTTAGCACACAGAGAGAGACAAAGTACAAACAGAGACAAAATGGTACACACAGAGGGTGCGAGACTACAGGCAGAGAAGGAAAAGATTTAACATGTAAGCGCTGTCTAACACACACCAGCAGCCATATCATAATAGGCCTCTGCAGATGCACATGAAAGGGTGCAGGCAGTGGGAGAGGGATGGTGCAGACAGAAAATGAGATACTGCAGGCAGAGAGTAAACTGGTACAATCAAAGGATAGATGATGCAGAGCTACAGGCAGAGGAAGAGATGGTGCAGTCACAGAAAAGGTGGTGCAGAGAAAGGGTGAGATGGTTCAAGCAGAAACACAGATAGTGCAAGCCGACACAGACATGGTACACACAGAGGATAAAATGGTACAACAGAGAAGAAATACAGGAAACAGTAAAAAATTTTACATGCAGAGACTAATTGGAGCACAGAGAGGGAGAGATAGTGAAGACAGAGATAAAACGATATACACAGAAAGTGCGAGACTACAGGAAGAGAAGGAAAAGATTTAACATGTAAGCGCTGTCTAACACACACCAGCAGCCATATCATAATAGGCCTCTGCAGATGCACAAAAGACGATGCAGACAGTAGAAGAGGGTTGGTGCAGACAGAAAATGAGATAAGCAGAGAGAGGCAGACTGTGAGGAGAGACAGGGTAGATTATAGAAAAAGGTGCAAATATAATTCTTTATTTTACACAGACACTCAGTGTGATCCTGGACAAAAAGTTTAAAACCATACTTTTTAACAAAACACATTTACCACACGAAAAAGTTTAAGAGACAGAACACAGCCTATCTATTTCTGAACTACAATACAGTGCAGAAACCTGAGTCATTTTCAAAATACATTTCCAATTTACAGCATTACTTTTTTGCCAGCATTACATCCAAACATCAGACACAATATCAGAAGAAAGAACACAGTATAAGCAGAGAGAGGTACACTGTGAGGAGAGACAGAGGAGATTATACAAAAAGATGCAAATATAATTCTTTAATTTACACAGACACTCAGTGTGTTCCTGGACAAAAACTTTAAAACCATACATTTTACCAAAACACATTTACCACACTAAAACGATTAAGAGACTACATTACAATGCAGAAACCTGACTCATTTTCAAAATACATTTCCAATTTGCAGCATTACTTTTTTGCCAGCATTACATCCAAACATGAGACACAATATCAGAAGAAAGAACACAGTATAAGCAGAGAGAGGTACACTGTGAGGAGAGACAGAGCAGGTTATACAAAAAGGTGCAAATATATTTCTTTAAATTACACAGTGTGATCATAGTCAAAAATGTTAAAACCATACATTTCACCAAAACACATATACCATAGTAAATTGTTTAAGACACAGAACACAGCCCATGTAAATGAGCACTACATTACAATGCAGAAACCTAACTCATTTCCAAAATACATTTCCAATATGAACCATTAGTTTTTTGCCAGCATTACATCCAAACATAAGACTCACACTGTGACCTTAGACACATAACAGAAATCCTTGCAATTCAGTTAAATGATTACTATAGTGAAAGGGGGGGAGGAGGGGACCTTCCTAGTAGTGATGTATAAAGAGAGCAAAGGTGAAGGAAACAGAAAGACAGAGTAAATTAGAGGGAAGAAATAAACAAAAGGAAGTAAATCAGATGGAGAGAAGCAGTTTGAAAACAGGAGTGGAGGAAAGGGATATGAGGGTAAGGAAAGGAGAGTGAGAGAAAAAAAAGCATATTAAGAAAAAGGAAAAAGGAGTAAGTGAAACAGAAGAATTTATAGAAAAAGAGAAAAAGGAAAAAGAACAGTGGTGGAGAAAAGGGAGACAGTGACAGAGAGTGAAAGAGAAGGCGAGTGACTAACTTCTACAATACAACACATTTTTATTGTTAACATAAAATGCACAACATATATCCCCTTACAAATTAATAACTCACCTTTAAAATGCTTTTGAAGATTTAGAACAGTGTCAATCACACACCAGATTTTCTTAAGCAGAATCTCTGAAATGTACCTCAGACACTGCAACCACAAATGGCCCTGATTCCCTCTCATTTTTCACTCATATTCCAGTACATAACCAATGAAATTTCTTCCCACACGATTTCAAAACAAACTAACATTTTAATTGGTCGTACATTTCAACACTTTCAAACTCACATAATGTTCAACCTTCCCCCACTGCTCTTGCTGCCTGTTATCATGGTAACTCTCCATAGAACCCCTAACTGCACACAAAAGGTGAAAAGTTCATCTCTCAATGTTGCAAACCAAAGCAGCAGGTGTGTTTGACCTCTCAATAAACCAGCTTATCCTGTGCAATGTTCCTTTCAGTGACTTTTTCTCAACCAATAGTATTATTCCTTTTAAAAAACAGTAGTATGCACCCTAGTTTTCAATGTTAAATTATCAGAAACCACCAATCATTTCTTGTTTTTCAAGTGCACTGAATCTCAACCACATTTTTTTCTAAACTCCAAGTTTTCAAACTGCCATTTCATTTCCAGAGACCATCTGAGTACAACCAGATCTTCCTTCAAGATGCTTAGAGTGTGGATTGTAGGAAACAGTTTTATATTCTGGAGTGAAAGGTATGCAGCAAATAGATGATTTCTCAACCTTGATTTACCAAATGTGGATATTATGTGGATTGGCCAGAGAGGATTGAGATGTCACCAATTGATGCCATTGGTAAAATCCTTTATGCATCTCCCACACCCTGACCTCATAATTGTGAACTGTGGTGGCAATGACCTAGGCACTTTGACTGGGGTAGGTCTGGAAATACTTTTAAAGGACACCTTTGGGCAATTGATGTCACTTTTTCCACAAACTGCCTTTGTATATTCTAATATATGCCAAAGGCAAAAATGGAACTGGTCCAACCAATATTGTCCACAGATTGAGAAAGCAAGGAAACATGTGAATAAGTCTGTTTCTGCTTTCCTCAGAGACTATGATATGGTTCTATATACCACAACAACTTGCGTTACAACATGCAAGGCATCTATAGGAGAGATGGTGTACATTTTACAGATGAGGGGAACAAAGTCTTAAACTTTAGACTCTGCATCGGTACTTACTTGTAGGTACAAAAAACACTCAGTGAACACAAAGGCTCTTTAGAGCCACCCAACATCTAAACACAGAAACTTGTTATTTGAATGTAATTTTTTTTGTTTTTTATTCTGGCGTGCACGCACCGTGCGTGCACCCGTGATGGTGATTTTTTTTGTAAAAAAACAATATTTCTTTGGCCTTCAGGGGTCCTTCAGGAACCCCCTGAGAAAGCCTAGGGGGTCAGGGAGACTCTACCCAGCCTCCTTTACCACGTTCTCCGCTTTCGTTTTTCACTCTCTTCTGAAACAACACAAAATGGCGGCTATAGGGTGCGAGCACTGTGCGCGCACCTCACGATTTAAAAAAAAATAATAATACATTTTTGTCCTTGATGGGTCCTTCAGGGACCCCCTGAGAAAGCCTAGGGGGTCAGGGAGACTCTACCCTGCCCCCTTTTCACACTTTCCACTTTTGACCTCTGCCTCCGGCAAAAAATGACGGCCAACACTTCCTGATTTCATCCGAATGCAATGTTGAAAGACGTCTAACAGCAAATCAGAATTCTGCTCGCGCACACCTGGTGCGCACACCTGGTGTGCGCACGGTGCGCGCTTATAGATATATACATTTTTTCAAATTCAATTTTCTCAACACCCACTGGAGGGATTTACACCATTTAAACAAAAGGGCGATCTGCGAAACAGACTCTACCTTTTTGCCAAATTTCTTGGAATTCCGTTCAGCCGTTCGGGCTGTAGCCGTGTCTAATCGTCCTATGGAAAATTGCATGGGGAAAACACGTTTTGGGACCCCCTTTTTCTCAGCCCCCACTTCACGAATCCCCTCAAAACTTTCAGGGAAGGAGCGGAGAGGGCCATCTTCTTTGTGAAATTTGCGAAGATTCGTCAACCGGTGCTAAAGTTATACCCAATAGAATGTTGCGGATTTCCTATGGAAACTAGGTCCTAACTATATATACCTACTGGTGACCGCCAGTAGGTAATATATACATATAGATATATATATATATATATATATATATATATATATATATATATATATATATATATATATATATATATATATATGCCAAACAATTCCCACCGCTTCTGGCGGTCGTCAGTAGGTAGTTATAGTTAGGACCTAGTTTCCATTGGAAATCCGCAACATTCTATTTGGAATAACTTTGGCGCCGGTCGACGAATCTTCGCAAAATTTGAAGATGGGGTGCTCCGCTCCACTCCTATCCTGAAAGTTTCGGGCTTAGAAAAAAGGGGGGTCCCAAAACATGTTTTCCCCATGCAATTTTCCATAGGGACCGTTAGAAACGGCTACAGCCCAAACTGCGGAACGGAATTCAACCATATTTGCCAAAAAGGTAGAGTTTGGTTTGTAGATTGTGCTTTTTGTTAAATGGTGTAAATCCGTTCAGTCATAGATACATCTATAGACGAAGTACGGTAAGCGTGCAGTACGTGTACCTTCCTGAGCACGAGCTTTATGCTAATTGGCTGTCAACACTCCAAACCGGGAAGTGTTGGCAGCCATCTTGTGCCTCGGCAGAACCGAGGCACAAGAAAACAGAAAAAGAAACGTGAAAAATGCAAAAATTGGGCAGGGTAGAAACACCCTGACCCCCTAGGCCTGCTTAGGGGGTCCCACAAGGACCCCCAAGGCAAAAAAAAAAATTGTGAATAAATCGCGGGATACCCTGCCGATAAAAAAAATTGCATATTTTTTATTAGCCCCCGGGGGGGGGGGGGGGGCAAATCCCAGGGGCAATTGACTCTTTGTATAGGGGCGCCCAGAGAGGCCCCCCAGCAATTGGGACCGCCACCCCCGAGCCTTTTTTTAATAGGGTGGGGGGGCTCTGAGGTCCCCCAGCCCCGGGGACCGCCACCCTGGGGCTTTTTTTATTTGTAATAATGGAGGGCCCAGAGGGGCCTCCCAGCCCCGGGGACCGCCACCCCCGGGGCTTCCATGAAAAGTATGCAGGGGGCTCACAGCCCCCCCGCAGCCCCGGGGACCGCCACCCCCGGGGCTTCCATGAAAAGTATGCAGGGGGCTCACAGCCCCCCCGCAGCCCCGGGGACTGCCACCCCCCCCCAGGCTTCTTTAAAAAAAAAAATAATAATAACCTCTGTGGGGGAGCTGAAGCCCCCCCACACGCCCCAGGGACCGCCACCTCCCCAAGGAACTAATATTCAAAATAGGGGGGTCCGTGACGGACCCCTCAGCCCCAGGGACCACCACCCCCGGGGCATTTAACTGTTAGGAGGGGGGCCGCGTGGCCCCCCTCCAGGAGCCCTTGATGGCTCTGGGGACCGCCATCCCCCAGGGGCAGCTCCTGCAGTGTCCCAGGGTGCCTACCCCGGGACACTGCTGTTTGCTATAGCAAACTGGTTTGGTTTTTGAAAGAGAGAGCAGGAAACCTGCTCCCTCTTTCAAAAATCAAAGCGGATTGCTTTTCTGCATGGGGAGCAGCATGTTAGCTGCTCCCAAGCAGAAAAACAATGCCAGCTCCTGCAGGATGCGGGAACCGGTAGGGACCGTGGGGGGCTTGGGGACCCCCCACGGCCCCCAACGAGGATGGCCAGGCCCCAGGGGATGGGGTCCCTGGGGCCCCCTCCCAAAAAAAGTGACATCAGTGATGTCATTTGAGATGTCATCAGTGATGTCATCAGTGATGTCACTGACCATGTCATGAATGATGTAATATGTGACATCATCAGCAGTGGATTGCGGGTGCGCGATATATAGTTAGTGCAACTAACTATATATGGAATTTCATTGGTTTTATGTCAATAAAATGTCCAGCTAACTATATATGGTCTCTAACCTATGGTTTTTTCAGTGAATTTTCAAGGTTTTGTAAATGCAAATTCCTAACTATATATGGTCTATAACCTATAATTTTTCAGTGAATTTCATTGGTTTTTTAAAAGCTAATATCTATAGCTGTAAAATATATTCTTTATTACGTGACGTATCACGTAGCCACGTGAGACGCCTCATGACGCGTCGCATAACCGTGACGTATCGGCTCTGCAGCGCAAACAAAACCCGTAACGTAAGCGTGCCAGAGCACGCTTACAGATATATATATTTTTTTTAACCTTAATTAGACAAAATCCACACGTGCACATATCTTGAGGCCTTGCAAAGGCACATCAAACAAACAGTCCCTACAATTTTGCCAAGTTTGCTGGAAATCTATTCCCTTAATTTTTTTTTTACTGTTTCTCTTGGTTTTCCCCTTGTTACGCTTACCGGGACGCTACCCGGTACGCGAACCGGACGCTCCAAAAACACAAGATGGCGGACTCCCGTTACGCTGCCGGTTAGCTGCCCGGTTCGCGTACCGGGAAGCGCCTCTACCATGAAAAATCGCGGGGGACTTTAATATCCCCCTCATCAATCCTAGGGGGTCAGGAGGGGTTTACCTTGCCCCCTTTCCTTCATTTCCCCCTTCTTTTTTCACCACATCTTGTCTCTCGATCCTACCGAGAGACAAGATGGCGGCCGCTCCGGACTGTTTAGAATGTTGACAGACACCGGAGAGCCAATCAGCTTCGCTTCGCGAAGTTCCGTTGCGCGTCAGGTACGCGAACCGGGGCGCTAACCGGAGCGCTGTCACAGATATATATATGTTTTTTAAATGTTAATTTCTCAAAATCCACTGGAGCACATATATTGAGACATAGCAAAGGCACGTCGGGCAAACCATATCTACAATTTTGCCAAGTTTCATGTAAATCTATTCAGCCGTTCGAGCTAAAAGTGAGTCCAACCGCCCTATGGAAAAATGAATGGGAAAAACGCGTTTTGGGACCCCCCTTTTTTCTCGGCCCCTCCTTGACGAAACCCCCCCAAATTTTCAGGGGCTGCTCAGAAACAAAATGTGCCATTTTCCTGACAATTTCAGCCAATTCCGTCCACAAACGCCAAAGTTATTAGACATAGAATTTTCAGAAATCCCATAGAGAAAAAATCCTAACTATATATACCCACTGGCTATCGCCAGTAGGTAATATACATATATAAACATATATAATCTGCATATCTATATAAATATAAATGCATGCATACATATACATATATGCATACATATGCATGTTATTTACATGAAAGTTTTAAAAACACTAATAAAAGCAAAGCTAAAAAGCCACCTCATTACAAACAGAATGGCTTTAACTTAAACGAGGGCGAGATCTATTGCATTTTCAATGCTTGTTTACTTTGGTTCTATCAAGAAGGCATTCAGATGTGTCACACATTTGCCATAAATTCTGAATGTTAGCACTCTAGTTGCTCATTAGATCACTGTAGTAAAGCTAGTGCTCACCAGGGAAGTCTGCTGCTAATCATGGTTTGCAGCCATTTTCCCGCATTTTTTATCCCGCAGACTTTCAGTCCGCATACCATTATCCCGCAAGGTCATTGACCTCGCATACCATTATCCCGCATTTTTTCAAAACGCATGTGCATTTATCGCGCATGCCTTTACAAAGAATTGCGTTTTAAAGGCATGTATGGTAAATGCATTTGCGTTGTGAAAACCACGATGACGAGAGAGGTAAGTGGGTTTGTGTTAATTTTTTCGTGGGTTAGTGATTGTGTAGTGTAGTGTTGTGTAGTGTAGTGTTGTGTTAGTGTAGTGTAGAGTTGTGGTGGTTGTTTAGTGTAGGGTCATGCTGGGGGTAGTGTTTTAGGGTTTAGGGCAGTGCGTGTAGTGTTTGCGTAGTGTAGGGTCATGCTGGGGTGTAGTGTTTTAGGGTTTAGGGTTGTGTTGTAGTGTTTGCGTAGTGTAGGGTCATGCTGGGGGTAGTGTTTTAGGGTTTAGGGTAGTGTTGTAGTGTTTGCGTAGTGTAGGGTCATGCTGGGGGTAGTGTTTTAGGGTTTAGGGTAGTGTTGTAGTGTTTGCGTAGTGTAGGGTCATGCTGGGCGTAGTGTTTTAGGGTTTAGGGTAGTGTTGTAGTGTTTGCGTAGTGTAGGGTCATGCTGGGGTGTAGTGTTTTAGGGTTTTGGGTAGTGTTGTAGTGTTTGCGTATTGTAGGGTCATGCTGGGGGTAGTGTTTTAGGGTTTAGGGTAGTGTTGTAGTGTTTGCGTAGTGTAGGGTCATGCTGGGGGTAGTGTTTTAGGGTTTAGGGTAGTGTTGTAGTGTTTGCGTAGTGTAGGGTCATGCTGGGGGTAGTGTTTTAGGGTTTAGGGTAGTGTTGTAGTGTTTGCGTAGTGTAGGGTCATGCTGGGGGTAGTGTTTTAGGGTTTAGGGTAGTGTTGTAGTGTTTGCGTAGTGTAGGGTCATGCTGGGTGTAGTGTTTTAGGGTTTTGGGTAGTGTTGTAGTGTTTGCGTAGTGTAGGGTCATGCTGGGGATAGTGTTTTAGGGTTTAGGGTAGTGTTGTAGTGTTTGCGTAGTGTAGGGTCATGCTGGGGGTAGTGTTTTAGGGTTTAGGGTAGTGTTGTAGTGTTTGCGTAGTGTAGGGTCATGCTGGGGTGTAGTGTTTTAGGGTTTTGGGTATTGTTGTAGTGTTTGCGTAGTGTAGGGTCATGCTGGGGGTAGTGTTTTAGGGTTTAGGGTAGTGTTGTAGTGTTTGCGTAGTGTAGGGTCATGCTGGGGTGTAGTGTTTTAGGGTTTAGGGTTGTGTTGTAGTGTTTGCGTAGTGTAGGGTCATGCTGGGGGTAGTGTTTTAGGGTTTAGGGTAGTGTTGTAGTGTTTGCGTAGTGTAGGGTCATGCTGGGGGTAGTGTTTTAGGGTTTAGGGTTGTGTTGTAGTGTTTGTGTAGTGTAGGGTCATGCTGGGGGTAGTGTTTTAGGGTTTAGGGTAGTGTTGTAGTGTTTGTGTAGTGTAGGGTCATGCTGGGGGTAGTGTTTTAGGGTTTAGGGTAGTGTTGTACTGTTTGTGTAGTGTAGGGTCATGCTGGGGGTAGTGTTTTAGGGTTTAGGGTAGTTTAGTTGTTTAGTGTATGCTAAAGGCATATTTGTTCTAAAAGTTTTCGTTATTTTAATTTGCGGCCTAATAGTACATGCGGGATTTTTTTTGCGGACTGATGGTATGCGGGATTTCGTCATATATTCGCTAATCATACTTTCTATTGCAAAATGAACCCCTTCATTTTGTTCCTTTTTAAATTAAATCTTTTAAGAGTTACCACTTTATTCCAATCAAGATGGCTTCAGGTGTGCCATACATTTGTAATAAGTAGGACTGTTAGCACTCTAGTTGTTCTTTAGAACACTCTGGGACATTCTGTCATTGGGCTATAGTTGGGCTACATCTGGCTGATATTTGGGCTACATTTGTTTTTTTTTGTCTCTGGTGGCCATCTTTGGGCTACATTGGGCTACATTGGGCTACATTGGGCTACATTTGGGCTCCAACATATATATAGCCCAATGTAGCCCAATATATATTTTTCAAAGTTAATTTTCGTAAAAACCACTGGAGCCTATATCTTGAGACATAGCAAAGGCACATCGGGCTACCAGTCTCTACAATTTTGCCAAGTTTGGTGTAAATCCATTCAGCCGTTCGGGCTAAAAGTGAGGCCAACCGCCCTATGGAAAATTGCATGGGAAAAACACGTTTTGGGACCCCCCTTTTTTCTCGGCCCCCCCTTGACGAAACCCCCCCAAATTTTCAGGGGCTGCTCAGAAACAAAATGTTCCATTTTCCTGAAAATTTCAGCCAATTCTGTCCTCAAATGCCAACGTTATTCGACATAGAATTTTCAAAAATCCCATAGGAAAAAAATCCTAACTATATATACCTACTGGCTATCGCCAGTAGGTAATAAATACAATAAACAATCCACCTCCCACAGTGACACCATGGAAGGAAGCACGGACACGAAGTGGTTTAGGATTTGGCATCTCTTTATTCGTTGATGTCGCCCTCAATCCCGAGCACAAGGAGAGACGCGTTTCAGCCACTATATGGCCTTTGTCAATCTAGTTTGGCAGAGATTTTCACAGGTATTATATAGCCTCACCCACTGGATTTATAAGTAAACATGGAAAACATACTATCATGTATGCACTCCTATTACACCAAAGTTACGTCATGTGCAAACTGTTTACAGTCAAGTTAATAATAATAATGATGCAGGCACATCACAAAATATTGCGCGAAATGTCAAATTATAATTCTACATTCATAACATACCTATAATGCAGACCGCACAGACGATTATGTTAAAAACATTCAATTCAAACATTGAACACAGTGGGAATACGTGTGGGCATTATACCTCCATAGCCAAACCCTACGTCCTGTGTTGCCTTAATAAAATTACCAATTTAAAAGTAAACGCTACTAAGCTCTGCAATTCATAACTCGTAATTGCTGTCATTGTCCCGGAAAGCTCTCCTGAGCTGATGATTGATACCTAATGACCTGCCTTCTGACCCGTGACTCCCCACGCTGCTTGCTGCAGTGTTAATGTCACATTCCTAATCGCACATAGCTTCTTGCCTGGATAAACACATAGTCCTCTCGGGGTTGTATTTCCTAGACTGGGAATAGAGTTTAAAACCCAAGTCCAAATCAGTTGAGCATGTGCTGTAACCCCCCTCAGGACTGCCGATCCATTAATGCAGCTGAAAAGGTCACTGCTAAGCACGAAATAGTCATTAGGAGCTATGGCTGCAGGGTGAAAGTCAGAGGTATTTCTTACCGGGGCAAAGATACTTGTCTCTCAAAATTAAAAGTAATATCCGCAGATGGCACAAACTCGGGGTTGAGGGGGACCCATCATCAAAATTGATTATGCCAGAACCACCTCACCGCTTCTGCATTGCGCTTCTGCAGTGCCCAATTACCATCAGGTGTCAGTCTTCCAGGCAAGGCATTTCTTGCTGGTAAACACACGGGACTCACGCTGTCAGCCGCAAAAGCCGCCCCGCTGTGAGACCTCGCATCCTCAATCAATATATACCAGTAGGTAGTTAGGACCTCGTTTCTATTAAAAAAGTGTTTTTTCTATTGCCAATGTCTTTGGCGTCGATTGATGAATCTTCGTGAAATTTTCAAAACTAATGGGGCACTCCAGTCAGCAATGTTAGAGAAGGAGCTACCCTTTTGACAGGAAAAGGATTGGGTCAACAATATAATGAAAGCAAAAAACTCCTTCTCCTGAGTTTGGCAGTTGATAAATAGTGCTAAATGCCCAATAGGGCATTTGCATCAATGGGGGGGGGACTAGATTGTTGCGTGGGTTACCAAATTTATGTATTGTGACATGTTTTTTAGATATGATTTATATGAACAAGTCCTGAAGAAGGTGCAAGAGTATTAGAGGCACCGAAACGCCGCATCGACAGTTTGTTCCTTATGTTGAATAAATATGATGTACATGTAGAATTGTGTATTTATGCCCACTGGCATTTTTTATAAAAAATTGGAGTTTTTATTTGAGCTGGCCAACAGCAAAGACGAATGTGCATAAAATTGAAATTGTTTTGTAATAATGTGTCATTATTATTTTTAAATTATTTTTAAATAAATGTATGAAACTTTTAATCTTTGTGTTTGCAATATTTTCACGCTAATTTTTGGTCTGATACATATTAAGGTGTAAATTTGGTAACCCACGCAACAATCTAGTCCCCCCCCATTGATGCAAATGCCCTATTGGGCATTTAGCACTCCAGTCAGCTCCTGTCTTGAGTGGGGGTGATTCGTGTAGCAGGGGGCGAGAAAAAAGGGGGGTCCCAAAATTTGTTTTCGTCATGTTCATTTCCATAGGAACTTTAGACACGGCTACAGCCCGAACTGCTGAACAGGATTACACGAAATTTGGCACATAGGTAGGCCTTGGTTCAGAAAGCACTTTTATTTAAAAATGGTGTAAATCCGTTCAGTAGTTCCAGAGAAATTCAAAATATAAAAATGTATATATCTGAGCACCGAGGAGAGTTTGCAAAGCCTCCGGAGCACAATCTCAATTCCGATTGGCTGCAAACACTCCAAACCAGAGAGTGTTGGCAGCCTTCTTGTGACTCGAGTCACAAGATAAAGTCACAAGAAAAAGGAGAAAAGTGAAGAAAAAAGGGGCAAGCTAGAAACCCCCTAACCCCCTAGGCCTGCTCAAGGGGTCCCACAAGGACCCCCAGGCCCAAAAGAATGAAGCGCAAGCTCCTGCGCTTCGTTATCCTTCAGCCCCCGAGTGGGCCAGGTCCAGCGGGCAATATTCATAATGTGTACAGAGGCACATGGGGGCCTCCGAGCCCTGGGGACCGTCATCTCCCTGGGGCTATGTAATTAATGGGGGGGCCTTGTGGGGCCCCCTAAGCCCCGGGGACCACCACCCCCGGGGCTTCTTTGAATAATGAAGGGGGAGCTTCATGGACCCCATCAAGCCACGGGACCACCACCTCCCTGGGGCTTCTTTTAATAATTAGGGGGGCCTTGCGGGCCCCCCAATCCCCGGGGACCACCACCTCCCCAGGGCTTTTTTTAAATAATGAGGGGGGCTGCATTGGCCCTCTCCAGGGGCCCCAAAGGCCCTGGGGGCCTTCACCCACCAGGCCTGGCTCCAGCAATGTCCCGCGGTGCCCACCCCTGGGACATTGCTGTTTGCTATGGCAGGGCGGGAGCTGTCAAAGCAAACTTTGCTTTGGTTTGTGGACACAAGAGCAGGAAACCTGCTCTCGCTTCCAAAAACCAAAGCAGATTGCTTTTGCACAACGGGAGCTGCATGTCCGCAGCTCCCCTTGTGCAAAAGCAATGCCAGCTCCCGCAGGAGGCAGGGAGCCTGCTGGACCCTAGGGGCATTGGGGCTACCCCCACGGTCCCCAACAGTGAGGTCAGGCCCCAGGGATGGGGTACGCGGGGCCAGAAGTGGCCCGGGAGGGGGGACACGCGGCCCCCCTCCCCAAAACCTTTTAAAAAAAAGAAAAGGCTGCCTGGCTCCGGGGGTCAAAAGTGGCCTAGGGAAGGGGGGCCACACAGCCCCCCTCCCATAAAAAAAGGTCTCATCTATGTCTCACCTAGCGATGCAGCGCGAATGCGCTGCCATAGTTTTGCGAGGCATGCAGTATACTCTCTTTTCATTGGCTTAGTTTATAAATGCTGCCTTCTGTTTGGTTTTAAGCTTGTTAGTCTCTCCCCATGACAGCAATGTCAGTCATTTGTATCCCTCCATGGCTACTGGCCCCTTCACTGCACAGACTACTTTCTTACCGTGCCCCCCTCCTGCAGTCCGATGCCTTCTCGATGCCCCTCTCGCCTCCTCGTGCCTCATCGCTCGGGAAAGAGCAGCCACACGCACCCAATCCCTGCCTTTCAATTTCCAGGCAGTGCGTGCTTCGGCATTGCTGTGTTATAGCATGCACTTTACAGTGTCCGGGGGGCACAAGCAGGAACCAACTACAGTGCTCCTGTACTAGCACGCAGTCTACGTCTCTCCCCCCGGCCCACAAGCAGGCATCTACTTCTGCGTGCCGTTTTTGAGGTGTGTGTAAGGGATTTTTCGCATAAGCAGCTGACAGGTTGGTGAATTAGGCTGACTATCAAAGGACAACAATGCGATCAGAGGCTAGACCAGTGCACATCTAACAGCAGTCTTGGGCAGGGGCTAACAGATGATAAACAATGGAAACCGGCGGGGAGGGGCAGGGGGAGGATAAGGGGTGAGGAGGGCATGGGGTAAGTGTGGCAGCAATCACCGAAAGCCCAGGTTTCCGAGTCTCCTGAATGGTGCAGGAAATAGGATTTTCACCGCCAGATGTGATGGCTAGTGATGAATACATTATGAGAGAAGCAGGCACTTGCTTCCCTTTTGAGCAATTCCTTGATGCCACTGTCCCAGGAGGAAAGCCTGTCCCTCCCTTATATACTAATTGCTGGATAAAACCGTCGAACATGGAGGTTTGCTTGCATGGTTTTTGCTTCACATGTAGTGTTTCCTGTGCATAAAAAACACAAAAAACCCAATTTTTGGCAGTCTCCATTTAGGTTTTACTCGAGGCAAAACACCAATCTCTCAATAAAACGATAAAAATAATAACTTTATTCTAATGGTTAGTAAAAAAACGCTAGAGTGTAATATTACAGAACATTAAAATGTGTCAAAACCACAACAGTTAAATAAATTATAATCTGAACAACAGCAAGCTGTGTGATTTAAACAATCTTCAGGTTAAAATGGCTTCACAATAAAAGGCAGATTCCTAACGGAGCAAAAAATGTCCAGGTCACCTTCTACCTTTTAGAGTCCAAAAACCTAATGTAAACGAATGCAGCAACAGCGAGACAGCAGTGACTTCATAAAACATTGCATCAGACAATGACTAAAAAGCAGTAAACGCCATTCTTTGGAGAAGTTAACGCTAATTAAGCAGCAACAGCAGACAGCAATAGCTTGATAAGACATTAATTACATCATAAAGCATTAAAACCAATCGTATGAAGAATTAATATTTCATGCAAATGGCTAGATCAGCCGACTGAATCCCCTGTTGACTAGCTTTTGCTAATTCGTTTTCCACCAGCATAATAAACTTTGTAGAAGCAATGTTTAGATGCAAATTGTTCGGGTACAGGCCCGGAATAAGTGCCTGTCTGCAGGAGAGTCAACCCTTTTCGTGTAGCTGTGGATCACCGTTCAACCAGCAAACTAATAACCATGAGAATAATGGTCTCAACTGCTGAATTGCAGAGTCTGCAGTTGTCGCTTTGCTTAAATTTGATCCAAAGTGGAGCATAATCATTTGATCATCTGCCTCGTAGGAGCATATATACAACAATCGGCATTAAAAAAAATAGCTCTGGAAGGGTCAGTTGGAGAGCTGAACTGTCCGTATACAAAAAGTGACCTGACTGGAGGAAAAGATAGGAGAATTCCGCAAATGTTTTCAACTAAGAAAGAAAAAAATAAAACACCCCAAATTGTGAAACGTCAACAAAAGCCCACGAGGGTATCAACAGCTCAAGGAAATATAGCAAATCCAACTGGGATAGATCTACCAGGCACCAAAGTAAGCGTGGAGGATCGGATAATAACCTCAAATGTGCAACCCATAGATGCTTGGGACTCATGTGATGGTCAGATCTTGGAGAGTGGGCTACGCCCGGAAAAGGAACCAAAATCTGTAGGTGAAAGTTATTCAAGTGAACCTTTCTTATCATTATCAGATCACACGGATACTCAGATGAGGATCAAGATGAAGGACAGAAGGAGGAGTCCTTAGAAGGCTCAATTGCTAGTTTGGCAAGCGAACATAATGGTTCAATCATGGATACCACTTCAGAGGAAAGGACTCCAAATGCCACTATGGTCTGCAATAAATTGCTGGAACAAAAACCTCCAGATACAGGCATATTACAAGCTGGGACGAGCAAGAATCTTGCATGGGAAATATCTCTCTCCCCGCAATCCTCACCTGAAGCCCAAGTTGACATAGAAGCTACTCCAGCATCAACATTGGCAACCACGACAGAAGCGACAGCAATATTTAACAACCCTCATGAGATATCACTAGCTGCAATCTATCAATTAATCGTGGAGCAAAGAGCTGAGACACTTTAGAGAGCCAGAAAACACATAAAGCTTGTCAAAACTTCGGAATTCAGTTAGAAGTATCGCGAAGACTTGTACTGAATTCTCTGAAAGAATAAATGCAGCAGAAGGACGGATATCTGCCATAGAGGATCAAATGGTGGTACAAAAGACTGATATAGATATGATCTCATCTGATCGCGAGGATATCCAACTGAAGATAGTTGATCTAGAAAACCGACTCCGGCGAAACAATCTCAGTATCCTTGGTGTTCTGGAGGGGGTGGAAGGGACGGATGTTCACAATTTTGTACAGGAATTGTTTTTAGAAGCTTTCCCGGAGCTAACAATGTGGAACTGGGTCAGTGAGATACAGCGAGCCCACAGGTTCCCATTTAAACTGACCGAGGGGAAGAGCAGCTCAGCAGGAAATCATCCTTGGGCAATTTTGATTAATTTGTACAACTTTTTAGCCAGGGAGGCAGTATACGATCTCGCAAGACCTGATAGGAAACGACATGGCAAAGGATTTCAATTTTTCTTTAGATCAGACTTTTGCCATAACACGGTAGAGAGACGTTGGCACCTGAAACAATTAATCAACCCCTTTCAAAATAAGGGAGCACAAGCTTTTCTGCTAATCCCAGCAACCCTGAAAGTACTATATAAGGGACGTATATGTTTTTTCATATCAGAGATACAAGCTCAGGAATATTTGGACTACCTCTGAAAAGTGAAGCATTATTGTGTTCAAATCAGGATTTTACAAAAATAAGAGATTTTAATACATTTTCAGAGTAGGGGGTTTCTTAAGTCCAACTTGGGATAAATAATGAGTAAGAGGCAATACCGAAGATGGGAAATGAAGTATGAATATGTTAGTAGTAATGATTTTGCATGTCATTACCTGACAATGATGGTTAAGGAGTAAAAGTGCTAGAGCAGAGCGGAGCCTGGAACGATGTCTTTCCCCATCGTAAGGGCCATAAGCCTCTCTTTCTCAGATGTAGGGTGGAGGGGAAGGTAGACACAGGGGGTGGAGGGCGAGGTGTGTGCTGGGGTCACGGGGGGACGCGAGGGAGGGTAATAGGGTAAGTTGGGGTGGGGGAGGGGTGGGTAGTAACAGAAAAAACAGAAGTCAAATACATACAGCTGGATGTACAAGGAGATGCCGTATACCACTAAAATACTTTCAGAAAAATATAAGCAATGGCTATATAAGGTATTTTTATTAGAGAATAATGGGTAAATATACAATCTGTTCATCAAACATTGGCGGTCCAAATGTGCCAAGGTGTTTGAAATAATTATGATGTTAAATCCGGATGTGCTGTGTTTACTGGAGACACACATTGCATGGGCTAATAAAACCAGTCTGGAGATTAGAGGTTACAATATAGCAGTGTGCTCTTCCCAGACAACTACAACAAGAGGTGTGGCTATATATATAAAAAATCAGGGTGGCACAGCCCTTAGAACAAAATCAGATAAATGGGCTCGTTGGGCCATAATGGAGCTATCTTTGGGTTTCACTGTGGTCAATATGTATGGATCAAATTTGGACGGTCCCCATATTTGGGAAGAGCTGGAGATCGAGTTAGCACTGTGGCCTGGCTCACTGATTATATACGGCGATTTGAATATACATGTGGAGGGCGGCAGTCTCCTAAACGCATATAACGGAAGGAAGCCTAAAGTATTTAAGGCATTTTGTTCATTCAAAAGTACTCATGGGCTGGGGATGTTTGGGTAGAGAAACAACATAATAATCCTGGTTTTACTTATTACTCACACCCCCATAAAAAATGTGTTCGTTTAAATCACGGGTACTCAAAGTACGGCCCGCGGGCCTCCAGCGGCCCGGCAAGCCTTCTTTGGCGGCCCACGGACCGTGGAGACACATCGTACCCTTGTTTGAAAAAAATAATTTAAATGGTGTCAGCAAAAACTGCCTTTTGCAGCAGCCCGGGCTCTCAGAGACTCTGCTCTGTGGGGGCCGGGGGGGAGCAGTGATTTTCAGAGTGGAGATGCAGGGGCGCTAAGAGGTCAAATATAACAAAGCTTAATTAACATGTAAATGGTCTTTAAAGACCTGTGAGGTTCTCGGGTGCGGCTGTGTGTGCGCGCAGGAGAAGCTGTCTCAGCCCCGGGCTGAGGGCTGACACACACACACAGGGCGAGATAACAGAGGGAGATCTTCAGTGGCTTTCTTGATCCTTATTGGCTACCGATTCGAAAGAGAGGTGTGCTTAAGAGTCTTAGTATTTGCCATAAATCCTTATGTAGCAAAGTACATAGCTAGATGTGTACTCCATTATTTTCTATGCTCATCCACAAACTCTCTGCTCAAGCCTGGCCAATCTTCTTTCAGAACAAAATCCGTAGATATACGTTTTCTGTCACTACAGTTAAAGACTGGAATTGTTTCCCCTTTGCACTGCAAACTGTTTGTTACAATTTAGGAAACTCTTAAAAGCCCATCTACTTAGTAAAGATACTTCCTTCTAGCTTGGTCTCAGCATCAGGACTCTTTCTTGGTAACTATGCTTTGCAAATAAATATAAGGGTGACAGAGGGAGGGAGAGGGAGACATAGGAAGGGAGGGAGACAGGTTGACAGAGGGAGGGAGACAGAGAGGGAGACAGAGAGAGGCAGTCAGGGGGAGACAGGGAGGGAGAGGAAGGGTGACAGAAGGAGGGAGACAGAGGGAGGGAGGGAGACAGAGGGTGACAGAGGGAGGTAGAGGAAGAGAGACAGAGAGAGGGAGGCAAAGAGGGAGGGAGACAGAGGGAGGTAGGGAGGGAGACAGAGGGAGGGAGACGGAGGGAGAAAGAGGGAGGAGATGGAGGGAGAAAGAGGGAGGGAGACAGAGGGAGGGTGACAGAGGGAGAGAGGGAGGGAGACAGAGGGAGGGAGAGGGAGACAGAGGGAGGGAGGGAGACGGAGGGTGTCAGGGAGGGAGACAGAGAGAGAGAGAGGGAGACAGAGTGAGGGAGGGAAAAGGAGACAGGGGAGAGGGAGGGAGGGACAGGGAGGAATAGGGAGACAGAGGGAGAGGGAGGGAAAGGGAGACAGAGGGAGAGGGAGGGAGGGAAAGGGAGACAGAGGGAGACAGAGTGAGGGAGGGAAAGGACGGCAGAGTGAGGGAGGGAAAGGGAGACAGAGATAGAGTGAGGGAGAGTGAGGGAGGGATAGGGAGACAGAGGGAGAGGGAGGGAAAGGGAGACAGAGGGAGAGGGAGGGAAAGGGAGACAGAGGGAGGGAAAGGGAGGGAGAGGGAGAGTGAGGGAGGGAGGGAAAGGGAGGGAGAGGGTGACAGGGGGAGGGAGGGAGGGAAAGGAAGACAGAGGGAGAGGGGAAGGGAAGGAGAGGGGGAGAGAGGGAGAAAGAAGGAGGGAAAGGGAGACAGAGGGAGAGGGAGGGAGGGAAAGGGAGGGAGAGGGAGACAGAGAGGGAGGGAGGGAGGGAAAAGGAGACAGAGGGAGAGAGATGGAGGGGAAGGGAGGGAGAAATAGGGAGAGGGAGGGAGGGAAAGGGAGACATAGGGAGAGGGAGACATAGGGAGAGGGAGACATAGGGAGAGGGAGGGAGGGAGAGGGAGACAGAGGGAGAGGGAGACAGAGGGAGACAGAGGGAGAAGGAGGGAGGGAAAGGGAGGGAGAAGGAGGGAGGGAAAGGGAGGGAGAGGGAGGGATGGGAAGGGAGGGAAAGGGAGACAGAGTTAGAGTGGGGGAGGTAAAGGGAAAGGGAGACAGAGGGAGAGTGAGGGAGGAAAAGGGAGACAGAGGGAGAGTGAGGGAGGGAGAGGGAGAGTGAGGGAGGGAGGGAGGGAGGGGGAGGGAGACAGAGGGAGAGGGAGACAGAGGGAGAGGGAGGGAGGGAAAGGGAGGGAGAGGGAGATGGAGATGGAGGGAGGGAAAGGGAGAGAGAGGGAGGGAAAGGGAGAGAGAGGGAGAGGGGGGAGGGAGAGTGAGGGAGGGAGAGGGAGACAGAGGGAGAGGGAGGGTGAGGGAGGTAGGAAAAGGGAGGGAAAAGGAAACAGAGTTAGGGAGACAGAGGGAGAGAGATGGAGAGAGAAAGAGAGAGATAGAGAGAGAGAGCAAGAAAGAGAGCGAGAGAGATGTGTGTATGCCGGGTCTCGTGGCTCAGTGGACGAAGGTGTCCGCTGCAGGTACCAGTGATCAACCTCATGGTCAGTTTTTTGTTGTTGTTCTAGCCCCGCCCAATCCCCCACTGACCCCGCCCCCACTGGTGCGGCCCGCGGACATAAACCACACTGTAAATTTGGCCCCCGAGAGAAAGTTTGTGAGTACCCATGGTTTAGATTATTTTCTGGCCCCTACACAATATTTAGATAATTTAGACATAATAAAACTTCCACAGTTACACTCAGATCATAATCCGCTAATCTTGGAAATTAAGGCGATCCAGGGTCTGAATAGGCAAACTGTCTGGACTTTTGACAGAAAACTATTATTAGATAATGAGCTTTGTACCTATATTAAACAATGGACACAAGCATTCTTTGAAACTAATAGATATAGTGCATCTCGGGCAGTGGTGTGGAATGCGTATAAAGCAGCTTTGAGGGGGGAAGTAATAGGGTTTGTAGTATACACTCGGAAGAAATGCAAGGCAAAGATGGATCAACTGATCAATATACTTGGTAAACTTGAGCTAGAGCATATTCAAATAATTAGCAATGGAGCTGAGGAAAATATACTAATGCAACATCTATGTAAAATAACACTGGCAAAAGCTGAGATTAACCAATATATTCTAGAGAAGGTGGCCCAGAAATATCAGATTTATCAGCAGGAACTATATGAGTTGGGAGAAAAATCTGGCAAACTACTGGCTTTAAGAATGTGGCAAAAAAGTGTTAGAAATAATATTTAAAAAATGCAGGATTCGGATGGTAAATTGGTGTCAGATCAGGAAAAGACAATTAGAATCTTTGAGGAATTTTATACTAACTCTATCAAGCAGAGCTTTTGATAGGAGACCAAGGGGAAGATTGCACTGATATATCACTGCCTAGGATAGATGAGGAAACTGCTCAATAGTTAGAGCAGGAAATTACAATAGAAGAGGTACAGGCGGCATTGGCGTCATTATCATCCAGTAAAGCAGTCGGACCTGATAAAATCTCTATAGAGCTATGTAAAATATTTGCAACACAAATAGTACCTCTTATAGAGGATTTATTTTTGGATATTCAATTTCATGGAATACTCCCAATGTCATGGCAGGACACGGACGTTGTCGTGTTTCTAAAGAAAGGCAACCCCCCAGAGCTCCCATCGTCATATCGTCCAATTTCTCTCATGAACAGGGATGCAAAAATCTACTCTAAAATCATGGCCATCTGACTACAAAAAAATATGGTGAACAACCTGTACAACAAAACTTTTACAACGCACTACCATTACAACGTGGTCATTACAACGCAAACCATTACAACGCATTGCGCTGGGGGGCGCTCTAGGATAGGGAATAAGTTTAATTTTCTATCCAACACCTTCCCTAGTGTCCACGGGGACTGGAGTTGGAATAGAAAATTAAACATATCACTATCCAGCACCTCTAAGCACTATGCGTTGTAAAGGTTTGCGATGTAAAAACCGCGTTGTAAAGGCAGGCGTTGTAATAGCCTGCGTTGTAACGTCATACATCCAAAAAATATAGCTGTAATAATTTCACCATGGCAATACAGCTTTATTCCTGCCCGGGGGACCACAGACCACACCCGGCGAGTAATCTCAATAATGGATATCGCCGAGGTAGAAAAAAGAGCAGTGGCTGTGGTTCTCCTGGATGCAGAGAAAGCTTTGGATCGGGTGGCCTGGGGTTATTTGTGGGACAAATTGACAGAGAGAGGCTTTGGTCCAGGACTTATTTGGGTGATACAGGCTATGTATTATAACCCTCATGCCAAGATCCAAATAATGGGATATACTTCTAGAAGGCTCAAGATAGAAAAGGGTACGCGTCAAGGCTGCCCTTGTTCCCCAACTTTTTTTGCTTTTTATTTGGACCCCTTTATTTTTTGATTTTGAACAACCCAAAAATTAAACCGGTAATCTCTCATAGTTGCGAAACAAAAATATTGGCATACTCTGATGATATTGCCCTATTAACCTCAGCTCCACAAGAGTCAATAATAGAAGTTGAAAGGCTGGCAGAAAAATTTGGGAGGAGATCGGGTTATCTACTAAATAGCTCAAAGACGCAAATTATTTGCTCCTCTCAGTGTACATTACAAGACTCCAGAGTGGTGCAGTAAGCAACTTACGTAGGAGTCATATTAACCTCTAAAATCATAGATTTGTGGGCATTAAATATAGATCCAGTGATGGCCTCAATTAATAGGGAGCTGAAACGGCTATATCATTTACACCTCACAATAATGGGTAGGATAAATGTTATTAAAATGAAAATCTTTTCAAAAATGTTATACCTTATCCGAGCTATCCCACTAGAGCTTACAGCAAAGAAAATCCAAAAAATAGAGGGGACGTTCTCCAACTTTATCTGGAATTATCACAAAACCCGACGTGCTTATAAATATTTGAATCTCCCAAGTGATCGCGGGGGATGGAATGCTCCTAACATTCAGATATATTATATGGTCACGACTCTGCAGCATCTCGGCGCTCTCTATCATTATGAGAATACACAAAGCAATGTGAGTGAGTTACCGAGTATTTATCAATTGACGATTGGGGAAGCGGCAGGTAGAATATATCAACGGCAAAATGACATAAAAAATATCAGAAGAAAGGTTATAAATGTATTGATTATGCTGTGAAAGTGTGGAAAAAAGGAGAGAGAATCTGTAGGATAAGCAGGTTTACAAGATATTCATCACTCTGACATTCTGATCTTCTACAGGCAAATATATACGATGATATGGCTAAAAAGTGGGAACAAAAGGGGATTGCTACTCTGGTAGATGTCTATGTAAATTAAGAAATGTTGGGGTTTATGGAACTTGCACAAAGATTTGGTGTACAGCGAGACTCATGCTTTAAATATTTACAGATCCGTAATTGTACAAAAGGAATTGCTAAAGAGAGTATTGATTTCGGATCGATACCAATTCTACAGCTCATGAGCAAAACTGGCAATAGAATTAAAGATTTTTATCAAGAGCTGGTAAAATTTCAGGCTGATGATCTGGAAAAAACAGAAGTAAACTGGTCAACTAAATTAAATGATGGGGAAATTGATACAGATAAGGTGCTGGAGCTGGGAAAGTCTGCTTTCATGTCATCCAAAGTAAAGGCTCAGCAATATAAAAAGATATATAGCTTGTACTACACACCATCGAAACTCTTTAAATGGGGGGAAAAGAGAATCAGATGACTGCCCTAGATGTCGAATGGGACCTGCTGACATGCTGTTGTACTCATGTGTAAAATTTGATAAATTAGGAGAGGGGATGGAATGCTTTATGCTACAAACATTAGGAAAGAACATAAAGATTTCCTCTACATTGATGTTATTGGGATATGATTCAAGGGTGCAAGTGGATGCATCGCAACGGGATTTTTGTTTTAAATTATAGAAATAGCACGTCTCCTGATAGCAACAGGTTAGAAAGGATCAGGAACCACCTACAGTGTATCAATGGATGAATAGGTTACTATTCATTGGGAAGCAAGAAATTGCTCTGTATAAATGTAAAGGGATAAAAACCATGAGGAAAGGTATGAAAATTTAGAAGCCACTGATTGTCTGGATGGAGGAGCAAAACAGACAAGGGGTGAACTAGACAAAAAAGAATTGTAACTAGATCGCATAACCAATTGCTGTGCTATTGGGTATTCTGGCCACTGTATAACTGCATCTGGAATCATGTGCAACTCGCAATGAGGGCCTTAATGTCTCATTTAGAGCTGGGTGGATTATTGACACCAGCCAAAAAGTGGTGGATGTACCGTCCATTGTATTAAGAGTGTATTAATGTCCACAGTGGCATAGCACAAAATGATGGGGCCTGCTAAAGGATGTATTGAGAGTTCTCTGAGTCCCCCATATCTCACAGATATTCATTGCCTTTGGTCTAAATGAGGGTCGCCTGAAGGTTTGGGATGGAGGATCTTGAATGGGTGTGGCCCCCTGTGCCACCCCTGGATGTCAGTACTACTCTAAATACTGTAGATGGGAAATCTTCCACTTTTTGGCATGTTACGCTCTGCTCTACTCCAACTAAGGCTCTTCGGCTTACATTGTAGTCTTCTGAAATGAGGTATCTACCTATTCATTTTTTTTGTTTTGGTTATAATTCAAAATTAGTGGATCTGTGTGAGTCTTTGTGAAATGCTTATAATAATAGCACTGGAGTTTCCTAAAACAGGGTTTTCACTACTATCCTCTTGCCCTGCACCAAGGGTATTCTGTGGCTTTCTTAGACTCCAAGGTCGGTCTACCGGGCCAAACCTTGCTCGATTTACAGCATACCCACATATAACACACATTTAAATAAAATGAATGTAAATGGACTTTTAAACACAGCTTGTGAGGCCCCAAAATGGAAATGCGGTTGCCTGTGTTTGGCCACTGCATGCCCAGCTTTGACTTGCAGACAACAATCTCTCATCCTGCAGAGGCTGCGCAGTTTTAATTTCCTTTTGACACTTATTTTGTTTCCTCATATGCCGGAGGGCTTGGCCAATGCCATTTTAATTATCAGTATTTCTAATCCTCATTTGAATGTAGGTGTTTTATTACTTAAATTCAGTTTTAAAGATGATTAAATGTTCTCCTTTTTAATTTCCCCTAAAGCTACCTGGAAACTGGAGTGGCTGAGCTGTATCGCTGTTAAACCCATCCTCCTTTTTCTTTTTTTTTTGTAATTCTCTTTATTTTGCTTGTCTTTTCTCGTTTCTCATGACGACGACGACGACCTTTAGATTTGTTTTCATTCCTCCACTAACTTATTGTCAAACCAGTGTTAGCACTTCCATGGATGGACTACTAGGCCATTTAATTTTCGTGGGACTCCTTAATGTTTTTATGAATCTGATACTCCCAATATTCTTGTGGCATTGACAAAAGGTACCTACGACTAGCTTAATAGGACACTAATTCTACATCTGTTCCATACCTTACTACCACCTTGCAGAAATGTATTGATTTGATCTCTGCAGCCTTATTGAACTGATTCCTGTTACGATTTTTATCCAGCACCTTACTTGTCCTTAACACCGTGGCATTCTCCAGGCCTTACAAAATCACATCAATTTTGTAAATCTGCTATCCCATCTAAAGCATCGATTGTACCAGTGCTTCCCAAACGTTTAAGAACCACCACCTAATTTTTAAAACAACAAACTTTTGCAGCCCAACCAATGTTTATAGACATGAGGCAGGCAATTTTTAAAGTCGAGCATTCAAGACCTCTTGTGTATACTTTAGTGTATACTTATGTGTGTGTGTGTACTTTATGGGCTCTGGAGATCAGCCCTAGGACTTGTCTGCTTATGCTTAGGGACTTTTTTCTGTTCAACTGCCTCTATTTAACTGTCGTAATATAAAACAACCAGTAGAGGTCAGTAAAATGGCAGAATTGCTTTCTACTGAGGAACTTTTTAGGTCTCGCGACCTGTCAATGCGCATGCGCATTGAGCGGAGCGAGACTATAGGGGCTTAAACAGACTTTAACTAACTGGCGATTTGATGCTGTGCCCGTGCGCTTTTAGGTCAATGCGCTTGCGCATTGACCTAAAATGCGCGTGCACAGCATCAAAACGCCAGCCATCTGTTCCCCAGCAGCTCTTCCCGCTCCGCCCCACAAGCTTCCCCCAGCGTGCGCTCTGGCTCAGCCGCACTCCTCCCACACCTTTGAAGTGAAGCTTCACTTCAAAGGCCCCTGCTGCTTCACACTATTCACGGCTGCCAGGCCGGGGATCTCCCTCATCGCCGCTCTCCCCGCTCCGCCCCCTGCTGCGGCCGTGTCACATTTCTCCTCCCCCCTCCCCACAGCAATGCCGGCCGTACTTTCACTTTGAGGGCCGCAGGCCGTCTCTCGTGTTTCTCCTCCCCCCTCCCAGTGTACTTTTTTTTTTAAACTTGTTTTACTTGCGGTGTGACACAGTGCCTTCTAATTGCTGGGTGAGCAATTTCTTTTTTTCATTCGCACAATGACGTGGCGACAGCTGTTTTTTAAGTCGGTGGTATCATGTGGACTTTGGTTTATGAGTGTGGGTCCGGAGCCAATTTCATTAATATGGGGTTTTTCCCTGAGAACCACACCGTCGGTCCTACCCCGCTCGATCCTGTCCTATTTCTCTAAAACTGCCTTCTCTCTCTTTCTCTCCCATTCTCTGCACTCAACCTCGCCCCTTCTCAAGCCCTTTTCTCTCGTAGTCTTCCCACTACCTCTCACGCACACATCATGCATCTGCTTCCCTCTCTTGTTCTTGGAGGAGTCCTTAAACTGATGCCAGCCATCTCTCCCTCACATACACACCACCACATACATCCTCCCGCTGCAAGGAGGGCACGCGAGCGCAGGGGGCAGCTCCGTGACTCCACTCAGAGGATGCGATAAGATCTCACCAAAGGCTGCCCCACAAATTCCTCCCTTTTAACAAGACCCCCCTCTGAAAACAAGCAAGCAGAACAATTCATCTGCTCAGCGGACTTCCCTACCCGCTTTCTTCTGCCCACACCGATTTCTCCACTCAGAGACTTTTAAACTCTTTGCTCACATTTCTGACTGGATTGCACGGATCCATTTTAAAACAGCTATTGTTTTACTTCACTTGTCCCCGCCGCAGTTCTTCGGCACCTCGCTTAGCCCGCTATATTTACAAACACCCCTGCCGGTCCCGCCTGCGAAACTTCAGACATGTGAACACATTTTTTGTTTTAATTTCTCCAGTTGAGTAAAGTACTCCAGAATCCAGCGCGCCAACCGCTCCAGTGCAGCCCAGGCGCGACGCACAAACCCACATCACATTTATTTGAGAAATGGAGATTTTTGCAAGAGACACTTGCAGGAAAGTAAAAAATTTTATTAATGACAGGCTCGTTTGGTTAGATGCACGTCATATTTTAAGTCTTTGCAGAGTGCCGGGAAACACATGGTGTTTACCGGTAACAGAAGAAATAAACTGCGAACGTCATGCAGTCCTTCATGCACGCTGCTGCTTGGCCCGCAAGGTGGTACCCTGACTAAGCCTTGGGTGCAGCCGCACCCTATCACCCATTATA
Source organism: Lissotriton helveticus (assembly GCF_964261635.1). NCBI lineage: Eukaryota > Metazoa > Chordata > Amphibia > Caudata > Salamandridae > Lissotriton > Lissotriton helveticus. Next base: position 1,861,627,195 of record NC_136057.1, read on the forward strand.
ATTGTATCCACTCTTCACCCCCGCACCACATCCCTGCGTGTCCTCAATACTGGGAAGGGGAGCCGAACCAAGGGGCTTTCTGTTGTGTTTTTCCCCTCTCTCCCCCATTCCGCCATAGACCTGATGTTATTGGAACGAGTTACTCGAGCACCAGGTACATTACAAGGATACGTTAATTTTTTTAAGACCCGAGGATATTGAGTCTTTTGCCCAGAATCACAGGATGTTCAAAAAGTTTTCCGCAAGTGACCTTTCAGACTCTTCACATCCATCTGAGTTGTGTTGCCAATCAAAGACCTCCGGCATCCATCTACCTTGGAGGTAAACTTCGCACATTGCTACACAGTAAAGCTTCCAGCAACACACTGTTCGAGTCACACACATGTGTACTCGCTCGCACGCGGACAAAGCAACAGCACCATAATGTCACACCAGCAGAAGCTGCACGCCATACGGACACCAGCTAACATAACATATTTTGGTGTTTACAATACTGGGGATGGTCTAAAACCCACATTAATTTCCATCTGGTCCGGTAGTAAGCTGAAAGAAGGTCATTCACAAGTCGCCAGCTTTGTCATACCAACCCCTATGAAGTATCCCTATGCCTGCATGTGCGACTGCTAGGGTGATTGTATATGGTGAGTCCCTTAGAGTTTTGTTACACCACTGTCTTTCAGATTGCCCGACAGTGTGAGGAGGGTGGAGAGAGGTGGAGGGAGGGCTGGTGCAGACGGTTTGTAGGCTCGGCATCACAATTTAAGTAAACGACCCCTTCCTGGTTCACAAGACGTCCTCAGTTAGAATTCAGCGGAGCCCGTCTTAACTTACACTCAAAAAAATGGTCTGCACTGCTGGCATCCAAGTTCACAGCCTGCCATCATGCATCCTAATCCAAACTTCTGCAGTTGACTGAAGTTGTGTGATTCTGTGTAAAGGACTTTATTTCACTATGGCTTCAAGTGTAAAACAACCATTGAAAATGCAATAGGCCTCGCCTTTTATTAAGTTAAAGCCATTTGCTTTGCTAAACAATACCATTAGCTAAGCAAATGACTTTAACTTAATCAAAGGCGAGACCTATTACATTTTCAATGCTTGTTTATTTTTATTTTTCTGGCAACTGCCTCCAACTTTCTTGATGGAAAACGACCAGCAGAGGTCAGTAAAAAAACAGAATCACTTTAGGATTCTCTACATTCCAGTACATAGAAATTGTCTTCCACAAGCTCCCGTAGACAATAATATTTTTTTCAAATCTTGTATTTTCAGTTATATGACCACCAAAAGCCCTTATTTTATATTGAAAACAGAGCTATGGACTATACCATTTCCCGCTGAAAAGCAATATTTTTCTCCATGTGTTCCCATAACTAGCGTGTTCGGCAGTTTAGTGCTTACTTTCCCTCCATGAAAAAAAGAACAGTAGATGTTTCAGCACCCAGGCTAATATGCTGCATAGTTAGATACATATAAGGTCCCAAAGGCGAGACAGGTTGCATTGCAAATGCTTGTTAGTTCTATTTATACGTACCGATTTGGCAAGCTTACCTTTCTGCTCACCAGAAATTTTGCTGGGATGATCCTCCATTGCCAGACTGCCTGCCTAGGAAGCACAACCTCATTATGGTTGTCGATACATTTTACCCCACTCACAGCTTGACCCCTGCCCTGCAAGTGGCACATGAACTTGGTTATTACATGTTTTTGTGTTTCTTTTTCTGCCATACCATCATATCTTCCAATCCTTTGTCCCAGGCTGGTTCAAGACTCCCGGTGCACTACACGCACCATTCTTTATGTACCATGTCTCCCTGTTGCTAAGTCTAGCAAAGGACGCTGAGCAAGAGCGAATGAAAATGATCCCAGCATACATCAGTCGGCAAATAAAAAAAGGGAGACCTAATGGAGCGCCAGGGCCAAATGGAATACCATCTATGCTGTATAAATCAGATGCAGATTTTTGGAGTGCATCTCTGGCCCCAATATTCACCAACATAAGCTCCACTTTGACGCTTCCTGACTCATGGCATGGGTCCATCATAAGTCCTATTTCCAAACATGGGAACAAGAGCCCTCCAAATAGTTATCGTCTCATTGCTTTGCTTGACGTTGAAGCAAAATACTTTGCAGGACTTATCCTGGAGGAATTATCATCATGGGCCTCCGAAAATGCCATCATTCCCTTCAATCAAACGGGTTTCTGCAAAGGTCAAGGGACCATCACCAACATCATGGCTTTGTCCCTTGTGATGAGTGCAGCAAAAGCCGCTAAGTCACCCTTATTCCTTACATTTATTGATTATTCTGCAGCTTTCGATCACGTCGATCGCAACAAACTTTGGCTGAAACTTTACAACTGGGGTATTCCGAAGCGCCTCCTAGATGTTTTAATACTGCTCCACTCCAATACTTGGATTAAAATCAAGCTTGGGGCTGGCACACATGTCTCGAAGCCAATCAGGACGACAAAGGGATTAAAACAGGGTTGCCTTTTAGCGCCCATCCTATTTAATCTCTTTTTAGCGGATCTGCCTGCAGAATTAGAGAAATGCCGTAATCACGCACCCAAGTTAGGGAACATCACTCTCTCAAATCTGTTGTATGCCGACGACCTTGTGTTGATAAGCCGCTCCCAAGTAGGCCTACAGCACCTCCTGAACGCAACCTATGCCTTCTCAGCAAAGAACGGCCTTCAAATAAATCTTCCTAAGTCAAGATCCATGACGGTCAATTATAGGAAAAAACTGAATCCTTGCTGGTACCTGAATGGAGAAAAACCTGACAGGGTAGCCTCATATAAATATCTGGGTGTCCTCTTGGATTCAAACAACAACTCTAGATCTCAACTCCATTCCATCCAAGGGAAAGCCACAATGACCTACCTGGCATTAAAATCTTTAAAGGCAAAACTCCCTGATCTCACACTAAAACCCTTTCTTGAAATCTTGTGTGCGAAACTACAACCAACTCTCACGTATGAGAGTGAATCACTTCATGGGAAGGATGCCGAATCGCTGGACACGGTCATAGCCAACTCCTATAGGGCCATTTTCAACCTTCCTACATATGTCTCCCCTGCCCAGATCCGTTTGGAATTCGGCTTCATCAAACAAACTCTAGAAAGGCGGAGTGCGTACGTAGCAACCTGGCGCAAAATCCGTAATGCAGAAGCCGACTCCCTAAACGCCAACATATGGTCTGAGCTACTACGGCACCGCACGTTGCTGCATAGAGTTTATCTTTTTGAATCAATTGAAGTCCTAGGTTTGTCTGACACCTGGGAAACGTCTACAGACCTCCAGTCGTTTAAAAAACTGGCTAAAAAATCAGCATGCATCATCTCTGCGATTGAAGACAAGAAAGTCTTAGCAAACAGAGCGCACGGATGGACAACCCTGGGTGGCTATGGTAAAACACAGCCACAAGCATACCTTAACATCGGGATGAAAATACAAGTCAAAGAAAAGTTCTTAAAACTGCGCCTCGGTGTAATCCCGATATTGCCACACCTTCCCCCTGGGTAAGACCTCCCACTTTGCAACAATGTCGCCTGTGCAAGTCTGGCACGGAGGATATTGTCCACGTGATATGTATATGCCCTAGACTGAGGGACCTGAGGCGCAATCTCCTGCTTCCATCTTTTAAGTCACATGCTGTACGGACCTGTAGGCAGGCAGTTATACTATGCTTTACTTCTAGCAACACAAAATTTAACTGCCAGGTCGTGAAGTTCTTTGACTCATTAAAAAAAAGACTTGACATCGTTTGAAGTTCTTCACTAGCACCTGAGGACATCTTTGACCTGATCACAGCAATGTAGTATTCTTTTGTATCCTAATTTCAGTTTGGTTTTTAATGTTGCTACTGGTATTTTATATTTTTGTAAAGATTTTAATTAATCATGCACAAATAAAAATATTACCTTACCTTACCCTGTTGCTAATGCATGTGTATTTCCACAGTTTCAGTGAGAATTTTGTCCTACCCTTTCCAATTTTGGGAGCAGCACCTTACGTATAATTGGAACAACAAAAACCTGTCCACACACATATAATTATACATATAATATGTCCAAATTTGGTGAGTCCATCAAGAAGAAAAAGAAAAGTTGACGCCTTGTTGGTCTTGGTGCTTTAATACTCGTACTGAACAGCGCCAGCCTACACGTGTTTCGTCTGAGTAACCATAAACTCAGACTCTTCAGGGCTGTAAATAAGACAAAATATATATACAACTGACTATTCTAGCCAGAATGTCAGTTACACACAACATCCTTAGGGATGTACTTTGACAAATCACAAGTCTTATAATTGTGCGTTTAATATACGGTATGTGAACAAAACGAAAATTTCCTCGAAAGCTTGAGGATGTGAAGTGAGCATGCAAGAAAAAGAGGCATGCGATTTATATAAGGTACTATCTCAAGAGTAAACAACATATTTTATACCAGATTGCTCATATTATCCCAATAACATGTTAATATGTCATACTAAAAGTTTGATTTAAATTCCAATTACAAAACAATCCCACAAAATCCGGTAGTCCTATTGTATGGACGCATAAATCATTTTCACATCTTTGTGGTACGCAATTCACACAGAGTTGCATCTAAACAAGATGCAGTGCCACCAATGTGATAGTCAAACACCAGAAAGAATAAAAAGGAAAAAATAAAAGGAAAGAACTTAGACCTGATCAATTATTTAAGACCTCCACACCGTTGGAGTTCGCTGTGACAGTGTAGCGTGAAGCACAATTATAGTGCTCTCGAACGTATCGGCATGCTGATACATACCTTACTTCTTATGGAAGCAAGAGGATCAATCCCTAATGGTAACAAAAGAGGGGAGACATTCTATTTTAGTATCAAATAAGGGTGTTGGCAGTTACTAGGCAATGAACAATAAAAAGGTGGTTGTAAACACCACAAGTTCACTCACCCCTTAACCGGTGATATTTCCAACCCGGTTAGGGTGTCAGTAGATTGTCAAGTGGAAGATGACGAATGAAAGCATATATCCGCTCGGAGCGATGATCCGGCCACAAAGAAGAGTCAAAGGTGGAGACATAAAAACTCCAGTTAGGCACAATCTTAATGTTACACACGTATCTAATGAATACCAAGACCCTAACAGAGGCCTGTTACTAATTAAGAGGATAATAGGTATTGTTTCGTTATGGCATGAATTGTATTTATTAACCTACCTTTCTATACACATGTGGGTAGAATATTACTGTCCCCATTTCAACAGTAGCCTGTCCATGTGTCACGATACTATAGATTAGCCTTCAATGAAAGGTTCGAAAATGACCCGTTATGCTATTGACTAAGATATTGTACTTTAACTATGCAGCCCAACCTACACTTATTCATCACTTCGTCCGTCCTAATTACGGATACACATGACTTACACGGCGATTGGCAGTAATGAGGCTGTTCAAGAAACAAGCTCACCTGATGCGGTGTGCTAAGAAACAGTATCGCCGTAATCTAGATCGGGGCAGACCAAGGGGAATGGCTCGTAACACTAAAATGAGATAGGAAAATTAACGTTATAAATGTGTTTCTAAAACAAAGCTAACAGTGGCAGTGTAATCATACAGGAATCAAAAGCATCACTTACATTAGTTCAATAACTCTTAATTTAAAGTGGTCCAATCCATAATATTGTGGCTCCTCCGTATCAGCCTATGGTTAAAAAACTTAACTATCATGAGTTTATGGGCCCAGAATCAACCACCACGTAACGATAAAACATGCATTCAATGCACCTACCTGATGGTCTGCCCAAAATTTCCTCCGGCGTCCTCGGTAATGGCGAAAGTTTCTGTGTGCGATTTGAGAATCTACGCATGCGTTAAGTAAAGGCAGGTTCCATGCGGTTTGCATGAAACTAAAACGTTGACCCCACTTCCTGTACGTAAGTGAAGGCATACCGGAAGCGCAACCCCGTGTCGGAGGCTTTAAGTGAAAAGTATATGTTGATAGAGCGATAAAGTTTTTAAAAGAAAACTATAATAGATGATGGCAATATTTCTGGGGCTATGTCCGGTATGACTATGATAATCCAAGACATTTGGTGGATAAACCTAAACAAAACGAAACTCGCCCCAACTCGAATCCGTGTGATGTCTATGCGAACAAACAGTGCCAAACCAATGTCGGGTTTACGTTAGATTATTAAACCCAACATACTTTTGCATGAGAACATTTTTTTTCTCCTTTTCTCCCCTCATTGTGGATGTACTGAGAAAAATAGCGTGGTTTTATTAGGCAACAACATGCTAATGCTGTTATTGCTCGACTAGGTGGCAGGATAATTGTCGGTATATAATATGTTATTTCTCTAACCGTATTGTTAAAAAAGAAAAAACTCCCCATTATTAATTAGACGTACTAAGCATAATATTGCGCACTTAAAATGTGTATACCTACTAGTATATGAGGTATACGACAATCAGGTTCTCTCACGTACTGAACAGAATTTTTTTAGAGACCAGCGAAGAGAGAAGAAAGAAAGATAGAAGGGAGGCTGACATAAGAGAAATATGAGAGGATGCATATGTCCATCTCATTGTCTATGCCTGCGGGTGGACTTCACATATTATTGTGCAAAGGAAAAATGCAACTGGAAGGGTAAGGAAGATTGCGGTGGATCTTAGGTGAAATATCTGAACTACAGTTCACGCTGGTGACCATAAACAGCGTGCTTTCATCTTGTGGTGGTGATCCCTTTCTTAAATATGTCAAATTTCACCCGCCACCATTGTGACTTTATTTTATAGAAAGAGTTTCTTATTTCAGACGTACATGGCGAGATACATTACGTTATGCGATTCAATACAATATTGTTGTCCCCTATTTTGCATTTGTGACATGGTTTCAGATATTTGGTCAGATGCACCCATGAGTTATCTTACATTTTAGCCCAAAAAGTATTGCATCTCAGAATCGCAATTTAAACCGGGTTTTACTGATTGCAACGCATAATCCATCCTGCCTCTGTTCTGCACAACTTGAGCTCTCTATTTCCTCCTCTGGGATGTTGGTCAATGGTTTCTATGCCAAAGAAGGAAAATTCTTTATGACTCCCTTGTGCAGGACATAATGTCGCATGTATGGCCACCGGATATCTGGCATCTGCTTGTTTCAGTGCTCTCACGTGTTCCGTGATCCTTTCTTTAAGGGGTCTGATTGTACTCCCTACATACAGTTTCTGACATTTGCAAACAATCACATATACAACATACCTTGAGGAGCAGTCAATATTGCTCCTAATGATATACATCTGGTTGTCAGGACCATTAAAGCTTTTGACTTTATGTTGTGCCCATTTGCAAACATTACAAAAGCCGCATTTATGAAACCCCAATGTGTGAGGTCTGAGCCATGTGTTACACTGTGTAGTTTTGGGTAGCGATGGACTTAATCTGCTGCGCAGGGTCCTGCCCCGCCTGTAGGTGATATTGATACGTGCTGGTAAATTACGTGCCAGGATGTTATCCCCCTTCAATATACTCCAGTGTTTGGTAAGACTCTTCCTTAGCAGGTGATTTAGTCCATGATATTCCGTGATCATACTCACTGTTCTCTCATCCCTGATTTTCGGTGGATTGGTTCCCAAGGTATCTGCCCTTGTGACCCTGCTGACCTTTTTGGCTGCCTGGTTCAACACATTTCTATTATAGCCCCTATTCTTGAACCTCTGTTCCATGTCTTTCATACATTTGTCAAAATCTTGTTCATTGCTGCAGGTGCGCCTCGCCCTCAAATATTCCCCATAGGGTATTGATTTGATTTGGTGCAATGGATGGCTACTGTTAGCATGAAGAATTGAGTTACATGAGTTATCTTTCCTAAACAGACGACTGTGCAGTTTGTCATTCTCCACATACAGTTCTAAGTCTAGAAAGCAAATTATTTTGTCACTGTATTCCATAGTAAATTGAATACCATATTTGTTGGTGTTCAGATAGTCTTTAAAGTTTTGTAGTTCAATGGCCGAGCCCGACCACACTAATAAACAGTCGTCTATGTAACGACTCCAATAGACGATTTGGTTGATCCAAGGTGCACCCTCCTCTCCCCAAATGTATTCCGTTTCCAAACAACCCATGAACAGGTTGGCAAAGGAGGGTGAAAACTTGGATCCCATTGCCACACCTTTGTTTTGCTTGTACCATTTGTTGTTAAACATAAAGAAATTGTTTTCTAGGATGATTTTCATCATCCCTATCAGCATCTCAATATGCAGCCATTGGGTGTCTGGTCTGTTGGTCAATAGGCGACTAATTGCTTTCAGTCCCTAGGTTGTCTCGATACTGGTGTATAGTGCCACCACATCCAGCGTGACCAACAATAAGTCTGGCTGCCATTGTAGGTCTGCAAGTATACCCAAAATGGGTTTCGAGTCTTGGATGTAGCTTGCCATTGTGCATACAAGTGGACCAATGAAAAGGTCCACATATTCTGATATCCTCTCCGTTGGACCGTTTATGCCCGCTACAATGGGTCTACCAGGTGGGAAAGGCTGGTGTTTATGTATTTTGGGTAGTGTGTATAATATTGGATGAGTCGGCCGGGAGATCTTCAGATATGCTGGCTCATTCTCATCCAATATACCCAATGTGTGCCATCTGAGTAATTGTTGATTAATTTCTATGCATAGTGGTCCCATGGGGTTGTAACCTACTTCCTCATAACATGTGTGGTCATTTAGTTGACATACAATTTCATCATTGTAGTCTGCCAGGTCCATCACTACCACATTGCCACCTTTGTCTGCCTCCCTGATTATAATGGTGTGGTCGTTGGACAGTTCTAACATGGCCCGTGTTTCACCTATACTCAGATAATGTTGTAAGTGTCTTTTGTTCCCAGTTCTAGTATGATTAGTGTAGTCCAAGTCCTCCAAGACCCTTTTATAAAAATCATCTATAGCATTGCCCCCTGGTAACGTTAGCATCCACTTGGACCTATTCCTGAACCCACTAGAAAGAGACAAATCAGTGTCTATATTCAATTCTTCTAGCAACTGTGACATGGTGAGTGGTGATTCCTCCCTCTTGGTAATGGATAGAAGTATCCTGGTATCTTGTACATCTTGTATAGATGAAACATCACACACATTACCCAGAGTGTTCTTGAAAATTATTTTATTCGGTGTGGGGTTGCAAAAAAAATGTTTTTTAAGTTTCAGAGTCCGTATGAATTTATACAGATCTACCTTCAATTTACACAAATCGCCTGTCTAAGATGGATTGAAACTAAGGCCTCTCCTTAGGAGACTAATCATGTCTTTGGTCAGGATTTTTGAGGAGATATTTACTACTTGTACCTCCTCTATTTGATTATCTATTTTGTTGCCCCCTTGCCTGATCTGAGTTTCTGCTTGTAATTCTCGCCTTCCGCCCCTTTTTCCTCTGCGGGTTTTGTTTGTTCTCCTGTTTTGGCACCCATGCGCCGATTGCCTCTCCTGGCTGTCTGAACCTCTTGAAAAAAACCAGATTTCTTGGGTAAACCCCCGGTGTTCCCGTCTGTGTCACTATCCCTTGAGGGTGGTATATTAAGTGAGGATGAGCTGGATGAGATGGACACTGTTTCCGCTCTAGGCGTCTCTTTAGGTTTAGGATTGGTGCTTATTACTGCATCATATTTTCTTGCGTATGTGAATACTCTTCCTGTATTATAATCGATCTCATCCCTCTTTAACTGTCTTAGTTTTCTGTCTTTTATTTCTTTCTGATGCACAGTTAGCACTTCTTTAAGAATTACATAATTTTTGTCTGTCGCATCAGTCATGTTGAGATCTTTAATTTCACTTTCCAGTGTGCTAATTTCTGATTGTAGTTTAATTACTTTCCTCTCTGAGCTTTCTATCAAGATATCCATGAGTGTGAAAGAGTTCACATTCAAGGAATCTTCCCATCTGGCAAGCAAATCGTCATCCATGGAGTATATACATTCGTATCCCTTCCCTATGTATATAGAGATAACTCTAATCACTAGTATATGCAGTAGACCTTTATACTATCTAGCATTCCTATGTGACTCTTAGAGTATATCCACGTGTATCTCCTCCTTGTGTGACTTTACATCTTGTACATTTGCAATTTTTTTCCGTGTGTATCCTTTTTGTAACACATGTAATCCTAAGTCCGTATGTTTTTCAACTGGTGCTCATGTAAAGCGCTCTGACACCTTCGGGTAAAGTTCGCGCTATAGAAAATCGCATAAATAAATAAATAAATCCAGCTCATCGAATGTTGGCAAAATCTGTGCTCTCAGTCCTCTAGGGATCCTTTTCAACCTGAGGTACTGTTTAAGAGTAGTTCCGTCCCACCATCGGGCATTCTCGTTTTTTTTCAATCTCTCTAACTTTAGAAATTTCTCTCTCAAGCCTTCCTTGCGAGTACTTGGCATATTTGATGATGCATTGCTGCTGCCGGCACCATTTGTTATGTTGCCAAACAGCTCATCCCCTTCCTTGTCTCTGTCCATAATTGTATCAGTTGTCTAATTTTTACCACACAGAATTATTACTCAATACTACTTGCATTCTCTATCAATTTATCAGTATAGTCAGTGTGACTGCAGTCCCTCTGTCCTATTTTATGATGCCAACGGAAAGAGTTCTCTGTACGAGGGAGTAATTGCGCTCAGCTTTGTACCTGTCAGATTTGTTAATGAATTGCTAATGTTGTGGTGCTACAAGGAGAGGGGTGACCCTAACAACCCCCCAGGAGCTGTTTGTACAAGACAACAACTGTAACTGGAACAACAAAAACCTTTGCACACACATATAATTATACATATAATATGTCCAAATTTGGTGAGTCCATCAAGGAGAAAAAGAAAAGTTGACGCCTTGTTGGTCTTGGTGCTTTAATACTCGTACTGAACAGCGCCAGCCTACAGGTGGTTCGTCTGAGTAACCATAAACTCAGACTCTTCAGGGGTGGAAATAAGACGAAATATATATACAACTGACTAGCCAGAATGTCAGTTACACACAACATCCTTAGAGATGTACTTTGACAAATCACATGTCTTATAATTGTGCGTTTAATATACGGTATGTGAACAAAAGGATGTGAAGTGAGCATGCAAGAAAAAGAGGCATGCGATTTATATAAGGTACTATCTTAAGAGTAAACAACATATTTTGTACCGGATTGCTCATATTATCCCAATAACATGTTAATATGTCATACTAAAAGTTTGATTTAAATTCCAATTACAAAACAAAACATAGAGTTGCATCTAAACGAGATGCAGTGCCACCAATGTGATAGTCAAACACCGGAAAGAATAAAAAGGAAAGAATAAAAGGAAAGAACTTAGGACCAGAAGTAGGTGTCCAAATACCGGTCGGAAACCGGCCGAAAATACCGATTTTCGGCCTTTTCCGAACGGTATTTGGACATTGGTATGTAGGGGTTTGAAAAAGCTACAGATTCGGTAATTTTACCGAATCGGTAATTTTACAGAATCAGTAAAATTACAGAATCGGTAAATTTACCGCACAGAAACTTTCGCCATTACCGAGGACGCCAGAGGAAATTTCGGGCAGACCATCAGGTAAGTGCATTGAATGCACGTTTTGTTGTTACGTGGTGGTTGATTCCGGGCCCATAAACTGATGATAGTTAATTTTTTAACCATAGGCTGATACGGAGGAGCCTCAATATTATGGATTGGACCTCTTTGAATTAAGAGTTATTGAACTAATGTTAGTGACGCTTTTGATTCCTGTATGATTACATTGCCACTGTTAGCTTTGTTTTAGAAACACATTTATAACGTTAATTTTCCTACCTCATTTTAGTGTTACGAGCCATTCCCCGTGGTCTGCCCCGATCTAGATTACGGCGATACTGTTTCTTAGCACACCGCATCAAGTGAGCTTGTTTCTTGAACAGCCTCATTACTGCCACTCGCCGTGTAATTCATGTGTATCCGTAATTAGGACGGACGAAGTGATGAATAAGTGTAGGTTGGGCTGCATAGTTCAAGTACAATATCTTAGTCAATAGCATAACAGGTCATTTTTTAACCTTTCATTGAAGACCATTCTATAGTATCGTGACACATGGACAGGCTACTGTTGAAATGGGGACAATAATATGGTACCCACATGTGTATAGAAAGGCAGGTTAATAAATACAATTCATGCCATAACGAGACAATGCCTATTATCCACTTAATAAGGAACACGCCTCTGTTAGGGTCTTGGTATTCATTAGATACGTGTATAACATTAAGATTGTGCCTAACTGGAATTTTTTTGTCTCCACCGTTGTATCTTTTTAGGGGCCGGATCATCGCTCAGAGCGGATATATGCTTTCATTCATCATCTTCCACTTGACAATCTACTGACACCCTAACCGGGTTGGAAATATCACCGGTTAAGGGGTGAGTGAACTTGTGGTGTTTACAACCACCTTTTCATTGTTCATTGCTTAGTAACTGCCAACACCCTTCTTTGATACTAACATAGAATTTCTCCGCTCTTTTGTTACCATTAGGGATTGATCCTCTTGCTTCCATAAGAAGTAAGGTATGTATCAGTATGCCGATACTTTCGAGAGCACTAAACTTGTGCTTCACGCTACACTGTCACAGGGAACTCCAACGGTGTGGAGGTCTTAAATAATTGATCAGGTCTAAGTTCTTTCCTTTTATTCTTTCCTTTTTATTCTTTCCGGTGTTTGACTGTCACATTGGTGGCACTGCCTCTCGTTTAGATTCAACTCTATGTGAATTGCGTACCACAAAGATGTGAAAATGATTTAGGCGTCCATACAATAGGACTACCGGATTTTGTGAGGATTGTTTTGTAATTGGAATTTAAATCAAACTTTTAGTATGACATATTAACATGTTATTGGGATAATATGAGCAATCCGGTATAAAATATGTTGTTTACTCTTGAGATAGTACCTTATATAAATCGCATGCCCCTTTTCTTGCATGCTCACTTCACATCCTCAAGCTTTCGGTGAAATTTTCGTTTTGTTCACATACCGTATATTAAACGCACAATTATAAGACATGTGATTTGTCAAAGTACATCCCTAAGGATGTTGTGTGTAACTGACATTCTGGCTAGAATAGTCAGTTGTATATATATTTTGTCTTATTCCCAGCCCTGAAGAGTCTGAGTTTATGGTTACTCAGACGAAACACGTGTAGGCTGGCGCTGTTCAGTACGAGTATTAAAGCACCAAGACCAACAAGGCGTCAACTTTTCTTTTTCTCCTTGATGGACTCACCAAATTTGGACATATTATATGTATAATTATATGTGTGTGCACAGGTTTTTGCTGTTCCAGTTACAGTTGTTGTCTTGGACAAACAGCTCCTGGGGGTTTTTTAGGGTCACCCCTCTCCTTGTAGCACCACAACATTAGGCAATTCATGAACAAATCTGACAGGTACACAGCTGAGCGCAATTACTCCCTCGTACATAGAACCCTTTCCGTTGGCAACAACAAAATAGTGCAGAGGGACTGCAGCCGCATTGACTATACTGATAAATTGATAGAGAGTGCAAGTAGTATTGAGTAATAATTCTGTGTGGTAAAAATTAGACAACTGATACAATTATGGACAGAGACAAGGAAGCGGATCAGCTGTTTGGCAACATAACAAATGGTGCCGGCAGCAGCAATGCATCATCAAATATGCCAAGTACTCGCAAGGAAGGCTTGAGAGAGAAATTTCTAAAGTTAGAGAGATTGAAGAAAATCGAGAATGCCCGATGGTGGGACGGAACTACTCTTAAACAGTACCTCAGGTTGAAAAGGATCCCTAGAGGACTGAGGGCACAGATTTTGCCTACATACGATGAGCTGGATGACGATTTGCTTGCCAGATGGGAAGATTCCTTGAATGTGAACTCTTTCACACTCATGGATATCTTGGTAGAAAGCTCAGAGAGGAAAGTAATTAAACTACAATCAGAAATTAGCACACTGGAAAGTGAAATTTAAGATCTCAACATGACTGATGCGACAGACAAAAATTATGTATTTCTTAAAGAAGTGCTAACTGTGCATCAGAAAGAAATAAAAGACAGAAAACTAAGACAATTAAAGAGGGATGAGATCGATTATAATACAGGAAGAGTATTCACATACGCAAGAAAATATGATGCAGTAATAGGCACCAATCCTAAACCTAAAGAGACGCCTAGAGCGGAAACAGTGTCCATCTCTTCCAGCTCATCCTCACTTAATATACCACCCTCAAGCGATGGTGACACAGACGGGAACACCAGGGGTTTACCCAAGAAATCTAGGGCCCGATGTAGGTAATTCTTATTTACCACTTCTTAAATACCGAATTTTACCGATTCGGTATTTAAGAAGTGGTAAATATGAAGGGGGGAGATGTAGGTATTTCCAGATGTGTAAATACCGAATCTTTAAGATTGGGTATTTACCGAATCTGGAAATACCGAATCGGTATTTCCTATTGATTCCTATGGGCTGTGAAGCCCATAGGAATCAATGGGCAATACCGATTCTGTAATTACAGAATCGGTAAATACCGATTTTAGCAAGGGTGCAGGGGGTGTCACTTTGACACCCTCTGGCACCCCAAAAATAGGCATGTGCGCCATGTGGCACACAGACATGCCCTAAGGGCACGTCTGTCTGTCACATGGCTAGGTGTGCATGCACACATGTGCATGCACACCTGAATTCGGTATTTTAACACCCAATTGGATTGGGTGTTAAAATACCGAATTTGTAGGGCCTTTGGGACTCTGAAGAGTCCCACCTACATCTGAGATTTACCAAATCGGTAAAAATACCGATTCGGTATTTTACAGAATCAGTAAATTTACCGAATCGGTAAATTTACCGATTCTGTAAAATTGTGCTCCTACATGTCAAATCTGTAATACCGGTCGGTAACGGCCGAAAATACCGATTTTCGGCCGTTACCGACCGACCTACATCTGGCCCCTAGTTTTTATCAAGAGGTTTGGACAGCCAGGAGAGGCAATCGGCGCATGGGTACCAAAACAGGAGAACAAACACAACCCGCAGAGGCAAAAGGGGCGGAAGGCGAGAATTACAAGCAGCAACTCAGATCAGGCAAGAGGGAAACGATATAGATAATCAAATAGAGGAGGTACAAGTAGTAAATCTCTCCTCGAAAATCCTGACCAAAGACCAGATTAGTCTCCTAAGCAGAGGCCTTAGTTTTAATCCATCTGAGACAGGCAATTTGTGTACATTGAAGATAGATCTGTATAAATTCATACCGACTCTGAAACTTAAAAAAAATTTTTTTTGCAACCAAACACCGAATAAAAGAATTTGCAAGAACACTCTGGGTAATGCGTGCGATTTTCCATCTATACAAGATGTACAAGATACCAGAATACTTCTATCCAGTACTGAGAGGGAGGAATCACCACTCACCATGTCATAGTTGCTAGAAGAACTGAATATAGACACTGATTTGTCTCTTTCTAGTGGGTTCAGGAATAAGTCCAAGTGGACACCAACGTTACCATGGGGCAATGCTATTGATGATTTTATTAAAAGGGTCATGGAGGACTTGGACTACACTAATCATGCAAGAACTGGGAACAAAAGACACTTACAACATAATCTGAGCACAGGTGAAACACGGGCCATATTAGAACTGTCCAACGACCACACCATTATAATCAGGGAGGCAGACAAAGGTAGCAATGTGGTAGTGATGGACCTGGCAGACTACAATGATGACATTTTATGTCAACTAAATGACCACACATGTTATGAGGAAGCAGGTTACAACCCCATGGGACCACTATGCATAGAAATTAATCAACAATTACTCAGATGGCACACATTGGGTATATTGGATGAGAATGAGCTAGCATATCTGAAGATCTCCCGGCCGACTCATCCAATATTATACACACTACCCAAAATACATAAACACCAGCCTTTCCCACCTGTTAGACCCATTGTAGCGGGCATAGACGGTCCAACGGAGAGAATATCCAAATATGTGGACCTTTTCATTGGTCCACTTGTACGCACAATGGCAAGCTACATCCAAGACTCGAAACAGATTTTGGATATACTTGCAGACCTACAATGGCAGCCAGACTTATTGTTGGTCACGCTGGATGTGGTGGCACTATACACCAGTATCGAGACAACCAAGGGACTGAAAGCAATTAGTCGCCTATTGAGCAACAGACCTGCCACCCAATGGCTGCATAATGAGATGCTGATAGGGATGATGAAAATCATCCTAGAAAACATTTCATTATGTTTAACAACAAATGGTACAAGCAAAACAAAGGTGTGGCAATGGGATCCAAGTTTTCACCCTACTTTGCCAACCTGTTCATGGGTTGTTTGGAAACGGAATACATTTGGGGAGAGAAGGGTGCACCTTGGATCAACCAAATCGTCTATTGGGGTCGTTACATAGACGACTGTTTATTAGTGTGGTCGGGCTCGGCCATTGAACTACAAAACTTTAAAGACTATCTGAACACCAACAACTATGGTATTCAATTTACTATGGAATACAGTGCCAAAAAAATTAGCTTTCTAGACTTAGAACTGTATGTGGAGAATGACAAACTGCACAGTCGTCTGTTTAGGAAAGATACCTCATGTAACTCAATTCTTCATGCTAACAGTAGGCATCCATTGCACCAAATCAAATCAATACTCTATGGGGAATATTTGAGGGCGAGGCGCAACTGCAGAAATGACCAAGCGTTTGACAAATGTATGAAAGACATGGAACAGAGGTTCAAGAATAGGGGCTACAACAGAAATGTGTTGAACCAGGCAGCCAAAAAGGTCAGCAGGGTCACAATGGCAGATACCTTGAGAACCAATCCACCGAAAATCAGGGATGAGACAACAGTGAGTATGATCACGGAATATAATGGACTAAATCACCTGCTAAGGAAGAGTATTACCAAACACTGGAGTATATTGAAGGGGGATAACATTCTGGCACGTAATATACCAGCACGTCCCATTATCACCTACAGGCGGGGCAGGACCCTGTGCAGCAGATTAAGTCCATCGCTACCCAAAACTACACAGTGTAACACATGGCTCACACCTCACACATTGGGGTTTCATAAATGCGGCTTTTGTAATGTTTGCAATGGGGCACAACATAAAGTCAAAAGCTTTATTGGTCCTGACAACCAGATGTAAATCATTAGGAGCAATATTAACTGCTCCTCAAGGTATGTTGTATATGTGATTGTTTGCAAATGTCAGAAACTGTATGTAGGGAGTACAATCAGACCCCTTAAAGAAAGGTTCACGGAACATGTGAGGGCACTGAAACAAGCAGATGCCAGATATCCGGTGGCCATACATGCGACATTATGTCCTGCACAAGGGAGTCATAAAGAATCTTCCTTCTTTGGCATAGAAACCATTGACCAACATCCCAGAAGAGGAAATAGAGAGCTCAAGTTGCGCAGAACAGAGGCGGGATGGATAATGCATTTGCAATCAGTAAAACATGGTTTAAATTGCGATTCTGAGATGCAATACTTTTTGGGCTAAAATGTAAGATAACTCATGGGTGCATCTGACCAAATATCTGAAACCATGACACAAATGCAAAATAGGGGACAACAATATTGTATTGAATCACATAACGTAATGTATCTCGCCATGTACGTCTGAAATAAGAAACTGTTTCTATAAAATAAAGTCACAATGGTGGCGGGTGAAATTTGACATATTTAAGAAAGGGATCACAACCACAAGATGAAAGCACTCTCTTTTTGGTAACCAGCGTGAACTGTAGTTCAGATATTTCACCTAAGATCCACTGCAATCTTCCTTACCCTTCCATTTGCATTTTTCCTTTGCACAATTATATGTGAAGTCCACCCGCGGACATAGGCAATGAGATGGACGGATTCATCCTCTCATATTTCTCTTATGCCAGCCTCCTTTCTATCTTTCTTTCTTCTCTCTTCGCTGGTCCCTAGAAAAATTCTGTTCAGTACGTGAGAGAACCTGATTGTCGTATACCTCATATACTAGTAGGTATACACATTTTAAGTGTGCAATATTATGCTTAGTACGTCTAATTAATAATGGGGAGTTTTTTCTTTTTTAACAATAATGTTAGAGAAATAACATATTATATACCGACAATTATCCTGCCACCTAGTCGAGCAACAACAGCATTAGCATGTTGTTGCCTAATAAAACCACGCTATTTTTCTCAGTGCATCCACAATGAGGGGGGAAAAGAAAAAAAAATGTTCTCATGCAAAAGTATGATGGGTTTAATAATCTTACGTAAACCCGACATTGGTTTGGCACTGTTTGTTCGCATAGACATCACACGGATTCGAGTTGGGGCGAGTTTCGTTTCGTTTAGGTTTATCCACCAAAAGCCTCAGACACGGGGTTGCGCTTCCGGTATGCCTTCACTTACGTACAGGAAGTGGGGTCAACGTTTTAGTTTCATGCAAACCGCATGGAACCTGCCTTTACTTAACGCATGCGTAGATTCTCAAATCGCGCACAGAAACTTTCGCCATTACCGAGGTCGCCAGAGGAAATTTCGGGCAGACTATCAGGTAGGTGCATTGAATGCACGTTTCGTCGTTACGTGGTGGTTGATTCCGGACACATTAACTCATGATAGTTCATTTTTTAACCATAGGCTGATACGGAGGAGCCTCAATATTATGGAATGGACCACTTTGAATTAGGAGTTATTGAACTAATGTAAGTGACGCTTTTGATTCATGTATGATTACACTGCCATTGTTAGCTTTGATTTAGAAACACATTTATAACGTTAATTTTCCTATTTCATTTTAGTGTTACGAGCCATTCCCCGTGGTCTGCCCCGATCTAGATTACAGCGATACTGTTTCTTAGCACACCGCATCAGGTGAGCTTGTTTCTTGAACAGCCTCATTACTGCCACTCGCCGTGTAATTCATGTGTATCCGTAATTAGGACGGACGAAGTGATGAATAAGTGTAGGTTGGGCTGCATAGTTCAAGTACAATATCTTAGTCAATAGCATAACGGGTCATTTTATAACCTTTCATTGAAGGCCATTCTATAGTATTGTGACACATGGACAGGCTACTGTTGAAATGGGGACAGTAATATGGTACCCACATGCGTATAGAAAGGCAGGTTAATAAATACAATTCATGCCATAACGAAACAATGCCTATTATCCACTTAATAAGGAACATGCCTCTGTTAGGGTCTTGGTATTCATTAGATACGTGTGTAACATTAAGATTGTGCCTAACTGGAGTTTTTTTGTCTCCACCGCTGTCTCTTCTTTGGGGCCGGATCATCGCTCAGAGCGGATATATGCTTTCATTCGTCATCTTCCACTTGACAATCTACTGACACCCTAACAGGGTTGGAAATATCACCGGTTAAGGGGTGAGTGAACTTGTGGTGTTTACAACCACCTTTTCATTGTTCATTGCTTAGTAACTGCCAACACCCTTATTTGATACTAAAATAGAATTTCTCCCCTCTTTTGTTAGAGATTGATCCTCTTGCTTCCATAAGAAGTAAGGTATGTATCAGCATGCCAATACTTTCGAGAGCACTATACTTGTGCTTCACGCTACACTGTCACAGGGAACTCCAACGGTGTGGAGGTCTTAAATAATTGATCAGTTCTAAGTTCTTTCCTTTTATTCTTTCATTTTTATTCTTTCCGGTGTTTGACCATCACATTGGTGGCACTGCATCTCGTTTAGATGCAACTCTATGTGAATTGCTTACCACAAAGATGTGAAAATGATTTATGCGCCCATACAATTGGACTACCGGATTTTGTGAGGATTGTTTTGTAATTGGAATTTAAATCAAACTTTTAGTATGACATATTAACATGTTATTGGGATAATATGAGAAATCCGGTATAAAATATGTTGTTCACTCTTGAGATAGTACCTTATATAAATCGCATGCCTCTTTTCTTGCATGCTCACTTCACATCCTCAAGCTTTCGAGGAAATTTTCGTTTTGTTCACATACCGTATATTAAACGCACAATTATAAGACATGTGATTTGTCAAAGTACATCCCTAAGGATGTTGTGTGTAACTGACATTCTGGCTAGAATAGTCAGTTGTATATCTATTTTGTCTTATTTCCAGCCCTGAAGAGTCTGAGTTTATGGTTACTCAGACGAAACACGTGTAGGCTGGCGCTGTTCAGTACGAGTATTAAAGCACCAAGACCAACAAGGCGTCAACTTTTCTTTTTCTCCTTGATGGACTCACCAAATCTGGACATATTATATGTATAATTATATGTGTGTGCACAGGTTTTTGTTGTTCCAGTTACAGTTGTTGTCTTGTACAAACAGCTCCTGGGGGGTTGTTAGGGTCACCCCTCTCCTTGTAGCACCACAACATTAGGCAATTCATGAACAAATCTGACAGGTACACAGCTGAGCGCAATTACTCCCTCGTACATAGAACCCTTTCCGTTGGCATCCCACCTTACGTATAATTCTTTTACTTTTCTACTACAGTGTGCATGGTATCTTGAGGAAGTGAGTAGCACACATCCTTTCTTCCTTCACATATTATTCTTGCTTTTTACTTATATCTCAGATTATGACTACTTTCTCTGTCCCTTTACAGCTTTCTCTCAAGCTCCATATTTGACCGAGTCCTAATGATCCTCTATTTACAATAGGATTGAAACATCATGGACTGCACACAGCCCCATGGCAAAGTATTTTATCATTCCCAGCCGTGCTAGTTTTTTTACTGGTTTGATACACACGTTGATCACCTTTGTTGTACATTTGTATCTCAAAGAGCACCGAGCATGTTTGTCACTAGCACCCACTTCATTGTTTATCACATTTTTGCTTTTTATTTCTACATTAAATCACAATTTGGCTTTGATTATAGTTTGCTTGAATTGCTCCATTAGGGCCCATTGTTCATGCAGATGTATGACGTTACAATGCATACTTTTACCACGCATACCTTTACAACGCGGTTTTTACCACGCATACCATTACAACGCATAGCGCTTAGAGGTGCTGGATAGTGGTAAGTATAATTTTCTATTCCAACTCCAGTCCCCGTGGACACTAGGGAAGGTGTTGGATAGAAAATTAAACTTATTCCCTATCCTAGAGCGCCCCCCAGCGCAATGCGTTGTAATGGTATGCGTGGTAATGCCTGCGTTGTAATGGTAGTGCGTTGTAAAAATTTCGTTGTAAACGTTACATACCGTTCATGCACTAGATTAATATACCCAAGGTCCCTATTGTCTCTTGAGCTTCCTTTGTATGCTTGTGACTAGATAGGTCAAATGCTGACCTTGGAGGCCACATTTTGTTTCAGGAGTATCATTAAATTTCTCTCTCCAGGCTGTGTACCACGGCAACAGTTTCTTTTTTTATCCTTTAAGCCGTTTATGCTAGAAAATTATGTTCTTTTCAAGTGGCATCTAAATAGTCATGCTGGTGATCAAAGAACCAGTAGAATCGTGGTAGGGACATAGCTCCAGGGGGGTGTTTTGGTAGTTACACCCCCCTAAACAAGCATTTTCAATGCAATCGGTCTCGCCTTTGGGACCTTATATGTATTTAGCTATACAGCACATTAGCCTGGGTGCTGAAACATCTACTGTTCTTTAACATGAAGGGAAAATAAGCCCCAAACTGCATGACACGCCAGGTATGGGAACACCTGGAGAGAAATATAGCCTCTCAGTGGGATATGGTATAATCCAAAGCTCTGTTTTTAATATAAAATCAGGGCCTTTGGTGGTCATATCACTGAAAATACAGCAGCTGCTATGGCCAATGGCATTGCTAATAAAACATTAGCCTATGCGGATGATGTTGCCATAAGATCTGCTCTTCCTGTAGTGTATGATCTAGCGAAACAGTTTGGTTCTGTTTCCGGTTATAAGTTAAATGCCGACAAAACCCAGGTCATACACTCGGACATTTTAATGCCGGAAGATATTCCAACCGTATCGGCAGCAATTTATTTGGGTTTGAAGATCACGGCTGCGGTTGAGCAGATACCGGAGATGAATTTATTTTCGATTATAAAGAATACGGATCAGATACTTGCAAGATTAGATCACCTCAGGGTTCCCTGCTCTGCTTTGCCGGTTCCCTGCTGATAGCGGCCGCTCCGCTGGGAATTTACCGGCTGATTTCAAGCCGTCTCCGAAGGACGCCTTGCCTCGCTCGCCGCTGCCTGCAGGGGTCTTGATGCCTTAGTTTCGAAGCCCGAGCACCCCTCCCTCCTACTGCAACATTGAGCGCGAATTCGGCGCTCGAGTCTGATGCCCGAGCTGCTCTGTTGTTGTGGCTTTGAGTGTGAAATCCGTCTTTCTGGGCCGGAGTCCACGACGCCTGACTTTCCTGAATATCACCAGACCCCCGTGCGCTGAGGTACTTATTTCTGCACAGTCCTTTGGTTCCACCTGCTCCTCTTCAGAACACAGCAGTACCCTCGCTGCAGAGTAGAGCCTCACTACCGCCCCCCCCCCCTCCTTTGGAACTTCTGGGGCCTCAGAGTTGCTTGGGGCAGGGTTCTCACACAAAGGGGAAGGGTAGAGTACCGAACAGAGGTGAAAACGGCCTGGGGTGAAACGGGGCGACCATCCTTACAGGAAAATCACCGGGGGAATTGGGGATCTAATTGATCAAAGCGCAGTCAGCGCTAACACCACTAGTGGCGTCCAGTGTTTGAAAGTGACTTTTGCGGTTCCCCTTCCCGCGGCCGGGCTTAGCTCCGCCCCCCGCCTTCACCGTTCGGCCGGGCTTTGCTCCGCCGGTCCAGCGCTCCGGACCACAAGCCCCAGGAGCCTCAGGGGCACAACGTGCTTTTCTCACGCACCAGGAGGCGTATAAAGACCTGCCTGCTCCCTCATCGCGCGCGGGACGTGCCGGGCCAAGCCCGGGCAAAGGGCGGGCTCTCTGTGGCCCTCCGTGGTCTGAAGGGGTCGGGACGGGCCCACTCCCTTGACTGTACTGTGAGAAGAGGTAGAGTGACTCCATTTATTAATTGACTACCTTTGTGGTTTGATTTATCTTACTTTATTAATGTCACGCAAGGGGGGCACAAACACTGCTTCTGAGAGGGGTCCGTGCCAAGGGATACAAGAGCATCACATGAATAGCGCCAGCACACTGCGTGCTGTTCATGAGATAGACTACAACTCTCCTTGCCACTCTCTACTCAGTATGCAATCTCCCTTACAAACTCCAGTAAGAGTGCAAAATCTGTCTTTGTGGGACGAATTAAACATCCTATGCAACACCAAGTACGCAGTAGTGGATTCACCTTCTCCTGTTAAAGGCACCAGCTCTTCATGTACTAACGGTAGTCTACGGGATCCATCTTTTTCACCTATGAAAGACAATATCCAAGATCTAGCCCTTCCCCGGCCTCTACCCACTAAAAGGAAGGACTACGAGGACAATCCCGAAGGGAATCATTCCAAATCACAAAAACTATCCGTAAGTCCTACTTTACCTGTCAACAACCTGCCTACTACCATGGAGTCTGCAGATAAATCAGACGATACAATACTCTACCCCCAGTTGTCTCTATTGACCCAGATCGAGCATCTTGTCAAAGCCATCATTTCTCCACTAGTTGAAAAAATCAATTCCATAGGGGAAAGGCTCTCAAGTCTAGAGAATACAATCACGACCATTCTGACACCTATCAATAATATGGTAACATCTAACCGTTCCCAGCCACTTACAACCTTGGCAACACCTAAGCCAACCCCTTTATGTACAAACGCCCAACCTACATCACAACCACCCAAAATCCCAGCCCCAATTGCACCCAAAGCCCCCTTCAAACCCGTTTCATCAAGGTACATAGGGGTTCGAACAGAATTAAACAAACCACCACGTATACACCTTCCTCCAGAAGCCGTGCCATATGTGTCCGTTCTCTCAGGAGTACCAGCACTCGCCCTCGGGAAACTGAAAGACAGCAGGACCTATTAAATAAGGTCATATTCTGGTTGGGGAAAAATAGACCCCTACCACCGGACCAAGATGGCGGAATCCTGAGCGTTTGAAGGGTGAGCTGGCTGGGCTCATCACCTAAAAACATTCCCGGGGACTTGGTATTGGTTAAATTCAGGAATAGGAACATCGTCCCGTTCCTAAGATCTTGCCCGCCCCAAGAAGGAGATGGCCCTATATGCACTTGTGACCTACTTGATTTTTATCCTTGTACGCCAAACATCCCCCTGCCTAGACCAACAGTAGAGCATCACCATCCGCTGGGAAGGGGGGGTTCGTGTATCCAGTGGCATTAGTTTCTCCGCTCCCAATAGATCCGAACCATCACACAATTGTCGCAATTCTTGAGTGCTCTATGTATTACCATAGTCGATAATGATTAACTGTATGACTAACATGTCTTATTATGGAACCCTGAGGTTGGGCATATGTCTTTTAACTTGTAGCCATATTGTCACTGTATGTATGTATTCATTTTAAGATTGTTTTATATGTACGCTTTTATGATTTTAAAACAAAATCGAATAAAGCATTATCGAATCGATTAGATCACCTGCATCTTTCGTTGCAGGACGGTGCAATGTTATTAAAATGTCGATATTCCCTAAATTTGTATATTTGTTTCGGACCATTCCGCTAGAATTCCTGGCTTCGTGCATCTCTAGAGCGTTAAGAGTATGTACAAGATTTGTATGGGGTTATCATAAAGCTAGAAGAGCAGCTAAATGGTTAATTTTTCCAAGACTCAGGGCGGTCTGGGGACTACCCTCTTTAATGCTATATCACTGGGCAGCACTACTACAACAAATAGGGATTATGCTAGTCGAGGCTAAGGCGGTAGACCCTGAATCAACAAGACCTACTATTTACAAAGTCTTACTTGGGGAGGATGCTCAACATTGTTTAACTAAAATTCTTGAACCAAGTTATTACAAGAACACAAAATTCAAAATCATTCAATCTGCTTATGCTATTTGGAAAGAAATGTGGCACCGGCTTGGTATTTTGTATTTAAACGTTCATACCCCTCTGTTTTCACATGTCTCCTGCCGCCAATTTTTCAGGAGCAGATAACTATTAGCTGGGGGACTCTTAGAATTAATGTTCTGGGAGATTTGTTCTCTGATGAGCAAATTACCTCGTTCTCTAAACTACAAGAAAAATGTGGGATCCCCACAAGACACTTCTTTAAGTTTTTACAGATCAGATGTTTCTTGGTTAAAACCTTGACACAGGGGAGGGTCAAGTTTGGGGAAATACCTCTGGTGGGCATTATAGAGACTAGGTTCCGGATTGGGAAAATCTATCAAATGCTGCTATCCGGTCTCCCTGATGACTTGGCTATCCAGAATGATAGATAGGACAGGAAATTTGTACAGGAGGGCACTGATTTGGAAGTATCTCTCGAATTGGCTAATCAGATTTTAATAACTGGCAGCTTGAGGACCCAACACTATATGTCGGCCTTCGATTTATATTACACCCCGGGAAAAATGAATCTCTAAGTTACGTGGGAACTCATGTAGCAGATGTGGGATACTGTTGCTGATACAATCCACATGTTCTTTGCCT
Source organism: Lissotriton helveticus (assembly GCF_964261635.1). Taxonomy (NCBI): domain Eukaryota; kingdom Metazoa; phylum Chordata; class Amphibia; order Caudata; family Salamandridae; genus Lissotriton; species Lissotriton helveticus. Next base: position 1,861,652,799 of record NC_136057.1, read on the forward strand.
GTCCTAAGCTTGTTAAATATTTACAAAATATTGAATTATTTTTGGGCCAGATTCTTGGCAAGGCGATCTCAATAACATCTGTCCTAGTTATCCTGGGGATAGATCGGACTCAGAACATGGCAGGGTGGACTAGATCGGAAATAGGCTTAGTCTTTATTGCAATGGCCATTTTGAGAGCATGTATTATATCTCAATGGATTAGCCGCGATCCCCCCACATTAATAAACTGGAGGGCTAGGTTAATTGCTATATATAGCATGAAATCAGCGGTATACAGATTAAAAGATCGCAGGAGACGTAAAATGCGGACGAAAATATGGGCGCCAGTAACTAGCTGGATAGGGTGAACAATGTTTGCTTTCCACATATCTGACATTATGTTTTTGTGATTTTCTTTAGTTTATGGTAAATGTATCACCTCTTCTACAGTTTCTGTTTTTTTCTTAGTACTGATTTGCTAATGAATACTTTGATGTATGTTTTGCCATAATTATTGTCATTAAAAATGAAAAAATAAAAATTAATAAAAAAAACGAACGAAAAAATATTACTGTCTACGGGTGCTCATGAAAGACAATTTCTATGGACTGGAATCTAGAGAAGGCTAAAGTGAATCTCGTATTTTACTGGCCTCTGCTGGTCGTTTTCTATCAAGAAAGTTCAATAGAGGCAGTTGACAGAAAAATAGAAAATAGAAAGTCTCTCAGCAGAAAGCAATTCTAGTATTTTACTGACCTCTGCTGGTCGTTTTCTATCAAGACAGTTAAATAGAGGCAGTTGCACAGAAAAAAGTCCCTAAGCGGAAGCAGACAAGTCCTAGGGTTGATCTCCAGAGCCCACAAAGTACATACAAGTATATAATAAAGGATATAACTATATACTAAAGACAAGAGGTCACTAATGCTCGACCTAAAAATGTATTCTGTAGTACAGTGTTGGGTACAAGTGATTTCAGTCGGGTAATGTGAAGAGTCTGTCCGATTTCACCTGGAATTTTCAAATGTCCACACTAAGAAAAACACACTCTCTCATTTATGTTTTGAATGCCTTAAAAAGTGTTGATTAGTTCGAAAAATATTGCGTTCAAAGTACCCCTAACAATCCGCACTCCTCTTTCTTTCCACTGCTCCTTAAGACCACCTTATGGCCTGCTTCTTATACAATGTGATTTAACAAGCTGTCCCAGCGTTATTTTTGGGAAATCTGAAGCTCACATCCCCCCAGTCATACCGACCAAGCTATGCCCCTGAGTAGAAGCCAGTTTCCGTCTCCATTCCCAAAACTAGATATGGCTTAGCTTGTTTCTTTGTAAACCATTTGCTTTCAATAAGAATGTGCACTGAAAGTAGCCATTCTTGCGCCACTGAGTTCCCATCTGCTCTGACGGTCAGCCACAAAGGAGTGTTGAGGGCTGGGGCCGCACCAACGTAGCTAGGGGGGTGCGGTGGGGGCGGTCCGCCCCAGGCGGCACTCTTTTGGGGGCGGCCGCGCGGCCAGTGCCACGCACGCGGCCCAGGCAGTTAACAGCAGCGCGCACCTGTCCTGCCAGACACAGCTGGGGTGCTTTGTGTTTTCGACCTTATCGGGGCCTGAATGAACTTTGAGTAAGGTGATTTAGGGGCTTTTTGCACAAATCATTTATTCTACTCTCCATAAAGCCTTTGCGACCAGCTGCAAATGGGAAGTGAAGACGGTGTAACAGGAATAGTGAGTAGCACTCTTTATTACGTCGCCATTGATATGGATTCCAGTGATAATCTTCGGCTTCGCAGCTGAGCACAATGACGAAGTTTGGAATTAATCGTTTTTTTTAAATATGGGTTAGTTTTGGATTAATTTGGACATTGCACGTGGCAGTTTCTCCGCATAATGGAGCAAAAAGTGCAGATGGAAACATCACATATAAACACCAGACTGAATGAAAAAAAAAAAACAAAGAGATCAAAAGAACAAACACACGTTTACAAATGCAACAGTATGCCTAAATATTATTACGGCACTGTAGCTCTGAGATGACCTCAAATATGCATAGACGCTTGATGAATTACCCAAATACCGTGCAAACAATTTGTGTGAGGGTGTACAACTGTCGTTTAAGTCTTCAGTGTTGGGAGGTGCAGATTTTAGCACACAACATTTTACAACTGGACGTATTTAATGCTTCCTTGAAGATGGAGAGCGTGTTTGTATTTTTGTTTTTTAAATAAAGGGACATATTTACAAGAGTATATTGACACCAGCATCTGACGAATGTAGCAACCAGGAAACACCACACTTCACAACAGAACAGAAAGCACTTAAATATCGAAAATCATTGTCAGTCAACCTCAGAAGGAGTCAGTACACATGAGAAAATGACAATGCAGATATTGTGTTCACTACCTCGACTTATGAAGAGAAAAGTCACCTGAATAGAGGTGACAACTGATGTGGCACAATCACAGCTAAACACTACAAAACAGTTCACAAGACAAATAGCACGCCCTTCAACCAAATGTACATGCCTAGTATCACTAACACACTGCAAAGGAGATATTCGCAAAAAATTATCTTTACATTTGCATGTACAGTGTCATGTTCATGCATGTATAACAAGCTCACTATTCTTTAGTCTAAAACTTCTAGGGGCATATTCTCAAGGATTTATCGCAGAGTTATCGGCACTTCATCACAGCCAAAGTGGTGTTAAATACATTGCACCATTCACAAGCTGGTGCTAACAGCCCATAGCACCAGTTTACCTGCGATTGCAGCTATCAAAAACATCGCCCCATATGACCCAGGCAACTAACGCTAATGATATGCAGAGTAGGCGTTCCCGAGCAAAAACCTGAGACAGCACCACACCTCAACATTTTCAACGACCAGCCCGACCAGACAGATTGATTTGATTTTTTATTTTGTTTTGTTGTTGCTATACCCTTCATTACGAGTGGTTATTCCCCCCGTAATGAGGATCAACGTCCATATCTTGATGCTTACTGCACCTAAATGCCATCTTCCGATTTTCCCCTGATAGATATCAGTATGTTTGGCCTGAAAGCATTTATCAAGGGAACATGGTTTTCATTCCAAAACTCATAAGTGGAATAAGTGTGGTTCCAGGAGCTACCGCACATAGCAGAATTTAATGCAAACACGTAAGGAAGGCAAAGACTAAATTACCTTGGGAAATTTTCAGACAGTATAAAATTGAAATTTCTCAAAACGTTAGCAGCAGAAAACAGGATTTCAATAATTCTAACTTCATGTAGGGCTAATATGTGGTATGCACTCCTTTCGTGTTGTAATTGTTTACGCAGCTCTCTGATGGATGTCACATGCAGTTTTTCTGAGTCCCCAGATCTATCATGCAGTGTGTGTGTTCTCCTTTTGTACTGCCGGTCACAGGTATATTCAACTGTGTAGCCTTGGACCGTGTCATGTATGTGCATGTAACTTGCATGATCGAGGTAACTATTAGCAGCGATACTATGCGTCTCTCGGACCTCTTTCAAGTGCTCGCCGTCCTTTTCCCCAGCACCCCTCCCCCCAGGGGCGGCAATCTGAGGGATAGCCCCGGGCACCACAAGCTCTAGCTACGCCTGGCGCCAGCTCGAACTGCAGGAATGCATGTTTTTCAGGAAGCTCCTAAATCCGCTAAGCAGAGATATGGAAATGCCCAGCGGGTGCTGACAGCAGTAGCATAGGCAATGTGTCATAGGCCCTATAACAAGGAAGGAAATGGACTCCCTGCTGCTAGTTGAACTGTAAATTACAGCAATCATCAGAGTTCAATGGGTCCCTCAGGGCATGGGACCCAGTGTCAGTGCACCTGCTGCACCAATGGAAGCTCAGCCCCAGGCTAACAGATTACTGTTTTGTCTCTTTCAATCTGTACATTCAGTCGAAAATGGGGTACCTTCCTCCTATGATTTTGTAAGAAGGTACGATTTCACCTTTTATTACCTTTAGGCCTGGGGCATCAGTTCAAACTCAAACACTGATGCACTTTGATAACCTGAAAACATACTACTTTTGCATGAGTGAAGATTGAGTGAGGAAATTTCCCACTCCCCACACACGTTCCCCCAGCTGAAAGTCACACTCTATCTATCTATCTATCTAGCCATCTATCTAACGAAGGACTTCTCTCCTTTTTATTTTTTATGCCCCCCCCCCCCCGGGGAAGGTATCAAAAAAGAGAAAGAAACCCAGTCGCTATTTATTTCTGCTGCTTTATTGTATTTAAGGCAGATTCCACCCAACTTTTTAGTAAATTTCGTGGGCGTTGTGATTTATTTATTCATAACCACATTTTGTCAGTTGCTTCACTGTGATAAGCCAATGTGTTAGTCCGAGGGTTTTTTTTTGTCAAACACCAGAGGTTGGTGTTTTGTATACAAATTTTACAATCAACATTTACACAAACAATTTAGACAACAACACTATACATTACTATACATATTCACATATATTTACATTAAGTAGACAACCAGCTATAGTTGAACCCTACTAACAATTTTAACCACCAGGCCGTTACAATCTAACTTTAATGTATTTGGGCTCTGGTTTCGCCAGGGCATGCCATTTCCATGCACCTTTTAGTTTTAGTTCAAAGTATTCAACTAGTGGCCCTTGGCGCATAAAAAGTTCGAGAACGAATCAGGTATTGAACAAGCCAACGCGTTTCCAAGCCTGTGGATTGCTCGCCAGGCTTTTCTTCAGGGCTTTTGTTAGTTGGGTACCTACAAGATTGAGGGGAAATCTTATTTACAATGGGACCTTACATTTGCGTCAGTTTTGTACATTAAAACCATTTGCAATGGTGTTACCTTTATAGGCTGTAGGTTGAGTCTATCATGGTGAACTGCAGGGCATTCAGTAATTCTGTAGGGGTAAGAGGAACTTGTTATATCCCTGATTTACATTTATAACACCAGCTGTCACGATGATAGAAAACGACAATTGACTTACGTTTTTTTGGGGCCTCGTTGTTTATATTAAAGGTGGGGGTCTGTTTATCCTTATCCTTCACTTCCTTTTTGGTTCCCGTATGTCTGGGATGCTGCGGCGGGGTCTGTATTAAATGAGACGTGTAGGGGACCCTTGGTAAACATTTCGTGTGTTTTCTTTATGAATGAACGATGACATTTTAATAGGCTTGCTTACTTGTGGGTTTTAGTCCGCAGCGCGCCGCCGCTTTCTTTAGGGTGCACACTGCCGCCTATGGCTGTTTTTTCATAAGGCTCGCGTGTAACTAAAACAACAAGAAAGGCGGAACGGATTAATTGGAATTTCTTCCGCATTAGCGTCTCGTTTGCCCCGCTGTCTAATGCCCTTACCTTTCAGTCTTTTGGGAGCCCGTAGTTCTCCTGCCCGCTTCAGTGACAAACTGGTGTTCCATGGTGTATGATCACATGACTGCTTCTATTTTAAATCTAGTCATGTGATTAGAGAATTGTGGGAGATGTAGTCCTAACTTAACATTTAGTGGATCAGTGTCTTTACAGCGGACACCAGTGTGCATTCAAATTTCGAATTGTTCGTTCAATCCAGTATTCACACAGTTGAACTTTGCTATCAGGTACGCTTCTCTTCTCAGTAACAGATTTTCCACATTTCCTCCTCTTGGAGGAATTTTTATTCCAAATAAGACAGACGAACGTAGATCTTTTTCAGTATGGTTTTTCTCTACAAAATGTTGGACCATTGGTGCGGTCATTACTTTCAGCTTTATTCTAGAGCGACGTTGGGCCAGTCTCTGGGTGATTTGTTGGTTGGTTTTGCCTACGTATATTTTGTCACAAGGACAAAGTATTATGTAGACAATATTTTTGCTTTTACAATTAGTGAACTCGTAGTGGTTCCATCTAATGGAGTTGTGTTCAAATGTAGTCCCCTCTATTGTGCTTGCACATGAAACACAGGTGCCACATTTATGATGGCCCTGTATTGGACTCAAATTCCATAATGTGCGTAAATCACTCTTCACTGTTGATACCCCTAAATCGGCTCTTATTAATTGCTGACCCAGATTTTTGTTCTTTTTTATGGCGAACAATGGTCTTGCGAATGGGGCTTCTAGATTTGACAACATGTGCCAGTTTTTCATCACAATTGATTTAAATTTGTTTGTAAGGGGACCATACGTGGAAACACACACTAGTTGTTCCAAAGGTTTTTTCTCTTTTTTTGTTAATAGAACCTCTCTTGGGGTAAACCATGCGCGTTTAGTTGCATGTTTAAGCATTTTTTTCGGGTAGCCTCTCGCTCTTAGTTGCTCACAGAATATTTCAGCATGTGTAAAATAGTCCTCTTTTCTTGAGCAATTGCGCCTGATTCTTAGCAGTTGGCTGTACGGTAGATTTTCTTTTAAACTCTGTGGGTGTAAATGTAAATGTAAATGTAAAGCTTTGGTAATGTAGAATGGTGTTTTTATCTGTTTCTTTGCGATGTAATGTGGTAACTAGTTCGTTGTTGTTAACGAAGACCTCAACATCCAAGAAGGTTAAGCCGGTACTGCTGTGCGTCATGCTGAATTTGATGTCTGGATGCCTGTTGTTCAACCAATCATGGAACTGGGCCAGATGTTCTTGGGTCCCACTCCAATGGCACCAGACATCGTCTATGTAGCGATACCATTTTAAGATATGCTTGTTGTAAGGGTTGTTTTGATAGACAAATCTTTCCTCGTACAGGGACATGAAGAGCACCGCCATCTCTGGGGCATAAGGACACCCCATGGCGGTGCCCTTCACCTGCACGTAGAAAGTGTCCATAAATCGGAAGAAGTTTCTTTTCAGTGCCAAGCTGGCCAAATCTGTTATGAATTTGGTGGTTACTCTTTGTGGTTGTGGTCTGGTGTCCACAAATTCATAACAGATTTGGCCAGCTTGGCACTGAAAAGAAACTTCTTCCGATTTATGGACACTTTCTACGTGCAGGTGAAGGGCACCGCCATGGGGTGTCCTTATGCCCCGGAGATGGCGGTGCTCTTCATGTCCCTGTACGAGGAAAGATTTGTCTATCAAAACAACCCTTACAACAAGCATATCTTAAAATGGTATCGCTACATAGACGATGTCTGGTGCCATTGGAGTGGGACCCAAGAACATCTGGCCCAGTTCCATGATTGGTTGAACAACAGGCATCCAGACATCAAATTCAGCATGACGCACAGCAGTACCCGCTTAACCTTCTTGGATGTTGAGGTCTTCGTTAACAACAACGAACTAGTTACCACATTACATCGCAAAGAAACAGATAAAAACACCATTCTACATTACCAAAGCTTTCACCCACAGAGTTTAAAAGAAAATCTACCGTACAGCCAACTGCTAAGAATCAGGCGCAATTGCTCAAGAAAAGAGGACTATTTTACACATGTTGAAATAGTCTGTGAGCAACTAAGAGCGAGAGGCTACCCGAAAAAAATGCTTAAACATGCAACTAAACGCACATGGTTTACCCCAAGAGAGGTTCTATTAACAAAAAAAGAGAAAAAAACCTTTGGAACAACTAGTGTGTGTTTCCACGTATGGTCCCCTTACAAACAAATTTAAATCAATTGTGATGAAAAACTGGCACATGTTGTCAAATCTAGAAGCCCCATTCGCAAGACCATTGTTCGCCCTAAAAAAGAACAAAAATCTGGGTCAGCAATTAATAAGAGCCGATTTAGGGGTATCAACAGTGAAGAGTGATTTACGCACATTATGGAATTTGAGTCCAATACAGGGCCATCATAAATGTGGCACCTGTGTTTCATGTGCAAGCACAATAGAGGGGACTACATTTGAACACAACTCCATTAGATGGAACCACTACGAGTTCACTAATTGTAAAAGCAAAAATATTGTGTACGTAATACTTTGTCCTTGTGACAAAATATACGTAGGCAAAACCAACCAACAAATCGCCCAGAGACTGGCCCAACATCGCTCTAGAATAAAGCTGAAAGTAATGACCGCACCAATGGTCCAACATTTTGTAGAGAAAAACCATACTGAAAAAGATCTACGTTGGTCTGTCTTATCTGGAATAAAAATTCCTCCAAGAGGAGGAAATGTGGAAAATCTGTTACTGAGAAGAGAAGCGTACCTGATAGCAAAGTTCAACTGTGTGAATACTGGTTTGAACAAACAATTCGAAATTTGAATGCACACTGGTGTCCGCTGTAAATACACTGATCCACTAAATGTTAAGTTAGGACTACATCTCCCACAATTCTCTAATCACATGACTAGATTTAAAATAGAAGCAGTCATGTGATCATACACTATGGAACACCAGTTTGTCACTGAAGCGGGCAGGAGAACTACGGGCTCCCAAAAGACTGAAAGGTAAGGGCATTAGACAGCGGGGCAAACGAGACCCTAATGCGGAAGAAATTCCAATTAATCCGTTCCGCCTTTCTTGTTGTTTTAGTTACACGCGAGCCTTATGAAACAACAGCCATAGGCGGCAGTGTGCACCCTAAAGAAAGCGGCGGCGCGCTGCGGACTAAAACCCACAAGTAAGCAAGCCTATTAAAATGTCATCGTTCATTCATAAAGAAAACACACAAAATGTTTACCAAGGGTCCCCTACACGTCTCATCTAATACAGACCCCGCCGCAGCATCCCAGACATACGGGAACCAAAAAGGAAGTGAAGGATAAGGATAAACAGACCCCCACCTTTAATATAAACAACGAGGCCCCAAAAAAACGTAAGTCAATTGTCGTTTTCTATCATCGTGACAACTGGTGTTATAAATGTAAATCAGGGATATAACAAGTTCCTCTTACCCCTACAGAATTACTGAATGCCCTGCAGTTCACCATGATAGACTCAACCTACAGCCTATAAAGGTAACACCATTGCAAATGGTTTTAATGTACAAAACTGACGCAAATGTAAGGTCCCATTGTAAATAAGATTTCCCCTCAATCTTGTAGGTACCCAACTAACAAAAGCCCTGAAGAAAAGCCTGGCGAGCAATCCACAGGCTTGGAAACGCGTCGGCTTGTTCAATACCTGATTCGTTCTCGAACTTTTTATGCGCCAAGGGCCACTAGTTGAATACTTTGAACTAAAACTGAAAGGTGCATGGAAATGGCATGCCCTGGCGAAACCAGAGCCCAAATACATTAAAGTTAGATTGTAACGGCCTGGTGGTTAAAATTGTTAGTAGGGTTCAACTATAGCTGGTTGTCTACTTAATGTAAATATATGTGAATATGTATAGTAATGTATAGTGTTGTTGTCTAAATTGTTTGTGTAAATGTTGATTGTAAAATTTGTATACAAAACACCAACCTCTGGTGTTTGACAAAAAAAAAACCCTCGGACTAACACATTGGCTTATCACAGTGAAGCAACTGACAAAATGTGGTTATGAATAAATAAATCACAACGCCCACGAAATTTACTAAAAAGTTGGGTGGAATCTGCCTTAAATAAAATAAAGCAGCAGAAATAAATAGCGACTGGGTTTCTTTCTCTTTTTTGATACATTTGAAACGTTGTCCTACCCAGCGCTCACTTGGACACAACCTCCCCATTTAGTATACCCCCCGGGGAAGGGCCAATTCTTTTTAGCCACCCCCCCCACTCCGAGCCGTGAAGGCCTAGGGACCCCATCCTTGGGCTCTGTTTGTGTTTTTTTCGGGGGAAGGAGGCATGCAGCCCCTCCTGAACCATACAATAGCCCCAGGGACCCACTTTGCTGAGCCCTGTTTTTATTTTTTTAGGAAAAGGGTGCTTGCAGCCCCCTAAGCTGTTCTGCAGCCCTGGAGACCTTATTGACAGGGGCTGTGAGTATGGGTCCCGCCACTGGCGAGAGCAGTAATGCTCTCACAGGGCGGAAGCCAACATTTCTTTTTTTCCCTTGCACTCAAGCATGGGCAGGGAAAAATGTGCAGGGGTAGAGTGAAAATCTGCTCTTGCAGGGCAGAAGCATACTTGTTGCTGGTCTTGCCAGCCCAGGGGAGCCAGTACTGGCCACAGGGCCTTGGGGCTCCCCCTGTGGCCCCCAACTTATTTTGAAGATATGGATGCCCCAGATGGGCTCTAGGGCACCCACAAAAACAAAAAGTGTCCATCTCCCATCAGCCTCGAGGATGAGTGCTGGCTGGGGAGAAAGCCCTGGGTTGGCCCCTGCACCCCCAACGTATTTTGAAGATGTGTATACCGCGGGTGGGTACTGAGTCACCTACAAAAACAAAAATTGCTGGCTGGGGCTGCGGTAGACTTTCGGCACTGTTGCAGCCCTCAACACTTGCCATGTTGTGATTGCCCCCAGTGGGCAATGGGGTGCCCATAAAAAATAAAACAACACTAAAAAAGAATAATAATGGAACCACTCGTTTATGGGGAACAGCCCATAATGCCCTACGGCTTTTTTTATTATTTATTTTTTCTTCCTTAGAAGGGGCAGTGGCACAAGTAAACCTTTTTTTAATGTTGTTGGGGGCTGAAAGGAGTGCAATGGCCACTGAGCAACATTAACACCTTAGCCGCGGCCGTTATTTCGCTGCAGTGCGGTGGTTCCGCGGAGCGGGCGGGGCCGCGTCGGTCGTTGGACATCTGCAGCACCAGCGAGGTAGTGCTCGCGACGGCCAACGGCAGCAGGGAAGGGGTTAAAAAACAAAGTGAATCTCCTGGGTCACTGAATCCATGCCAACAAGAGACCTTGCCACATTGTTTAAAAGCATTCTGAGTTGGACCTATATCCTCTTCAACTGGATTACGGGAACCCCATGTCGTGGGTTCTAGGGTTGAATGTTTTGGCCTAAAAAACGTGTAAAAAATACAAGCTCATTTTTTTTAGTATGGCTTTATTGAAAACATTTATGACAATCACTTTCATTAAACATTGAAATGTATGAATTTATAAATATGTTTGATTTTAGTTATTGGTGACTTTTTGACAAACACAATAGGTGTGCTTTATACATGTTGATGTGCTGACCCCTTGATAAATCCAATAGGTCTGCTTTTTTATATTTTGACAAAGTCAGTAGGCCCACCTTATTTAAAATTACACCCTTTATATTGCTACATCACAGTCGTGCATGGCCACAGAGGTTTGTGGCCAGGCCCATCATTACGTCATGCAAGCCAAAGGTGGTAGATATCTTAATTAAAGTTACAAAAAACATAGAAATTCACTTAAAAAACAAAGGTTGAAGTGAAGTTATAGTTAGCAATTGCACTAATATTTTACTTGATTACATAATTATTGACATGTTCTATGACAACTTTGCCCACATCACTGCATATTCTAAAATTTCATAATTGATGCATTAACTTGTTCAGAATTCAAAGACATGGTTATTCACTGTTCCAAATGTCAAGAATTTGTTTTAAAACAAAATGATGACATTATCACCATTTTGGAAAAGGTGAATGGGCATTGATGTTAATTTCTTCTTCTTTGCTTTCTATCAGTACAAAAGCACAAGGACATGTGCTAATGTAACATTTGTAAAACACAGTGGAAGTTCCTCAAGTGTACGAGAATGATGAAGACGTACCATCATCCAACCCTCTGAGAACTTTAAAAAGCAGTTGACCCAAGATGTCATTTGGAAATCTCATGACATTAGTTTCTTTTTCAAGAAATATAACAGACGTTTGGTAATTTGTGTACTGATTTAAAACAGTTGTTTTTTTCATATGCACCGTTTTGCATAGAATTCTATTTTATGCACATGCACTATCAGAAATAGAACATTTCTTATACAAAGTAAAAAAATAAAAATAAAAACAACACATCTTCCTTAAACAGCTAGGTCAATGTTCTTATTATTTTATAGCTGTTTGAGTGTTTTAATAAGTGTGTGTAAGACTGTCTTACTACATATGTTACTATGTATCTCAGTGTGTTTCAGTATGAATAATTATGTGCATAGATGTGTCAATGTATGTGCTAATGTGTGCCTGCATGTGGAAATATATATGTTAGTGTATGCTTTGGTGTATTACTATATGAATAATTTTATACCTGGGTGTCTTAGTGCATGCATATGTTTGTGGCTGTGTATGTCAGTGTTTAAATAAGTGTGTGTTGATGTGTCAGTGTATGTGTTACTGTGTGTTTGGATGTGTCTCTGCAGAAAAAAGAGTGTGCATGGGTGTTTCAGTCTACCTGTCAGTGTATCTCTCGGCGTAACTCTGTAAGTGTTACTGTGTTGCTATCGGTCTATCAGTGAATGAATGACTGTGTGTATAGGTGTGTCAGTGTATATGCACTTAGAGGGTGGCAGTGGTCCCTAAAGTGATGGGGAGCACACAGTGTTGTTTAAATGCCCCTCACACACCAACAGGCCCCTTGGTGTCATGCTTCATCATCGGGGCCTTCGCACCCCTCTACGGGATGCGGCGTGCTGCGACAGACGGCTACGTAGGAGCACTTGGTAGTGAACTATGTGAGGGTGTATCGTGGAGGGTGTGAGTGAGGTGAGGTGAAAAAGGTGAATAAAAAATACCTGGCACATAGGATACAAATATTTATTCTGTCCTTGGCTGGTATTAATAAAAAGGTGCAGAATCTGGTTGAAAAAATACGTACTAGGGTATATCAACCATTAACAGTGTCAACATGTTTCGGAGCACAGGGCTCCTTCTTCAGGACGAGGATATGCACTATTATCCTCACCTTACTCACATGAAATGTAAAAGTGTTCAAAAAAGTAAAATTTATGAAAAATCAATGTGTAATGTACCTATCAATGTTTTATGAAAAGGTATGTTCGTTGCGCCCAATTGGCGTTTAAAAGACCTGTAAAAGAAAGACATAATAAATGTACTAGTCGGATGTCCAGGAACATAGAAAACATGCTAGTCGGATGTCCAGGAACTGAGGAAAAAGTATTTCTTTCCTAATAAAGGTAAATTGCAGAACACAATTGAGGCTCTGGTACCTTGTGAAAAAAAGACACATAAAGGGGACATATAACCATAAACACACACACATACATACACGTAATCTCCCAGATATAAATAGAGAGAAAAAGATTAGCAATGGTGCAGGCTTACTTATGTTCAAAAACTCGGAAGGCCTCATGAGCCTGAGCGTGGTATTGGGGGTATCTCTCTTCGTTGCCCAGTAAACAACCTAAAAGATAGTAATAACTGCATTGTAGGTAGTGAAGCAGAGATTAACAAACCAAGGTTAATGATACGTGAAGCGCATCCCTGGTCTCAGGTTTCCCTACTCACGGTGACTGCATGGATCGATCGCCTGCCTTCCCCTCAACGCTGCTCCGGTGAAGTGAGCCGTTGGAAGAGTGGCCCGCTTTTTATACTCTATGGTAGGTTAATTAGTTAAGGTAAATTGAATAATCAATAGCGGAAGGATGCCCAAATAAGGCCAATACTACCCCTGTCGTTTCCGATCTTTACGCGGTCCCCGGGATTGTGTAGGAGATCATTGCGCTTGCTCCGGAGTAGTGCAGCCTGGGACGCGCATGCGCGAAGCCAGACTCGCGCATAAAGATATGCGCATGCGTCAAACCGAGACGCATGCGCGAACAAAGTAGTACTGTATTCTCGAGCATTACTGACCGTTCTATTTAGCCGGAAGTGTTTATATTACCCTGTTCATAACAACTCTCATTGAGTAATATTGTAATTTTTCATTATGGTTATCTCCCCTCATCTATGGAAAATCTCTGGGTTACTTTTACGAGCTTTATTGGGCCACCAATTAGTATGTTTGTCAAACTCATTCTACTATTGCTTAGCCCCTTCCATTTGGACACGGGAATATGTGACGATTGAGGTGAACAGGGTAATATAAACACTTCCAGTGTGTAGAGGGTTGTGTTATTATATCTATTAGTGTGTTATGGGGTGTCTGCGTCTATGTATGAGTTAGTAAGTGAGTAAGTCAGTTAATGCATGCATGTGTGCGTGACTGTGTCTGTGTATGTATCACTCACTCCTAGGGTATATTAGAGTGTATATGGATAAGTGTGAGTATGTGTTACTGAATGGATTGGTGTGTTGATGGGTGTATTAGTGTAAGTATGATTGAGTCCTAGAGTGTCTCACTGTGTGTATGAGTTAGTTGGTGAATATGAGAGTGAATGCATGTGTGCGTCTGGGTGTGTTAGTATATGCTTCAATCAGTACTTAGGTGCGTTAGTGTATACATCAATTTTTAACTGGCTGTGTCAGCGTATACCTAGAAAGGAGAAACTATTACTTTTTGGGAAAAATACATTATAATTGTAAATACTAAAAAAACAATAAGGTCAAAGCAGTGGAAATCATGAAAAAGGTAGAAAACAATGCAGTGGATAGACTTGGAAAATAGGTAAAAAACAAGTAACAATGACACCAAATATAAATAGAACAATACATTTATTTGCACAAATCAATTAAACAACATTAATAATATACATATAGCTATAACTATTATAACTTTTCAACTGTACACACACACACATATACATATATATCTATAGACTGCGCTATAACTGTATTTTTCCATACTAGCTCTGCAAAGCTGTTTCCCACACAGCTTACTTCAACGGATCTGGCACTGGCTTTCTTTTCAACAGAAGGTACAATGAAACAGTTCCACAGGATCAAAGTGACTCTTTTGGGTGTGGTTTTCTCAGAATTTGGGTGTGGAATTGTTTTATTGTACCTTCTTGAGAAAAGAAAGCCAGTGCCAGATACGTTGTAGTAAGCTGTGTGGGAAACAGCTTTGCAGATCTAGTATGGAAAAGTACAGTTACAGCACAGTCTCAATGTTCAAGGACATCAAGAGCAACTATGAATGTGCATATTTAAGAATGGTAAAGGAGAAAGCACCATCTTCTACTGATGTAAGGGTATCGTCATATACATCCAACCAACCTTCTGCATATACCACCATTGCAACAACTTGCACAGAGTTTAAATAAATTGTTGTTCATTGTTCTAAATGCTAACAACTTGTTTTCAAAGAAAATGGTGACCTTATCTCCATATTGGAGAAGTGAAGGGACACTGCTGTTAATTCTTTTTTGTTTGTTTTGTTTTGGTGTAAAAGCACTAACACATGTGCTAATGATTTAGTTGATAAAGACACCAGAAGTTCCTCAAGTGATGGAGAAGCAGGAAGATGTACCATTAGCCAACCATCTCTGAAAATTAATATTCATCAGCCACCATTAAAGTTTAAATAGTGGCTCCCCCAAGAAGACATTTGAAAATTTGAAGACATTATTTTCGTGTTGAAGTAATAGAAGAGTCTATTTGCTAATTTTTCACCTTTTATTATTACACATACTTCTTTTTTTCCACTTGATGTACAAATTCCATATTTAGATCTCTTCTGCCTTTTACGACATATTGTTTTGAAAAACTGCTAGGTACTCTTAACAGCTTGTCTTTTTTCTCTGCATATTCTCCACCTTGTTTTGTTTTTCTTTCACACTCTGAAGTTGGTAATACTGTTACCTCTGTTTCTTTCTTTTTTGCATTTTGTCAGGCATTGCAGTTGACCTTCTTTTTCAAAAAGTCCAGATTAAATCAACTAATTATTAATTCACTAAGTATCTCCTTTATCAATAAAACAATAGAACATATTAAGAGAGGGGTGAGAGCTTGTGTACAGGTATGTGAATGGGTATAACAGTATCTGTACAGATATCTCAGAGGATGTGAGAGTATCTTCATAAGTATGTGAATTGCTGTGACAGTGTCTGTATAGCTATGTGAAAGGGTCTCATAGTCCAAGAATGGATATGTGAGTGGGCCGAAAAACCTGTGTATGGGTATGAAAATGGATATAACGGTCTCTATATGGCTTTATCAGAGTATGTGAGTCTCTCTGTATGTCGGTAAATGGTTGTGACATTGTCTATATAGCTATGTGAGAGGGTGTGAAGGTCTATGTATAAATATATGGAAAGGTGTTTGAATCTATGTATGGATATGAGCATGGGTATAAGAGTGTCTAATTGGGAATGTGAGAGGTTGTAAGAGTATCTATATGGGCATATGGGTATGTGAGAGAGTGTGAAAGTCTCTACAAGGGTATGTGAATAGGTATGAGACTGCCTGTATGCATGTGTGGATAGGAAAAAAGAAGGTCTCGATACGTATGAGACAAGATAGAACAGTGTACATACAAGTATGTAACATGGTGTGACAATCTCTCTGTGGGTATGTATCAAGTTGTCAGAGTCTGTGATTTAATGTTTGAATTACTATAAAGTGTCTGTATGGATATCTAGCAGGCTATAAGAGTATTTGTGTGAGTATGGGAATAGATGGTATACTGTCTGTAGACGTATTTGAATGGGAATAAAATAATTATCAATATGTATTTGTAAGGGTGTGAGAGACTATGGGTATGGGAGAAGGTGGGAGAGTCTCTGTATGAATATGTGAATGGGTGTTACACTGTCTGCGTAAGTTTGTGAATGGGACTAAAGCAGGTCTGTATAAGTATGTGAAAGAGTCTCAGAGTCTGTGTGTATTTATGAGAATGGGTATATGGGTGGCTGTATGGGTATGTGAGAGGGTGTGAGGGTATCTGTGTAGGTATGTCAATAAGGTATAAGGGTCCCTTTATGGGTATGTAACATGGTCTCACAGTGTATGTATGAATATTTGAGAGGGTCTGACAGTATGTGAGGGGTTTGTCAATGGACATAAAGCTCTGTACATGGTATGTGAAAATATGTGCGAGTGTATCAATATATATAAGGATGATTATGACATTATGTCTATGGGTATGTGACAGACTGTAACAGTTTATGTATGTGTGTGTGAAAGGTTATGACACTACCTGTGTGGGTAAGCGAAAGGCTGTAACACTCTATGTATGGGTATGTGACAGAGTGTAAGTCTCTCTATCAATATTTAAAAAGGATGTCAGAGTCACTGAATCAGTATATGAATAGATATTATAGTATATGTATGGGTACGTGTAAGAGTCTCTCTATTACTGTGAATAGGTGTTACACTCTGCATAAGTATATAAATCAAAATAAAGGAGGTCTTTCTGATTATCTAAAAGGATTTCAGAGTCTGAGTATAGGTATATGAATGTGTATAAGGCTGTATGTATGAATACATGGGAGACTGTTACAGTATCTCTATAGAAATATGAATAGTTGTGACAGTGTCTGTATTGTTAAGTGATATGGTGTGACAGTCTATGAATGTATATCTGAGAGGGTGTAAGAGCCTGCGTATACATACCCAAATAAATATGAGTTTGTATATGAGTATATGAAAGTGTGTAGCAGGTTGTGTAAATCTCTGTATGCATATCTCAATGGTTATAAGGGTATCTACATCAGTATGTGAGAGGATATAAGAGTCTCTCTATGAGTATGTGAGAAAATAAATGTTTAAGTCGCTTTATCAGTGTGGAAATGGGTATTACAGTAACTGATGGGTAAGTGAAAGGGTGTCAGAGTCTCTTAATGGGTATATAAATGGGTGTCACAGCCTGTAAAAGTATGTCAATAAGATTAAAAGTGCTCTATATGAGTATCTGAAAGGGTGTCACCGTCTAAGTATAGATATATGAATGTGTATAAGGGTGTATGTATAAATGCATAAGAGAGTGTGAAAGTAACTATAGATATGTGAATGGTTGTGACAGTGTCTGTCTAGCTATATGAGAGGGTCTGACAGTCTGTGAATAAATATGTGAGAGGGTGTGAGAGACATGTATAGGTAATTAAATGGATATAAAGGTTTCTACATGAGCAGCTCAGAATGTGTGAGTCTGTATGGCTATATGAATGAATGTCATACTATCTCAATGGCTATGTGTGAGGGTTTGAAGGCCTATGTATGTGTACTTGACCGGGTGTGCGGACCTCTGTATGTATATGTCACTGGGTATATATGGTGTCTACATGGGTTTGTGAGAGGATGTAAGAGTCTTTATATGGGTATGTGAGAGACAGTGACAGTCTTTGTATGGGTATGTGAGTTGGTGTGAGAGTCTCTGTATGGGTATGTGAATGGGTATAACAGTGTCCACATGACTATATGAGAGGGCATGAGAGTCTCTGTGTGAGTATTTAAATGGGTATAAGGGAATCTATATGTGTATGTGAGAGTCTCTGTATGCGTATGTGAAAGGCTGTGACTCTGTATGGATATGTAAATGACCGTCAAACTGTATAGATATGAGAATAAAGGAAGTCTGAATGGGTATGTGAGAGGGTGTGAAAGTGCATATATGGGTACATGAGAGGGTGTGAGTCTGTGTATGGGTCTATGAGAGGATGTCAGAACCTCTGTAATAGTATGAGAATAGGTATAACACTGTCTGTTAAAGCATGTGAATGAGAATAAAGGAGGTTTGAATTGGTATGCGAAAGGATGCACACATCAGCCTACTTCTATCTAAATGTACACATCAACTATCTTTTGATCTGTTACTATATGTATAGTTATATCAGGAGTTGGCCTAATGGCTAGGGCTGTCGACATCAAATCTGGGGCACCAGGTTCGAGTCTCAGCAAGGATGTGCAACATCCTGTGATTCTGGGCAAATCACTTAATCTCCCCGTGCCTAACAAAAATGAATGTGTCCTCATGTAATGCAACTGGTGCTCATGTAAAGCGCTCTGTTACCCAATACCTTCAGGTCAGGTTTGCGCTATATAAAACTCTGTAAAAAAATAAGTAATAATTATGTGTAAAATGCAAATATGATTAACTAAAGCTTGCTCCCTTGCCAAAAGCATCAGTGTAAACCAGATCATCCTAATATTCATACCTGAGTAGATGTTATTGCATAACTGTATACATAATAAAATACCTTCAAATCTCACTGCATACATTAGAATTTCACTCCTTGTGTCACTCCCTACATTGGTGTATACCTTTGTTTTATTTTTCCTCAGCAGGTTTTATTTATAGTTCCTGATTAATACAGTTTACTTTATTTTCATCTTCTACTCACTCTGAACATTTCCTTTTACTATTGTAAAACATTCTGATCACTTTCAGCCACCTTACTCACACTCAGTCCTTCTGCACATGTTATGTTATGTTATGTCTCAACTTTTTTCATGCTACAGCTTAATGCACATACCTGTTAAATGTGATTGTTGGTCAGTATTTTTCTTTCTCAATATCAGGTTGTCAAACCTGTCTCAAGAAAGCACAGAAAAACAAAGCAGAAGAATGGTAAACTACTCTCATACAAGGCAACAGGTGATGGCACCCTATCCAACTTTGCTTTCAAAGTTACAGAGACTGCAAACGAATAGAAACAGTGATTTCATTTTATTTCATCTCCTTACCATTTACACAGCGCTTCTGAATGGTCACATTTGTTAACCTTTATATAAATCCTCTAAAGAGAGCCCAAATGCTACTGGTGGGCTTGCAACGCGGATTGCACCCCCCCCCCAAGTAGCCTTGCAAACCTATCTTAGGCATCTGCCATTGCAGGGCCTGTGCGCAGTGTCACTGCTGCTGTGACGTGGCACCTAAAGTATGTGCCATGTCTGTGACCCCCCCTTTTACTACATGTCAGTCACCCCTAAGGTAGACCCTAGCTAGCCCTATGGGCATGGTGCATTGTAGTAAAAGATAGGACATGTACCTTAAGTGTGTGACATGTCCTGGTAGTGACAAACAGCCATTTTGGTTTCTCACTACTGTGGGGCTGTCCACCTATAGGAATGCATTGGGGATTCCCTGATAAGTGTTTCAGTGGTAATTCCTGATATGAGAGGCGCGTTCAAGTTTGGTATGTTTGGAATAGTGATAATAAATGCTAAGCAATGGTGTGCGCAGATTTATTATAACTATTTTAGAAATGCCACTTTTAGAAGTTGCCATTTCTGTGTGCTATGTGTCTGCCTGCCTGATGTGAATTTCATATCTAGCTTTTGAGTGACAGGGGCTGGGAGGTGTGTGTGGCTCCAGGTGGGGCACAGTGAGTCAGCCCTAGGCTGATTACGACATCTACATTTGGAGTAGTGGAAGGAGTAGTCCCCTGACCCTGAATAGGATTGTACCTGCCCTGTACAATGCTGGCTCCGCCCACTTTGGTGTGTCTGATGACCGAGCCCCCACCTGACAAAAGGGAAGAGGAGCCTGGTAAACAGAGTGCTCCAATTCCCCTCTGAACCAGTTTTGGTTGGTTCCCCCAAGCCCCTGTGCCAGCGCAGACAAAGGAGAGAAGTAATATAAATGTAGGGGCTGTGACCCCATGTGTGCTGCGGTTCCTGGACTTGTTGGGGGCTTGCTGCTGCTGGAGGCCCAGGAGGAACCGCCCCAGGGCTTGCCTCCCTGCTGGAGGGCCCGGTGTGTTGGCCTCCCTGGGCCCAGCTATGCCCATAGAAAATTGCCTTGTGTTTTCCAGGACTTTTTGGACATCCAGCGCCTTGTGAGCGCTGTATTTTACTTGCCCCAGGTGAGGAGCATAGTTGCCTGCATCTACAGCGCTGAGTTGCACATCCTCTAAAGGGAATCCCCTGCGTAGGGATTCCCCTGGGATGCTTTATGGAGCCCACCACGTAGTTTGCGCAGCCGAGTCGTTGCCCACCCCGCTTTGTACTTTGAATTAGAGGCAGGTGCCCACCCCGCATCCTTGCTTATTTGAACAGAGTGGGAGCCCACCCCGCTCTCATGCACCTTTCGAGTGGGTGCCCATCCCGCTTTATGCTGGTATTACAAAGGCGGGTGCCCACCCCGCATTGCGCCCGAGTGAGGAGCCGCCGGCCGACCCTGAAGTCAGGCGTGTCCGCGTGACTAGGGGCGGGGCCTGCCACGTGTGGCCAGACTTCAGGAAATGCCGAGCGGGGCTCCCGTGAGCTGAGGGAAGCCCCGCGTGGCTCCGCCGTTTGGAGAAGAGAGTCCTTGAGGAGTGGGGGGTTCTACATACACTGCCGAGCCTGCCCCCGCCGCACTGGAGGAGAAGACCGGAGTATGGGACCAGTCACCGGAGGAGCCTGCAGAGCCCGGTGAGTGGGGCTGAGGCCGTTCTCTCACGGGGAGCTGCATGTCAGCAGCTCCCCGTGTGGAAAAGCAATGTTGGCTCCCGCAGAAGGCGGGGAGCCGGCTTGGACCAAGGCGGCATTGGGGTTCCCCCCCACAGTCCTCAACGAGAGGCCAGGCCCTGAGGGATGGGGTCCCCGGGGCAAGGAGTGGCCCAGGAGTGGGGCCACCTGGCCCACCTCCCCATAATATATATTTTTTAAATGCGCAAAAGCCAGCCCCGGGGGATGGGGTCCCCGGGGCCATAAATGGCCTGAGGAGGGGGCCCCCCTCCAAATATACATATTTTTAAATACACTGGCCATGCCCCAGGGGATGGGGTCTCGGGCCGAATATGGCCTCGGGAGGGGGGGCCACGCAGCCCCCATCCATTTTTGAAAAAAATCAAAAAAATAGGGGTCAGTGTCAGAAGCTTCCAGGGTCTTCGCAGGAGCAGTATGGATGCTAGTCCCAAATGCCCACCCACCAGTGCACCCGCTTCAAGAGCAGAGTCACTAGTCGGGGGGAAAAGGGGAAGTGGACAGAGAAGAGAAAAATCCTTGTGAATTGCTGGCTCCCTCTGTGTAGTTGCAAGCTGAAATGGATTCTTCTGCTTACTTTCTTCAGGTAGCCTAATGCACAGAACAGGGAAACATAAGAACACTAATCTCTCTACTCCAATTACTCTATGAAATAATTAAAGCTGGTCCTACCATAACTTCACAAGGAAATGCTTCTCTTCTATTGATTGAATACCCTACAGGAAGCAGTGACTGAAATTGAGAAAAGAGTATTTAATATCCAACCAATTTCTCTACCTGACTCTTCTTATTGGTGAATAAGCCTCCTATCTTTACCTGTTGCTCTCCTGCAGGTAACCTTGTAACTGGGGTCTGGTTGCAATTACAGTTCAAGCGCAGTGACGCTGTCCTGGCTCAGGTATCCTCATGTAGCGCGCAAAAAGGTACAGGGAAGGAGAAGAGGGGAAGGAAAGGCAAGGAAAAGCGCAAAGGAAGAGTCAAAGTCAAGGGAACAGAACACTGCACTAGCTTGAATGAGACTGTCCTTACTGTCTGTGCTGAAGAATTCTGCTCACTCGAATATTCTCCTTGGAGTCTGTACTTCACTTTTCTCAGCAGGCTTCCTCTGTGGCTGGCGGTAACGGCGCTCACTGACAGTATTGACTGCTGCCTTTCAAGGTACTGCTCAAGGAACTGCGTGGAGACTGAGTGGAATTCTATCTCACAATTATCCACACTGAACTCTGGAGATACGTGATACTCTGACTGAGCTCACTCGGAAACACCCGTTGCTAACTAACCTACTCTGGAACCAAGTTCGACAATTCCGTTTCCTCCCGTCACGAATTCTTGACGCGGAGAAACGAGAAACTGCGACTCTCCTCAACACGGAACGTTATTGAAGTGCGCAGATAACAACGCGTGAACGTTCCAAGTACGCTAGGCTGCTCTACCTTCTTCTGGAAACAAGACGGCCACAGTGGCGGCCATCTTTGGAGGAATTCTTCAACTGTGAACAGGGGAACCAAATACCTACGCTATGTGGCTTGAACAAAGGACGTCTTCGGGCAGCTAATGTAGGCACGCTAATAGTAGCGATACTAAGGTTCCTGACAGTACCCCCTCTCAAAGACCGATTTATCGGTCCTGGTTTGAGTGGTTTCTGTACATGAAATCGTTTTATCAGCTGCGGGGCATGAATATTAGACACTGGTTCCCAAGATCTCTCCTCAGGTCCATATCCCTTCCAGTCAACTAAATAGAATAGTTTCCCTTTCTTTAACTTAGAATCCAGAATCTCCTTGACTTCATATTCAGTGTGACCTTGGATTTCTAGGGGATCTGGAGGTCTAGTCAATCTCATGTGTGGTTTCGCCTTCTTTATTAAAGACACGTGAAAGACTGGGTGGATACCTATGTTAGCTGGTAATTTTAACTTCACCGTGACTGGCCCCAACACCTTCTCAATGGAATATGGACCCACAAATCTTGGTTGAAACTTTCTATTGCCTTTTAAATGTAGATTCTTAGTGGATAACCACACCTGTTCTCCCACCTGATAAGATGGAGCAGGACGTCGGTGTCTGTCAGCACTCGCTTTATACACTCCCTTTGCTTTAAGTAAGTTTTGCTCTGCGACCTTATGAAGAGAGGCTAACTCAGTCATCAAATTTTGCACTGCAGGCACTTTCAACTCTTCCTGAGTAACAAAGAGGTTAGGATGACGACCGAAGTTCAAGTAAAATGGAGAGTAACCTGTGGAAACACTCTTAGCATTATTACAAGCAAACTCTGCCATCCATAATCTATCTACCCATTCTCCACCCTGATCAATTAGAAATAAATGGAGGTACTGTTCTAATTCCTGATTAATCCTCTCCGTTTGGCCATCTGATTCTGGGTGATAGCTAGTTGAAAGTCTACTCTCAGCTCCCAACCCTTTTAGGTAAGCCTGCCAAAACTGAGAAATAAACTGAGGGCCTCTATCTGATACCACCACCTTGGGCACTCCATGAATTCTCACTATGTTTTCCCCAAACACTCGTGCTAACTCAGAAGCTGTTGGTGTGCCTGCCAAAGGAATAAAATGACTCATTTTGGTGAATGTATCCACCACTACCAGGATAGTGTCAAAACCTTTACTCAGGGGCAGATCTACGATTAAATCCATAGAAATAGTATGCCATGGATGAGTTGGGGTAGGAAGTGGCTGTAACAATCCCTGAGGGGCTTGTCTGGTAGGTTTACTTTTAGCACATAACTCACAAGATTGTACATATTGTTTGACATGAGCAGACAACCCAGGCCACCAAAAATAACGTTGCACCAGATCCAAGGTTTTAGTGATTCCTTTATGTCCTGCCAAGGGATGATCATGACAACTCTTTAAGGCCTTCTGCTGGAGGGTTGAGTTAGGAAGGTACAGGGCTTCCTTGTAGTAAGGTAATTGCTGATGAGTATGTCTCTCTTTACCTTGAAGTACCCACTGCTGGATATCTTCCTTTGAAAAACTCTTCCGAACTTCTTCTTGAAAATTATCTAGAGAGATGGTACAGATAATCTTTTCCTCCGGAATTATAGGTTGCGGATCCACCGTATGTTCAGAATCTTCTGTGTACAGGCGGGATAAAGCATCAGCTTTGCCATTCTTGGTGCCAGGACGATATGTGATTGCAAAATTAAAATCTGCAAAATAAAGAGACCATCGTAACTGACGAGGAGTAAGAGTCTTGGCCGACTTTAGAAACTGAAGATTCTTGTGATCTGTGAAAACAGTGACTGTGTGTTTCGCACCCAATAGGTAATGCCTCCAAACTTCAAATGCATCCTTTACAGCCAAAAGTTCCTTTTCGGCAATGGTGTAGTTCAATTCCGCTGCATTCAGTTTCCTGGAATGATAGGCCACCGGATGGAGTTGACCAGTCTTGCCATGCCTCTGCGAAAGAACCCCCCCGATGGCTTGATCGGAAGCATCCGCCTCCACAAAGAAAGGTTCCTCGGGGTCAGCATGCAACAAAATGGGCGCTGTCACAAATTGCTCCTTGAGGACGCAAAAGGCTTGTTCCGCCCCTGTAGACCATTCGAACTTAACTCCCTTTTTCAGTAGACGTGTAATTGGTGTAATCAATTGCGAAAACCCTTGGATAAAACGTCGGTAAAAGTTGGCAAATCCCAGGAATCTCTGAATTTCTTTGACGTTCTGTGGAGATGGCCAGGTCCTTACTGCTTGCACCTTTCCCGGATCCATGGTGACACCATTAGGGGAAAGAACAAACCCCAAGAATTCAACAGTAGTTGCATGGAAGATGCACTTTTCCAATTTTACAAACAAGCGATGGGTCTGTAATCTCTCCAACACTTCCCTTACATGCCTGGAATGATCTTGCACATCCTTGGAATAAATTAAGATGTCATCCAGATAGATGATTGCAATCTTGTCAAGCAGGTCTCCCATCACATCATTTATAAAGTGTTGAAACACTGCCGGTGCATTACATAGACCGAATGGCATCACACAATATTCGAAGAGTCCAAACTTTGTGCGGAAGGCGGTCTTCCATTCGTGCCCTTCTTTCATACGGATAAGATGGTAAGCACCACGCAAATCGAGCTTGGTAAAGACTTGAGCTTCCTTAATCTGATCTAATAAAACTGAAATCAAGGGTAGTGGGTACCGGTTCTTGATGGTTGCTTGATTCAATGCACGGTAATCGATACAAGTTCTTAAACTTCCTTCCTGCTTCTTAGGAATAAAAAAGAGTGGCGAAGAGACAGGTGATTGCGAAGGTCGAATGAACCCGTTAGCCAAATAACGGTCCAGATACTCTTTTAAATGCTCATCCTCCGCCTCTGTCAATGCATAAATTCGACTGCACGGAAGGACTGCTCCCGGCTCCAGATCTATTGTACAATCATAAGCTCGATGGGGTGGCAACACCTCTGCCTCTTGTTCACTGAAAACGGTCGCAAAGTCTTTATATTCTTTAGGAATCTCTCCAGAATTAATGACACCAATTGATTGTCCTCCGAAGGATAACAAAGACGCAACAGAAGGTTCGGATGTACTTCCTTCAAGATGATAGCAATGTTCTCGACAGTAACTGGATTGCATCTTCACTGTCCGATTTTCCCAGTCAATTGTAGGGTTGTGGGTGGCTAACCAAGGCAGTCCCAGAATTAACTGGAACTGTGGCGCATCAATCAAATTAAATTGCAACACCTCTCTGTGACCGTCAACTTGAAGCAATTCCAATTGCTCGGTATGACTAGTGATAGGTCCCGATGACAGATTAGTACCGTCCACAGCACAAACCGGCTCTTTCTTTTCCTTACGAATGGCTCGTATGCCCAGTCGATGAGCATATTTTATGTCACAAAAATTGCTGGTAGCTCCGGAATCCAGCATAATGGCAACTCCAGCAATTTGATACTCTCGAAACTTGATGGTCATATGCAAAATCACATGGGGAGTTCGAGTTTGTAAAGTATTCAAGATTAAATGAGGTTCAGGAGCCGTTTTCTCATCCTTCACCACCAGAGCGACTCCGCCTACTGATGGCTCGAATCGTTTCCCTTAAACTGAGTTTTCGGACGTTTGGGACATTCCTTCACAAAATGACCAGAGTCCCCACAATATAGACATAACTTCTTGAGACGTCTTTGTTCCTTCTCTTCCTTACTTAATGGGCCCCTCACCGCTCCAATTTGCATGGGTTCCACATCATTATTGCCTCCCGTACCCTTTTCACTTCTCATCCTGTCAAAGCGAGGAAAATTTATTCTCCAATCTTTTTTCTTTTCTCCTTTACGTTCCGAATTTCTAAAATCCAACTCCAACACCAGATCCACCAATGCTGTCAACTCAGTAGGGCGATTCGGAACTTGTGCTAAAACATCTTTGATTTCATCCCTCAATCCGCGATAAAACAGAGCGGTCCTCTTCTCCTCTGGCCAGTTGGTCTCTAAGATGAGTTTGTTGAACTGAGTAAGGTAAGTAATTAAATCTTTTGAACCTTGGCGCAATTCTAATAGCTCATTGTCGGTAGCCTGGGAAATCCTTCTCCTGTCAAAAATCCTAAGGAATTCACTTTTGAATTTAACAAAATCACAGAGTAGAGGATCATCCCTACTGACCAAGGGCATAGCCCAATTAGCTGCATCTCCACTTAGGTAAGAGAGAATAAAGGCCACTCTAAATTGTGAATCTGGGAAAAGGGTAGAACGGCACATAAAATGGAGGGAACACTGTGTCAAAAAAATCTGTGCCTTCTGAGGGTCTCCTGAAAACCTTTCTGGGGCCGCTAAGGGAATTAACGGAGAAACGGAATGAATAACCTGCGTCACTGCCTTTGGGTCTGTGATTGGGAGACTAGTACTGGGGATTGTGGAATCCTTGACTGGGTTTCCCATAGCTAAATTATCTACCTTCTGGGCTAGCGCTCTTGCCTCTAGACGAGAAGCCACCAACTCTAGTTGAAGATTTTTATTTTCATCCCTAACTGCAACTATCTCCCTTTGAATTCCTTCTAAAATCGGACCTAAGGACTTTAAATCCATTCCCTCAGCCATACTACCCAGGTGAAGAATTTAACGTGGGCACTTCAATCTGTCAGAAGCTTCCAGGGTCTTCGCAGGAGCAGTATGGATGCTAGTCCCAAATGCCCACCCACCAGTGCACCCGCTTCAAGAGCAGAGTCACTAGTCGGGGGGAAAAGGGGAAGTGGACAGAGAAGAGAAAAATCCTTGTGAATTGCTGGCTCCCTCTGTGTAGTTGCAAGCTGAAATGGATTCTTCTGCTTACTTTCTTCAGGTAGCCTAATGCACAGAACAGGGAAACATAAGAACACTAATCTCTCTACTCCAATTACTCTATGAAATAATTAAAACCGGTCCTACCATAACTTCACAAGGAAATGCTTCTCTTCTATTGATTGAATACCCTACAGGAAGCAGTGACTGAAATTGAGAAAAGAGTATTTAATATCCAACCAATTTCTCTACCTGACTCTTCTTATTGGTGAATAAGCCTCCTATCTTTACCTGTTGCTCTCCTGCAGGTAACCTTGTAACTGGGGTCTGGTTGCAATTACAGTTCAAGCGCAGTGACGCTGTCCTGGCTCAGGTATCCTCATGTAGCGCGCAAAAAGGTACAGGGAAGGAGAAGAGGGGAAGGAAAGGCAAGGAAAAGCGCAAAGGAAGAGTTAAAGTCAAGGGAACAGAACACTGCACTAGCTTGAATGAGACTGTCCTTACTGTCTGTGCTGAAGAATTCTGCTCACTCGAATATTCTCCTTGGAGTCTGTACTTCACTTTTCTCAGCAGGCTTCCTCTGTGGCTGGCGGTAACGGCGCTCACTGACAGTATTGACTGCTGCCTTTCAAGGTACTGCTCAAGGAACTGCGTGGAGACTGAGTGGAATTCTATCTCACAATTATCCACACTGAACTCTGGAGATACGTGATACTCTGACTGAGCTCACTCGGAAACACCCGTTGCTAACTAACCTACTCTGGAACCAAGTTCGACAATTCCGTTTCCTCCCGTCACGAATTCTTGACGCGGAGAAACGAGAAACTGCGACTCTCCTCAACACGGAACGTTATTGAAGTGCGCAGATAACAGCGCGCGAACGTTCCAAGTACGCTAGGCTGCTCTACCTTCTTCTGGAAACAAGACGGCCACAGCGGCGGCCATCTTTGGAGGAATTCTTCAACTGTGAACAGGGGAACCAAATACCTACGCTATGTGGCTTGAACAAAGGACGTCTTCGGGCAGCTAATGTAGGCACGCTAATAGTAGCGATACTAAGGTTCCTGACATTCAGGCCCTGGGGGATGCAGTCCCCAGGGCCCATAAAATAGCAAAGGAAGGGGGGGGCATACAGTTCCCCTTCTTAAAAATGAAAAAAAAAGACCGGCATCGTCGAGGCCCCACCCCCTCCCAGCAACACTCTGCAAACGCACTCTGTGGCGCTTGCAGACGCTGTGGGCTAGTTGGACCCCAGGGACCCTCAGGATTCAAGGGGACTTAATCCCCCAACTTAAAACACGCCATGGGGTGTCTTTGTACAGTGGTGGGGCCTGAAGTGACACGTGTGCAAACACACCCTGTGACGCCTTTAGAAGTTGGGGAATTAATTACTCTTCAATCATGAGTTTCCCTGGGGGCCAACTAGCCCACCAGGTACCACAGGGATGCGTTGCAGACAGGTGGTCCAGGCCATGCCCCTTTTTACACCTCTCTGCAACGCAGCTCTGTGGTGCCTACTGGAGGTACCTGGTGGGCTAGTTGGACACCAGGGACCCTCAGGATTCAAGGGGACTTTATCCCCCAACTTAAAATGCGCCCTGGGGCATGTTTGCACAGTGGTGAAGGGAGGGGCTAGGGCCTAAGGTGTATTGTGTGCAAACATGTCCTGTGGTGCCTTTTAAGTTGGGGAATTAGTTCCCTTTCAATCCTTAGGGCCCCTGGAGGCCAACTAGCCCACCAGGTGCTTCCAGTAAGCGCCACTGCGCTGCGTTGGAGAGAGGTGGTCCAGGCCACGCCCCAACTTACAATGTGCCAGGGGGCACGTTTGCAGAGTGGTGTAGAACGGGGGCATGTCCTCTGTCTACCTCTCATCAATCCTACTCCGTGGGGCTTACTGGAGGTAAAAGGTAGGCTAGTTGGCCCCTAAAGGACCCCCAGCAGTGAAGGGGACTTCAATCCCTATCCAAGAGCGTGCCAGGGAGCGCGTTTGTAGAGTAGTGGGCCTGGTATGAGTACTTACCAGTGCTGCCATGTGGGACTGACTGGAAGTAATAGTTTGGGAAGTTGGCCTCCAAGGATGTCCTTGGGGGTCAACTACCCCTCTTGTTACCTCCAGTAAGTCCCACACAGTGGGATTGCTAAGAAGGCTTAGGAGGCCATGGCCCCCTTTCTCTACCACTCTGCAAACGTGCCTTGTGGCAGACTACGGGATGGGGGATGAAGTCCAATTTAGTCCTGAGGGAGTTTGGAGGCCAAGAATCCCTACTGGTATCTCCTGTAAGTCCTACGCAGCGGAATTCCCGGGCGTTGGTTGGACGCCCAGCACCATTTCTCCACCACTCTGCAAATGCGACTACTAGTTAAAGTAGCATATTTCTGTACCTTTAACTTAGAGATAGTTTTAACGCGCCTGCCCTATTATGTACTAGGGCCTTACAGAGGAGGTCATGCTAATCACATGGGTACCCCAACGCATAGTGTTCCCTAGTGTAAGTAGGTGTTTTCACTGTATTCTAAGTGTCTTTTAGCATAACATTGGCTCTAGGCCTGGTTAGTCAGAGTCAGTTACCACCAGTACCCATCTGAAAAAGTTGTGGGCACGGGATGATTTTGCAACAAGGCCTCTTTCTGCTCCTCCGTTGGTTCTTTCTGCACATGTCTTGCTTCTTCCTGCACTTTTCTTCGTCTTTGTGGACTTCTGTTGCTTCATTCTGCATTTATTTTGCTTC
Organism: Lissotriton helveticus; assembly: GCF_964261635.1. NCBI lineage: Eukaryota > Metazoa > Chordata > Amphibia > Caudata > Salamandridae > Lissotriton > Lissotriton helveticus. Next base: position 1,861,682,723 of record NC_136057.1, read on the forward strand.
TTTCTGTATTGTTTTCTTCTTTCTTCACATGTCCTACCTCTGTAAGCATAGTTAGAAAAGAGCATTTAAAAACATCTTTGAAATTCACTTAAAAAACCATAGGTTTCAGGCACGTTATAGTTAGAAATTAGCATTTAAAAAAACCTTTGAAATTCACTGAAAAAACCATAAGAATCAGTGAGTGGTTATGTAGTTATTGGTGTTGGTGTGTCTATGGTTTTGAGAATGGCAGTCTGTAATTTAGAGTGGGTGTATCAAAGGTTATATTAGGGTGTGAGAAGATGCATCAAATTATCACATGGATGATGTCATCAGTGATGTCATTTTAGATGTCATCAGTGATGTCACTGACCATGTCATGAGTGATGTAATATGTGACATCATCAGCAGTTCATTACAGGGGCGCGAGTTATAGTTAGCTGAACTAACTATAACGGGGAAATTTCTCTGGTTTTGTACGAGTGAAATGTCCAACTAACTATAACTTTCCCTAAAGTCTATGTTTTTTTCAGTGAATTTCTAAGGTTTTTTAAATGCTAATTTCTAACTATAACGTACCTGAAACCCATGTTTTTTTCAGTGAATATATGAATATATATATATATGTATGTATATATTTATATATGTGTATGTATGTGTATATGTATATAAATGTATATGTATGTGTATATGTATCACCTAGCAGTGGTCGCCAGTAGGTAGTTATGGTTAGGACCTAATTCCCATAGACAAAGCATCTTTTGTTGCTAACAACTTTGGCGCTGTTTCGTGATTCTTCAGTAACTTTTCAAAACTAGTGTACACACTTCAGCTGCTGCCTGGAAAGTTTTAGAATGAAAGGAAGGGGTCCTAAGACTTAGAGCAACACAATTTACAAAAACATTCCATTATATTAAATCAATTCAAAGAAGCAAAGCTATTCAATGCAAAAGAAGTTTAATTCAAAATTTGCATATATATCCTGTTCAATGGATTAGAACTTATAAGGCAATAAACACATTTTCGAATATATTTGTGCCCACATTCACAACAGGGAGGGGTGCAGTGAAGGGAGTGTCGGGAATAGGATAAAAGTGATCTGAGTCATTCAGTGACAAATCTTATTGTTATTCAAACAAGTACATATGGGTGGTCCCTTAGAATAAAGGCCACATCACAAGGCTCATGGGGAGTCCAAATTTGTTCAAGTAGAAGGAGCCTAACTCCCTTAAGGCGATCAGTGTCTATATTGGGACAGGAGTTGGTCGTTGGTGTGTAGTCGTCTACGTTTCGACCCGAAAGGACAGTAGGAGTCTTTTCCTTACAAATGGGTCTTCATCAGGACAAAGAAGTTGTGGGCGGGCAACCTCCTAGGGAGCAATCGAAAAATCAATTAGAAGCCAACCCATCCAGTTATCTTTTCAATGGATGGTGGAATATAGTTAACAGTTAGAAATTAAAAACCGTGTCGTCAATCAGTGTCTGAATTACACACTGTTACATCTAACATTAAGTACATGACTAGTTCTCACCTATCGCCAGGGGCGAGAGAAGTGGGAACTACTTCAAGATGGATTACCAGGTCCGGAAGAGATTTGTGGCCGTAGATGGTCAGGTTGTTTATACAGCGTATGACTATCGTCTAAAGCAAACAAGAAACCAGACTTACTGAAAACAATTAAATCATCTCTTGACTTGGATCAAAAAAGACATCCAAACCACTACAAATATTTATGCACACATTAGGGAAATGCCACAATGGGGTTTTACCTATTAGCCTCTACAGAGTCTGCTCTTAGCTGATTCCAATAAATTTTCTTTCACAGTAGGTTGGGCAGCCTACAAAGTAAACGAGGTTGGTTATCATTTCCTTGGCGTCTTTAATAATACACCACAATGTGTTGAGCATCTAACATTAAGTACACGACTAGTTCTCACCTATCGCCAAGGGCGAGGGAAGTGGGAACTACTTCAAGATGGATTATCAGGTCCGGAAAAGATTCGTGGCCGTAAATAGTCAGGTTGTTTGTACAGCGTATGGCTATCGTCTAAAGCAAACAAGAATCCAGACTTAATGGAAACAATTAAATCATCTCTTGACTTGGATCACAAAAGACATCAAAACCACTACAAACAATTATGCACACATGAGGGAATGCCACAATGTGGTTTTACCTATTAGCCCCTACAGAGTCTGCTCTTGGTTGATTCCAATAAATTTTCTTTCACAGTAGGTTGGGCAGCCTACAAAGTAAACGAGGTTGGTTATCATTTCCTTGGCGTCTTTAATAATACACCACAATGTGTTAAGCAGGTCCATACCTAAAGACGAGATTCCAAAAAACCTTCAGCTTATTTTGGCAGTCCTATTGGGTTCAGCATCGAGTAACCCAAACCGTTAATGCATGAAGAGAGAGCGAAACCTTCATCATAAAATGACACACAAAATCATACATTAATTGCCTTTGCATGCATGGTCATTTAAAGAAGTGGGGCATAACATTACTATTTTGATCGTACTTCGAAGTTACCGCTTCTCCTTAAGGCATGGTGGCTTCTATCAGGTGGGAGGAATAAAGGATAAAGCCTAAAAATTCAAGAGAAAGTTCTTGTCAATTACTATTTGCCAGATATTCGTGACCATAAAGGAATCACAGATTTTTACATTTGTACCTTCAATAGATGGGGGCTATCAAGTAAGAAAGACTGGATCCTCTGTACTTTTAACTGCTTTCTGTTGGGCAATAAAACAGACAAACACATTTTTACAAGGTCTGGCGTGTTTATACCACGATTTCTACATGAATGCGGGGCTCACAGTAAATACCTTGGGACGTCTAGAATCCGCCCGCAAATCCGTCGTGTATTCCTCAAAAAAATATATTTACTTCGAACGCCAAGCAGTTGTTAACGTGCCATCACTCTCCGGTACCTCTCTGTCAAAGCTACCGCCGCGATAGCAACACTTCCTAGTTGGTTGGGGAAGGGGGCGGGGCTCGTATCGTAGAGGTCGAAGAAAGACTAACCCTGTTTGAAAATCGTAGTTCTGAATGAACTCGGGTTGTAGAACTACAAATTCCTAATTTTCAAAAGTAATCGTGCCACTTTTTAATGCAATATGCTGTTTACAAAAGTATATATATAAAAGTATATATAGGTCAAACGAATCCCTTCATTACTGATCAATCCTGATGGTCATTTTCTTTCATAACATTTTTGCAAGTATAGAGTGCACATGACTCACAGGTTAGTGTAGACTCATCACTCTAATCAACAGTGCGGACAAATTATGCACAAATTCCTATATACAAAAAAGAGATTTTTACCAACATTTGTTACGTATTATCAAGGTATTGCATATCTATTTAGCTCGTAGTGTGGAAATAAAGCGAGCACAAATCACATAGAAAATTACAAATTGCATGAATCGAATTATTACCGAAGTCGACATTATATGAAAATTAACATATTTTTTAGGAGTGGATTATTCAACATCATATCACGTATTCTGTAGTATTCCTTTAGGGAAATTACTGGTTTGAAGACAGGGAGAGTGCACTTATCTCATAGGATAGTGAAGACTCTGCCAGTTCGCCATGTAAATACTGGAATGAAGTTATACACTACAGCTCTCTGTTATCTGACTTGGAAAGAGTTCAAGTGTTTGCCTAGAGATTCACTAGTTGTGCAAAGCTATTCTCGGATTCATTAAGACCATCAGCCACAGAGTTAAAAATATGGATCCACTTTAGTTCTCTGATATTCAGAATGCTGGGTAAGTCACCACCCCTTGGGCCAAGTGTGACGTGTTCCAAAATTAGCTGTAGTGTATAACTTCATTCCAGTATTTACATGGCGAACTGGCAGAGTCTTCACTATCCTATGAGATAAGTGCACTCTCCCTGTCTTCAAACCAGTAATTTCCCTAAAGGAATACTACAGAATACGTGATATGATGTTGAATAATCCACTCCTAAAAAATATGTTAATTTTCATATAATGTCGACTTCGGTAATAATTCGATTCATGCAATTTGTAATTTTCTATGTGATTTGTGCTCGCTTTATTTCCACACTACGAGCTGAATAGATATGCAATACCTTGATAATACGTAACAAATGTTGGTAAAAATCTCTTTTTTGTATATAGGAGTTTGTGCATAATTTGTCCGCACTGTTGATTAGAGTGATGAGTCTACACTAACCTGTGAGTCATGTGCACTCTATACTTGCAAAAATGTTATGAAAGAAAATGACCATCAGAATTGATCAGTAATGAAGGGATTCGTTTGACCTATATATACTTTTATATATATACTTTTGTAAACAGCATATTGCATTAAAAAGTGGCACAATTACTTTTGAAAATTAGGAATTTGTAGTTCTACAACCCGAGTTCATTCAGAACTACGATTTTCAAACAGGGTTAGTCTTTCTTCGACCTCTACGATACGAGCCCCGCCCCCTCCCCCAACCAACTAGGAAGTGTTGCTATCGCGGCGGTAGCTTTGACAGAGAGGTACCGGAGAGTGATGGCACGTTAACAACTGCTTGGCGTTCGAAGTAAATATATTTTTTTGAGGAATACACGACGGATTTGCGGGCGGATTCTAGACGTCCCAAGGTATTTACTGTGAGCCCCGCATTCATGTAGAAATCGCGGTATAAACACGCCAGACCTTGTGAAAACGTGGTTGTCTGTTTTATTGCCCAACAGAAAGCAGTTAACAGTACAGAGGATCCAGTCTTTCTTCCTTGATAGCCCCCATCTATTGAAGGTACAAATGTAAAAATCTGTGATTCCTTTATGGTCACGAATATCTGGCAAATAGTAATTGACAAGGACTTTCTCTTGAATTTTTAGGCTTTATCCTTTATTCCTCCCACCTGATAGAAGCCACCATGCCTTAAGGAGAAGCGGTAACTTCGAAGTACGATCAAAATAGTAATGTTATGCCCCACTTCTTTAAATGACCATGCATGCAAAGGCAATTAATGTATGATTTTGTGTGTCATTTTATGATGAAGGTTTCGCTCTCTCTTCATGCATTAACGGTTTGGGTTACTCGATGCTGAACCCAATAGGACTGCCAAAATAAGCTGAAGGTTTTTTGGAATCTCGTCTTTAGGTATGGACCTGCTTAACACATTGTGGTGTATTATTAAAGACGCCAAGGAAATGATAACCAACCTCGTTTACTTTGTAGGCTGCCCAACCTACTGTGAAAGAAAATTTATTGGAATCAACCAAGAGCAGACTCTGTAGGGGCTAATAGGTAAAACCACATTGTGGCATTCCCTCATGTGTGCATAATTGTTTGTAGTGGTTTTGATGTCTTTTGTGATCCAAGTCAAGAGATGATTTAATTGTTTCCATTAAGTCTGGATTCTTGTTTGCTTTAGACGATATCCATACGCTGTACAAACAACCTGACTATTTACGGCCACAAATCTTTTCCGGACCTGATAATCCATCTTGAAGTAGTTCCCACTTCCCTCGCCCTTGGCGATAGGTGAGAACTAGTCGTGTACTTAATGTTAGATGCTCAACACATTGTTGGGTATTATTAAAGACGCCAAGGAAATGATAACCAACCTCGTTTACTTTGTAGGCTGCCCAACCTACTGTGAAAGAAAATTTATTGGAATCAGCTAAGAGCAGACTCTGTAGAGGCTAATAGGTAAAACCCCATTGTGGCATTTCCCTAATGTGTGCATAAATATTTGTAGTGGTTTGGATGTCTTTTTTGATCCAAGTCAAGAGATGATTTAATTGTTTTCAGTAAGTCTGGTTTCTTGTTTGCTTTAGACGATAGTCATACGCTGTATAAACAACCTGACCATCTACGGCCACAAATCTCTTCCGGACCTGGTAACCCATCTTGAAGTAGTTCCCACTTCTCTCGCCCCTGGCGATAGGTGAGAACTAGTCATGTACTTAATGTTAGATGTAACAGTGTGTAATTCAGACACTGATTGACGACACGGTTTTTAATTTCTATCTGTTAACTATATTCCACCATCCATTGAAAAGATAACTGGATGGGTTGGCTTCTAATTGATTTTTCAATTGCTCCCTAGGAGGTTGCCCGCCCACAACTTCTTTGTCCTGATGAAGACCCATTTGTAAGGAAAAGACTCCTACTGTCCTTTTGGGTCAAAACGTAGACGACTACACACCAACGACCAACTCCTGTCCCAATATAGACACTGATCGCCTTAAGGGAGTTAGGCTCCTTCTACTTGAACAAATTTGGACTCCCCATGAGCCTTGTGATGTGGCCTTTATTCTAAGGGACCACCCATATGTACTTGTTTGAATAACAATAAGATTTGTCACTGAATGACTCAGATCACTTTTATCCTATTCCCGACACTCCCTTCACTGCACCCCTCCCTGTTGTGAATGTGGGCACAAATATATTCGAAAATGTGTTTATTGCCTTATAAGTTCTAATCCATTGAACAGGATATATATGCAAATTTTGAATTAAACTTCTTTTGCATTGAATAGCTTTGCTTCTTTGAATTGATTTAATATAATGGAATGTTTTTGTAAATTGTGTTGCTCTAAGTCTTAGGACCCCTTCCTTTCATTCTAATAGTTACCCAGGTCCTCAATGACTATTCTGGGTTTAACCCATTGTTTATAAACACGCCTGGAAAGTTTTGGCTGATTCATCAAGTGGGGGCTGAGAAAAAAGGGGAGGTCCAAACACGTATTTCCCATGCACTTTCCCAAAGGGACAGTTAGCATGCATACTGCCTAGACTGCTGGATGGAATTACACCAAATCTGGCAGAAAGCTAGCTCTTGGTCCAGAAAGCATACTTTTTGTGATTTGGTATAAATCCAGTCAATAGTTTTTGGGATATTAACTGCAAACCAAATTTGTATATCTAGGAACGCGGACCCTTTGCAGATCAACCCACAGTGAATCTGCTGCTCCACATTCCAACGCAAGGTCCTTATTGGCTGGCCGCAACTTGACAGAAAAGTTGCAGCCGCCATTTTATGTATCAGGAAATGGTCCCCAGGGGTGAAAAGTAGCATGTGAACTAAATGAAGGGGTCAGGTTCTAGTTCTCCTGACCCCATGTGTGTGTTATAGATGTTGGGAAAGCATGTTTACTGGTCAGCAAAATGTCATAAAAAGCTTTTATGGCCACGCGTGAGATCCGCGGATTCCTCATAGGGCTTAGTGTGGCCACCCTTTAAATCTGAGACAGATCTGCGAATCTTCCTTCTAATAAAAAATATATATATATATATTCTCACACACTCACTGTGATACCCATATAGACAATCTAATACCCAAAGTGACACCCAGACACTCTCACACCCACTGTGACCCCCAAACGGATACTCTCACACCCAGTCAAATACCTAGACAGATGCTCTTACACCTACTATGACACCCAGCCAGAAACTTTTACACCCACTCTGGCACCCATACTGACACTCTCACACCCAGACAGACATTCTCACACCTACTCTGATGCTCATACAGACACTCACACCCAGTGACAGAAATCTTAGACCCACTGAGATGCCCACATACACACACTCACACCCACTCACACAGACAGTCTCACAATAACTCACACATCCAGACACTCACACCCACTGTGATGCCCATACAAACTCTCTCACACTCACACACACACACACAGACACTCTGATAGTCAGTCAGACATCGACTCAGATTCTCACACATCCACTCACATACCCATACGCATACTTATACACCTACTTATACATACACATATTTACTTACACACCTATTGTTAAGAGTGATGAACCACTCATGTACCTAATACAGCATTCGGTAGTGTTACTGGTGTGTATTGGGTGGGTGCTTTTGTTTTGTGAATCCGCAACTGATCCGTGGATCCGCATGAGATTTAAGGAATTGGAATTGAGAAAAAAAAATGTGTCTTTAGTGAAAGGGTTGGCTCTGAAAAGAGCCTTTGTGTTTATAATGTGTAGGTGAGTACTACACATAATACAAGATGCAGGCTTTGAAGTTCATGAGGAACTGGGAATAACAGGAACCACTTTAAGTTGGTTCCGTTCTTTTCTTCAGGGCCGGTCATAAAAAAAATTCCTTCGTCCTTATGTCTCCTCCTCCAGCCCCCTCAGGTGTGGAGTCCCACAGGGTTCGGCTTTGAGCCCTACTCTTTTTAATGTTTATCTTACCCCCCTTGCTCTGCTAATTCAGCAATGTGGTGTGAAGGTTGTCTCATATGTTGACGACACTCAGCTGGTGTTCTCTTTAAAGGACCACACAGAGGCAGTATTCACTAACTTCAGGCAGTGTCTGCTTAAAATCTCGACCTGGATGACAGATAGCTGTATGAAGTTAAATGCTGATAAAACTGAGGTTTTGTTTTTTAATCAATCCTCTCCCCCACAGACTGAACTCCGGTGGCCTGCAGAGCTAAATCCTCCTCCTCTTTTAGTGGTGTCGACTAGGAACTTGGGGTTCAAGTTTGACTCTAACCTTTAAGGTCAAACCCAGATTTGCCAAGTCTCCTCAGCATTTTTCTAGAAACTGAAAGCCTTACGGCAATTCCTACATCTATTGCCTATGGATGGCAGAAAAACTGTGGTCCACGCTTTGGTCACATCCCAGCTTGACTAAGCGAACAGTCTCTATTTGGGTCTCCCAGACTATCTGATTAGAAAGTTACAGATTATTCAGAATGCGGCAGCTAGGCTTATTAGAAACGTGCCACTCCGCTACCACATCTCTCCTCATTCACGGAGCATACACTGGCTGCCGATTAGGAGAAGGATAGAATTCAAGGCATTGACCTTGGCTTATAGAGCAACCAGAGACATTGGTCCACAATATCTGAAGCAAAGAATTTGGAAATACTGTCAAACCAGGTCTCTGAGGTTAATTCTCTAGGAGTTACTGGTGATTCCCCGTTTTGCTAAAGCCAGGATTGGGGGTTGAGCTTTTGCTGTAAAAACAGTCTCCCTATGGAATTCCACGCCTGAACAAATATGGAAAGCTAAGTCAGAACTTGTGTTTAGAAAGGCTTTAAAAACTTGGGGGCATATTAGCAAGAACCTCGTTAAAATTATCGCTGTTTTAGCGGCAGGAAACTGCCACTGAAACGGCGATAATGGGCTTGCTAATATGCATTATAGAATTCCAATAGAAGCCCAAGTTAGATGTCCTGTGCATCTAACCTGGGCTTCTATTGGAATTCTATAACGCATATTAGCAAACCCATTATCGCCGTTTTAGCGGCAGTTTCCTGCTCTAAAATGGCGATAATTTTAACGAGGTTCTTGATAATATGCCCCTAAGCTTTTGGGATTAGTTTAGAGCTTTTACAGTCTCCAAGCCAATGCCTGCTGTACTTAATGTTAGCGCTGGGACACTTCCGTTGAAGGTCGCCGTGTGCTCTATAAATTGCAATAATAATAATAATCATAATACCCCCTGCTTTCTTTCCCTATTAAGTGGATTTTTGTTGTAGATGGAGCCCGTGTTATGGTGTCTGAGGAATGCAGGCACAATTTTATTGACATGTTTCTTGGCTTTGTCTATCTGTGGACAGAATTCAATTGACCACTTCCATTTCTGCCTTTGCCAAATGTTAGAGAACACCAAGGCAGTGTGAGGAAAAGTGCCATTAATTAAGCAAATGTATCCTTCATTGGGATTTACAGTCTAACCACAGGAAATGTGCTCAGGTCATTGACACCACAGTGCACAATCATGAGGTCTGGATTTGGCAATCTGCACAGATTTCAATCAAAGGCAGTAATTAATGTCACTTTAACCCTCACAGGCCAACATAAGTAATGTCCACATTAGGTAAACCCAAGTCCTTGTCAATGCCACTCTTTCCGCACTCTAAAGCCCAAAACACAAAGCTATGTTCCACAATCTACACCCTAATCATTTTGAAGGCAAGGAGGAATATAACACAGGAGAAGGATGGAGCTGAATGAGACAGTTTTCAAACTGCGAGACAGTTTAAACTGCGGACAGCACCCAATTAATTAATTGTGCTTTGCTCTGGAACAATTAAAACAAAATGATGCTACTTGGGATTTGCTTATATTTTCAAACAGTAAACCACTCCTGCTATAGTAGAATTTGAAGCTAGTATGCTGTTCACAGAAAGTGTTATGATCTTTTGAGCTACTGGTACAAGAGAATGTTCCAAAGGTGCTTGCTGGTTAAGCTGGGTCTGTTGGTTTAGTGAACTAATTTGTCCATTGTAGGGGCCTGTGCTTGACCTTATGGTCATAGGTTTAAATTCGAGGGGGTTCACTCATCCTTTCACCCTCCTGCAGTCAATAAAATGAGTACCATTAATTTGGGTAACAATAAGCATGTGCTATTTAGTGCCAAGATGCCCAATAATGAAAGTGCGCTTTACAAATAAACAAGTTATGTTATGAAAGTGTGCTAAGGTATTGTTGGGGGAAAGCGTTGTGAAGAGACTGCACTTTGAAACATAAAAGTGAAACATAAAAGTAGAGTGGTTTAGACACATTCCTTATTGCAGCTCACCTGGGTGGCTCCAGAGGAGAGAAAAGCTGAGGCTGAGGCTGAGAGAGCCTTGGAGGAGAAAATGGTCTTGTTGGTTTGTGAAGTGACTGCCAAGGAGGTAGACTTGAAGGCCAAATAGCTATTAGATCTGGCAAAAAGGGTGGATGCAAAACTACTGTGTCCAATGCGGAATAAAGAGTCCTTATACCCAGAGACCTGGTGCCAGGCTGCAAGGAGGGAGGTGATATAAACAGGTTGTTTCAGACATATGATGTAGCTCTGGAGGTACAGAGGATCTCTGAGGAGGATTGGGAGCTGGCCGTTAGAGTCATATTCCTAGTGATGAAAGGGACGCCCTAGAGAAGGTGAAGAGGTTGAGGTATCCCATTATGAAGGAGGCCCTTGTCAGTAATTATGAGTTCACCCCAGAGAAGTGCAGGTGGAAATACATGCGCGGGCGGCCGCGCATGCGCATTTCTCCCGAGAAATGCGCATGCGCGGCCGCCCGCGCATGCGCATTGGTATCCAGGAAAAGGACGCTATTCAAGAGGAAGCCCCGGACGAGCCCCGGACAAGGTAAGTGCTTTAATATTGTTTTAATAAGGCTAATTGCTTAAATAATGTATCTAGGGGAGGGCGGGAGGGAGGCGGGTGGCGGCCGACTCGGCTACTCACACGGAGTGGGCGTAGTGTTGCCGGCTACGCTGTCTACGCAAAATGCGTAGAAGGCAACACTACGCCTACTCCGTGGGCGTAGCCGAATCGGGCGCCCAGGGTTAATCACCTCTTGCTTGGTAATCTTTTTGCATAAATAAATCAGTAATTTCTCCAAGAAGTGGATTGGTTATTGCAAATGAAGGACAGCATACTTTCAAATATGTGCTTAAAGCACCTGTAAACATTTGCCGGATCCAAGTGAAATAGTTATGTAAGTTATCCCATATATACTCTGCACAGCTCAGAGTTAGAAACCAGGGGGCATATGTACAAAGAAGTGGCGGAGTGAGGCCTTAACTGTCATGGCATAACACCTCACTCGCCACTTCTGAAACACAAGGCTGCACCATATTTACAAGGATATGATGTAGCCTTGTGTTTCCCCCTGCGCTGGCGCTACACTTAGCAGTGTAGCGTCAACGCAGGCACCCTTGCACCAAAGTGCAAGGGTGTCTGCATGCAGGGAAGCATTGTTAATGTGTAGTAAGGTGTCCCGTCCCACACTTAAACAATCCTGAAGTGCCATTTTTTCACTTCTATGTGTGCTGCTCAATGCAGCACACATGGAAGTTACAAAATAACTTTTTTAAGGATTGTTTATATGCAGGAAGGGTCACCTTCCTACACATGAACAATCCAAGTCGTTTTGCTTTTTCCATGTGTGCTGCACAAGGCAGCACACATGGAGAAAGCAAAAACAAGGAGAAATAGAGCATTTCTCCTCGTTTTGGCAAGTTAAGACCAGGTTTTCCCTACTGATCATTTTGGCGCTGCCTCCTACTTACGCTGCCCTTGTAAATAGAGTACAGTGTTGAAATCAATGGGTGTTGCGGTGGAATGCCCACCGCAACTCCCACTGACCAACCCTTTCACACTAAGCAAAGCATGAAAGGGAGCCTTAGTTACAAGGCAGTGTTAAGCCACGTTAAGTGGCTTAATGCTGCCTTGTGAATAAGGCGCAGCCCTATCACCACGGAATCTTCTCAAAAAGTGACGTTCCCGTGTCGATAGGGGCTTGTACATATGCCCCCAAGTTGTTTTTTTATTAACAATCTTTAGGATTCTTTTTTTCCCACTGTTCATTGATGATTCTTTCAACAGTGAATCACTTTAGGTGTATGAGTATAGAATCTGAGAACAGTGGAAAAGAGAAAATGCACCCATAGAAGACATTTTCACGGTCACAAGCATGTGGCATTTTGCACAGTTAATTTAAGTAAAAAAAATTGAAGGTAGGTACAATTATAATGATTGCAGCTGGTGGTTGTTCTCCCAAGGGTATTGTACTAGCTGACTATCCTGCTGCACCTACTTTGTCCTGCATGATTTATTTGTGGCCCCTTTCTTGAAATGTTTTTAGGTGCTTCCACATGGAAGTTATCACATGTAAACAATGCTTTGTAGTGCCCCTGGTTAACTGCTTGCTTCATGTATTGCTGTACAGATATTTATCTATAACCTTTTTTCCCTTGACGGTATTGTGTATTTGTAAATAGTTAAATATGTTGTGTTATGTTTACTCTTAATTGATTAAAATTGTTTAGGAATATGTTAATAAAATTGCATCTGTAAAGTTATAAAAATGTATACATCCATACACCCATTCTCACACTGACTCACACACTAATACAGTAACTCACACACCAAGGCACACACTGATACAGTGAGTCATATGCCAAGATTCACATTGATACACCCACTCTCACACCCACACAGATACTCCAATACAGCGACTCTCATGGCCAGTCACACACTGTGAAACTGCACAGACACTGACACATTCATGCACAGACCAATGTATCCAATGACTCACACAGACACTCACCGATACAGCCACTGACAGACCCAGGCTCACACTGATACAACCTCTGACACATCTTGGGACATACCAAGACAAACCCACTGATACAACTCCTGATACACCCAGCCACACTCCAATACAGAAACTGACACACCCAGGCACATACTCATACAGGCAATGACACTCCCCGGCACATATTTATACAGCCACTTAGACATTCAGCCAAACACTGAAACAGCACCTCAAACACCCACATACATACTGATACAGCCAGTAACGCACCCAAACACACACTAATGCAGACACTAACACAGCCTGACAAACCCTAACACTAATACAGACAGTAACACAGCCAGACAAACCCTGACGCATCCAATAATACACCCATGCACACATTGATACATACATTGGCATACCCAGGCATACACCAGTGCAGACACTGACACAGCCAGGCATGCACCAAAGAAAAACAATAATGCATCCAATAATACACTCAAGCACACATAAATGCATACAGTGAGACAGCCAGGCGGACACTCATTCATATACAAACACACTCGGTCACACACTAATGAATATGCCCACACACCCAGGCAGACACTGATGCATGCCCTGACACAGTCAAGCACACACTAATACATACCCTAACACACCCAGGCACACACTGATGCACACACTGACACATCCAGGCATACACCGATGCATATACTGACACACCCAGGCATACAGCAATGCTGACACTGACAAACCCAGCCAAACACTAATGCATCCAATAACACACTTAGGCACACACTTATGCATACACTGATGCACTGACGCTTTCACTGATGCAGACACTGATACATACAGGCATACACCAATGCAGAAACTCACACACCCAGCCATACACTAATGCATGCATTAACACACCCAGGCAAGCACTGATGCACACACTGACATACCTATTCACACACCGATACAGTCACTGACACAGAGTTAGCTCTTTCTTTGACCAGATGGTGGTTCTAACAAGAACTGTTTTTTTTCTAGTTTTTTTTACCAGTTTTTTAATTTTTTATTTCTTTAAAAAAAAAAGAACAACAAATGAACAGGGCATTAAAAAGGGTAAGGATGGGGAAGTTCAAAGAAGCAACTGGCTTCAGTCTTCAAAACACATTATGTGGTCATTGTACAAAAAAAAAAAAACAACCATGCTTCTTCACTGTATCCAAGACTTGACTCACAGAAGACATTTTTACAGCAATGCGGCATTTTGCTCAGTGAATAACCATGTTACTCAATTATTCGCAGGCAGCTGGTATTGTAATGACTGCAGCTGATGATGGTTCTCCCAAGGCTGTTGTAGAGGTCGACTGTCCTGCTGCATCTACTTTCTCCAGCATAATCTGGTTCTAGACCTTTTTATGAGTTGTTTTTAGGTGCTTTCACGTGGAACTCATGTGAATACTTCTTTGCAGTGCCTCTGGATAACTGATTGCTGTAAAAATTTTACTGCACATATTTTGCTGACCTTCTTTTTCCCAGAAGGTATAGTAAAGTGTTTCAACACATCACTTTCTTTTCTGTGAGGTGGTGTGTCTTCTACCTCATCCTCGACAGGTTTTTTTAAATGTATTTATTTATCTTGAGTTTTATATAGCACTGGCTAGACCCAGAGGTATCAGAGCGCTGTACATAAGGAACAAAATAGAAACATAGCGAGTTACAAGGTATAATATTTAGAACATTTGTTGCACAGAAATTACAAAGTAAATGGAAAATCATAAGGGGCAGAGAAGGAAAAGGGGGACAAGAATAGAAGTCAGAGAATAGTTGAGAGGAGAGAAGGGAAACCTGAGGGTGGAGGGGGTAAAGGCCGTCCAGCAAAAAAGAGAAAAGCATTTGAGGGTCGTCAGGAGGGAAGAAGGAACAGGCAAAGGTCAGATACGATGGTGGGTCCGGATCAAGGGAATTGACGGAGACCATCTCCAAAAATGGCGGGATGCACAAAAGTCACAGAAATCATGAATCCAGAAGGAAACCCAGAGAGCATGATTACACAGAGTACAGTCGGAGGGGGGGCAGCTAGAAAACCCAAGGTGACAGAAGGCTGTAAGATGCATGCCCAGGCTGCTGGACCACGGGGGTATCAGTGTAGACGGTCCGCAGATGAAGGTCTAGGGAAGCCAGCTGGAAGTTAGGGAGGCAGCAGCAAAGTCCGGGGGCGTCTCCCAGGCTCAGGATGGTACGGAAAAGCCCAGGAGTGTCACACCACAGCACCGAGTAGGTTCACTATCACTGCAAGTTGTGGATGCTCATTTTGGATGGATGATGTAGCTTCAGTCATTGTGTAAGAGCAGAGCACCACTGGTTCTCAATCCTCCTTCTAGAGACTACACTGGAGAGGTTACTGCTTTTGGGTGTGGTTTTCCATGTGCATGGGGGGGATCTTTATACATCCAACCAGAAGACAAGTTTGGGGTATGTTTTGCAGTGAATTCGCGAATACGTCCAGTAAATTTGGTGATTCGCCAAACTTGTAAAATGGGTAACTTTGTTGAAAAACAAATGTAAGGTGGTTTATATATACACTTGTAAATATGTTCACATTGATGTCATTAATGACAATGGAGAGGTGTACATATTTGGAGTCATGTATAAAATTTCCAGAGAATCTGTGGATTCAGACTCGCAGATTATTTACGATCACATGATCAAAATTAATGGTGGTATCTGAAAAATTATTAAAAAAAATAAAATGTATTTAATTACATTAACAAAACGTCTTAGACTTCACATTAGGTACATGCATGTTTTTAAATGTATAGAAAGTATATTTATACAAAGAACGTCTACAGTAGAAAAGAAAACCTAAATTAAAATCAAAATAAATTGTAGTACACTTAGTATTAAAAAAACACAAATTAGCTGAACAACTAAACAATAGAGGGACATATTACTTTATAAATGGAATTTGAAAAACCTTTGAAATTCACTGAAAAAACAAAGGTTACAAGGATGTTATAGTTAGGAAATAGAATTGATAAAGCCTTAGAAATTCACAGAAAAAAACGAAGGTTACAGGGACATTATAGTTAGGCTCATATTTCACTCCTATCAAACCAGTGAAATTCAGCAGTTATAGTTATCTGAGCCAACTATAACTTTACGCCTCTGCAATGCACTGCTTATGACCTCACATATTACATCACTAATGGCATGGTCAGTGACATCACTGATGACATCTCAAATGACATCACTGATAACATCATTCAGTGATTGTGAGTGTTTTCTGAAAGTGCGTGAGTATTAAACATATATAGTAAGATACTACAAAAGTAAAAATAGTATTCTTTGTGTACCACTAATGATTAATACTATTTCTAACATATATTAGATGAATGGCTGTGTGACTGTGTATCCATGTGTGAGTGGGTATCAATGTGCCTATATGGGTGTGTAAGTGGGAATCTGAGTGAATGCATGGGTGTATAAGTAGGTGTGTGAGTATCTGTATGGGTGAGTGAGTGGTAAGTGAATGACTATAGGTGAGTGAGTTAGTGGCTGTGTCAGTGGCAGTATGCGTGCGAGTGGTTGCATGAGTGGCTATATGGGTGAGTGAGTGTGTGTCTGAATTGCGGTATCAGTGAGTGACTAGATATGTAAGTGCCTGTATGGGTAAGTAAGTGGCTGTTTGAGCGGGTGATTGGTTAAGTAAGTTGGTGTAGGAGTGACACTTGTAGAGTGAGTGTCTGTATGAATTGATGTATGGGTGAGTAAGCGGATGTTTGAGTGTGCATGGGTATGTAAGTGGTTTTATGGGTTTGTGAGTGCTTGTATGGGTAAGCGAGTGGCTGTGTTGAGAGGCTGTATGGGTGAGTGAGTTGTTCTATGTGTGAATAAGTGGGTATGTGAGTAGTTGTATGGGTGAGTGAGTAGCTGTGTGAGTGGCTGTATGAGTGAGTGGGTGTATGAGTGGCTCCAGCGGCTCCATGGATGAGTAGGTAGTTGTGTGAGTACTTGTATGGGTATGTGAGTGGTTGTGTTGTGTTAAATATATATATATGCGTAAATATATATATTGTAACACTGTAAATTTGAAATTCATGATGCAGCACAGCCTTTCTGGACATTAGGTTAACTGTCCAAGATGGCAGACTGCACACTGATCTGCTTAAAAAAGAAACAGCAGAGAATTCCATACTCCACTCAGCCAGTTGCCACCCCCCCAATTTAAGATGGAGTATACCGTACAGTGAGTTCTTGCGGGTCAAAAGGAATTGCAGTTCCAAAAATAGCTATGAGAGGAACAAAAGGGAAATGATGGGAAGATTGAGAACAGAGGGCTATCGACTAAAAATGCTCAAGTTAGGAGCTCAGAATGCTGATACCATCAATAGAAATGAAGCCCTATATCAACCACCTAAGACAGGTCAAGAGACAGTGGACAAGGATGCCCCCCCATCAGACTTATAACCAACTTCAGTAGTCAGTCTACAAAATTTAAGCAAATCATCAAAAAAAAGATGGGACATCTTAACGCAAGATCCCGTCCTAAAGGCCAAACTGGGACAAAGTGCAGCCATCACGTACAGAAGAAGTCTTTCCCTGAAGGATATTCTAGTTAGGAGCCACATGACACAACATAAGAAGAATTAGTTGGAGAAGGGGGAGGTTTCCATAGGTGTGGAAAGTGTAAAGCCTGTAGCCGTAGTGAGAATGTAAATGAGGTTAAAATATTGTGAACTAATAGACAGTGGAAGATCAAAAGAAGCATCCAGTATGGAACTGATTATGTCGTTTATGTCATCACTTGTCCCTGTGGGCCATGGTATATTGGATCCACAACTTTTCCTGTGAAGAAAAGAATTTTAGAGCGTTGTAGGGCTATAACCAATAAAGATGTTGGTTATAGTACTGCCAAACATTTTTATGAGGTACATGGGGGAGATCAGACCACTGCAAAATATTTTGGTCTGGACACTGTCCCTAAGAATCCCAGAGGTGGCAACCATATCCAAGCTCTACGTAGAACAGAGTCAAGGTTTATCCTTCAGTCAGGCAGTGTTTTCCCCGCAGGGATGAATAACGATGAGGAGTTACATGTACACTTATGAACTATGATGAGGAGGTACATGTACACTTATGAGAGGCTAGAGGTTGACCGCATGAACTTTAGAACAGGAGTTTCCGGAGTTCTATTAATTGTAAATATGATCTCAAGCAATTTCTTGTTTGTTTGTATATTACCACAGATGTTTGCACTAATGTATAATTGAGTATTTATTGATTGAATTAATATTTTGACAGAAGGTTGGGATCATGTGAGAAAGTGGCTCTATATATACTGGACACTAAGGTAGTACAGTGTGTATAGAGTCCACAAACCCCAAAGGTATAACAGAGGTTAAAGTCAGAACTGACCTTACTCTCAAAAGTGGTAGCTTGGTCGAGCAGTAAGGCAGCACCAGAGGACAGTGTAAAGCATTTGTTGTACACACTCAGTCAGCAAAAGGTTTCACACACTCAAGGACTGACTCCAGGCCAATTGTTTTTATATCCACAGATATAGGTGTTTTATTTTTAGAACCAACAGTTATAAAAAATATACTTTCCTCGTTACGAGTACTCTCATTTAATTACTTTGCAAAGGAGCAATACAGGTTGTGCACACAATAATCACAGGTTAGCCAATAGCAATACAGATCTGAAACACACTCTAGCATTGAGCTCAATGGGTTTTCATAGGAAAGTACAGTTGATTACTTTATGGATTACTTTGGTAGTTACAGGACTAGGTCTTGGATGTAGTCCTGGGGTCTAAGCTGAAACCAGATTAGCAAAAACGTTCTAGTTACAGTGATGATTTTTCCTGAATATAAAGCTGTTTTAAAAGTGCACACTTAGAAACTTTTCGAGGTGATTCTCACAATGTTATTCAATGGGAGGAAATTCAGGTTGCAGGTACAGTACGATCGCGTTACTTTTGTAGCCCAGCACTAGTCTCCTAGGACCAGCACTGGGGGCTTAGCTCAAAATAGGTAGGTAATTGCGTTTCAGTATGCTGTACGATTTTTAATGAATATTTGCAGTTTTCAAAAGTAGACACCGAAGGAATTTCATAGAAAAGCAGACAATGGGTTCCTATGGAGAAAATACAGGTTACTAGTAAACCCGCTAGGGATTACTTTTGTGGTTCAGTACTGGGCTGAAAGGTACAGTACTGGCTTCTCTCCTGATCACATGTGAGTATTTTCCAATTCGGACTTTGGCTGATTTTATAGGAATATTTTCAGTTTTCAAAACTTCACACTTAGAAACTTTTCGAGTCAAAAATGGGTCAATGTTAACCAATGGCAGGTAAGTGAATTACCGGTTTCTAGGTGAGTACTTGGTTGGTGAAGTTAGGGTTCTGGGCGTAGACTCAGGGGTCCCCCAGGGTCAGGTGAGTACAGTTAGTTCAGTCCCAGCGGCGCAGGGGCGGCCGGGTGCAGAGGTAGGTAGGCCCAATGTTATCCAATGAGGGAAAGGGGGCCTTCGGTTGGTGGCTGCTGGCTAGCAGGCCACGCAGCTCTGGGAGCTGGGCTCCTGGTCATTTGCTCTGGGCAAGGGGGGAAGTAGGATAGGGCAAAGAGGTCACAGCCAGGGCACTCGGGCGGTTGGGTGCAGGGTGCTTTTGAGCCGTCGGGCGCTCAATGTTATCCAATGAGGATCATGCTAAATGAACAAAGGCTGCAGACTCGTGGCCGGTGACTCTTCAGTGGCAACCAGCACTTCAAAAGGTAAGTTGGGATGTTGGAGCACAGGTAGGTACCCCAAAGGGAGGCACAGGGGGCTGTAGGGTCCCGGGCGCAGGGGTGTCTTTGGGTGTCGGAAAAGCTTACCCTCGGCTGGTCGCGGTTGGGGGGGGCCCTGGTTTTGAGTCTGCAGGCGTCGGCTGGTTCATCGAGGAGGGTCTTTGGGCACTGGACTTCGGGTCCCAGTCGCTGGGGGGACGTCCTCGTAGTCTTGGTTCGGGTTGGCCCGCCGCGGGCTCGGCTGGTGCAGAGTGGTCTGGTCCGGAGCTTCCTGGTGGGCACCAGGTGGGTTGTTGCAGCAGAGCCTCTGCTGGTGGGAGTCCCAATCGTCGAGAGGGTCAAGGCAGGCAGGTCCTCTGGGTGTCCCAAGGTGGCTGCCCGCGATGGTTGCCGGATTTAGGCAGGAGCAGGTTCCAGGATCAACAGGCCGGTAGGGCTGGGGACAAGTCAGTTGTCGTCGTCCTGTTATTAGCAGCTGCACGGCGGGTCTTCTTCTTCTTGATCTTCTTTCTTATTTTTTCGTATCGTAATCTGAGGAAGGAAGGTTCAGGGAGCCCCTAAACACTAAGTTTAGGGGCGTTACAGGTAGGGCAAGGACAGGGACCAATGGGTCCCTTCCCTGGGGTGAGTACACCCCCTAGCCTGCTCCTCTCCTGTGGGAGGGGGCAGGAGCCTAGCTGGGATTGGGCAGGGCTCCCCATCTACAAGATGGCCAGAGCCTGGGGTCGTGCTTCACCTCTCCTCCTCCACCTGAGGGGTTGAGTTGGCACAGGTTGGCACACACCCCTTCCTGACGTAGTTTTTCCCACCAGTCTTCCCGCCAGATAGGGGGTAGGACTGGTGGGGGGCTGGTTGCTGGGTACAGCAAATGGTCTGGAGAAGCTCTCAGAGGCGGTATGCCTTTGAAGCTTCCCCCTGTCCATCCTGGGGGAGGAGACATAGCACCTCGCCCAGGATGTACTTTGTTGCAGACCCAAGTCAAGTCAAGTCAAGTCAATTAATTTATATAGCGCGCTACATACCCAGAGGGTCTCAAGGCGCTTGGGGAAGGGTGGGGAATTACTTGTCGAATATCCAGGTTTTAAGTTGCTTTCTGAATGCTAGGTGGTTCTGAGTGAGGCGAAGGTGAATGGGAAGTGAGTTCCAGGTTTTAGCCGCCAGGTAGGAGAAGGATCTTCCTCCCATGGTGGTTTTGTTGATGCGAGGTACAGCAGCAAGGGCTTGGTTGGAAGAGCGTAGCTGGCGGGAGGGGGTGTAGAAGGAAAGTCGTGTGTTGAGGCATTCGGGTCCAAGTTCGTAAAGTGCTTTGTGTGCGTGGGTTAGGAGGCGGAATGTTATCCTCTTATTGACGGGGAGCCAGTGGAGGTTTTTCAGGTGACCAGAAATGTGGTCTTTACGCGGGATGTCTAGTATGAGTCTTGCTGATGTGTTCTGAATGCGTTGGAGTTTTTTCTGGAGTTTTGCGGTGGTACCGGCGTATAGGGTGTTTCCGTAGTCCAGGCGGGGGGCTCTCCTACCCAGGGGTCCAGCAACATGTCTGCTGGGTGGCAGCCTCTGCGGCCACTCAGCCCAGACGGGGATTGTAGGTTAGGTTTTCAGGGTGCATCCCTAAGATGCCCTCTGGTGCATGTTACTTTAAATCCCATATTGGCATCAGTGCGGGTTTAATGTCCTCAGAAGTTTGATACCAAACTTGTCAGTCTTCAGTGTAGCCATTATGGTGCTGTGGAGTTCGTAATGACAACTTCCCAGCACCATATACTCTTTAAATGGCATCACTGCACTTACAGTGCCCAGGAATGGCCCTGGATACTGTAGGGGCACAGGGCTCATGCACCTGTGCCCTCACCTCTGGCATAAGACACCCAGCTAGACGGGTGGCTGAGGTATGCCAGGGCAGTGGGTTCTGTGGGCATGGCACACAAGGATGTGTGCCATGTCGACTCTCGTTTTAGTTCTGTACCCAGGGTACATGGCCCCTGAGGGTAGCACAATCAGTGCTGCAGCCCTCAGGGGTCTTCTCTGGTCCCCATGGCCTGGGTACCTAGGGTACCATTTACTAGGGGCTGACAGGGGGCCAGAGTTGCCAATTGGGTATTTTTGTTTCAGCATAGTTTTTAGGGAAGGAACACAGGCCCTGGGTACCTGATTGGCAGGGACCCAGGGCACACTCAGTCAAAGCACATCAGCAGTTCAGAAAAAAAGTGGAGGCATACCAAGGCAAGAAAGATGGCACTTTCTCACAGATCACAATTGAATAACAAGTGAATAAATAATCTATAGTATCCTATTTAGATATTTAGTAAAAAGTAAACATAATTTTCCTCTTTTTTATAGTCCCTTTACAGAATGTCTCCATGAACCACGGTTCTTAACACCAGTCACTAAATAAGGAAGTTAAAAGCACAGAGATCAGGAACTGTTCTTAGTAACAGCCGTTATCCTCCTTAAAAGAAATGTCATAATTTAGATCAAGGATTAAAGAAATCTTGTAATTGTTAATTGCTTGTCTATGCTCATGAAAAACCACAGAGCCATGAGATGAATTGTTGGGATTATGATTATAATATACTTTGACATTGGAGGAAGAATTGATAGATGACTTTTAGGTACTGTACCCTGATAATGGAAGATATTATTTCCTGTTTTATGTGAGAATCATAGCGGTGAGAATTTGCGGTACAACATTATAATTAAAATGCTATGTAAATTTCCTCTTAAATGACAAAGGTTTTGGGGCATTAATTAAGGGTCCTAAACCTGATGATGAGGAAGCTAAGCCCAAATGGTGCTCCGAGGGCTCTGAATATGAACAAATGTATAAAACGTATAGATTTGATGTAATGTTAGCCTAACTCCACCTGCACTTTTATTTTGATTAATAATCATTGAAATGCACATTTAAATCAATAATTTGGGTAGGTTTTTTTTACAAAATTCACTGTAACAAACTAAATTGAGTCTTTCTACTATGTTGTTGCATCATGTGGGGCACATTGAAACTCGAGAATACGAAGGTTTGTGAATATGGTCATGTCACCAAGACCTGGATAGGTCACAAAGCATTGTTTGTTTGTTTGTCCGATAAAATTACTAATTTCGCATCCACAATCGGAGTGGCTTGTTCTTGCTGGAAATCGGTAATATTATTTGATTATTTGGAAAATGGTGGAATCCGCTCGTGGCGAGCCCCGACCCGAATGGAGAGGCGTTCCATGACACCATGTCTCTGTTGTGTGTGTGTCTATATATGTATATATCTAAAATCCTTCCCTACTAAAGGCATTTAATTTCATTGGCATTATTAAGGCAGAGACATGGGACCTACTATAGGAAATGTACAATGTACCTGTAGGACTGCAACATCCAGCATACCATGCACGATGGTGGTGTGCAATGGTGGTGTGCCACGCCTACTTTAGGCGGTCCAACTTAACCAATAAATAAGTGAAAATACAGGTGAAGCAATTCTGTGTCTTTGCTAGCTCATGACTAAGAGGCGTTGTGCCTTGAAAATTGTGAATACCTACTGTACTTTTGTCTGTACTATTCATCAACATATGATCCATATATCATTCATTATATGGTGTAGGGCCTTTTTGCGTTTTTCAGGTTATGATTAGTGCCATTATTATTGCCATACATTTTAACTTAACCATGTTTTCATATTTATTACAAGTACTCATTAAATACAAACCAAAATACCACAATTTTTTAATATTTGTTACAGATGTAAATAAAGTTCTTCGTCATTGTTTCAAGCCAAAGGGGACTTGTTTTGTTAGTTGAAGTATATATTTGGACTCCAATCAGCATAGCTTTTTTATGCGATCCCCTCCCTGTTCAGTTCATGGTTAGGTACAATGTCTATTCCATAGTATCTTAATGTCCTCCAGTGCTTTTATGGCTCTGAATGTGATGTTTGGCAACTGCATAGGTTGTAATTCCTCAATGTTACGTTGCATCAAAAATACTCACAGGCCTTTAGTTCCACCCCATGTCTGATGGAAGTGTGCAATGATATCACATCAATAGTAAACAGAAGGTAATCACTGTTCCAACTGGTATTCTCTAATATACATAGGATGTTACCTGTATCCCTTATGTAAGAACTAAGAGCCTGATTATGAGTTTGGCGGTGTGGGAAAGGGTCGCCACCACCCTGCTCCCACACTGTCAAACTCATCTGCACACTGCCCACCAGATTACAAGTTAATCGTTGTCTGATGGGCGGTGCTTTGGCGGTCCCACGGCAGTACCTGTTAGCAAGGCACTGCAATGGGAGTGCCAAAGCACATTCCACACAGCATGGACTGTGAAGTTCATGCTGTGAAGGAACTGAGGCTGCATGCGTCCCCTGGCTCAGATGCAAAAAGGGACCCTGTAGTGCTCCCTCAGTTTCCTCACTAGCACAGATTTCATGGCCTGTTCACCACCATGAAACCTGTTGCTGTGAGGAAACTCATAATATGCTTGGTGGTGCTGCAGCAGCATCGCAATACAAAAGGGGATCACCAGCATATTTCTGGGCCAGACCACGGCGCCACAGCCGAGGGATCACAGATCACCTGAGGTTGCGGCTGCCCTGTGGTGGAGGGACCGCCACACTCGTAATGCAATGGTAGGACCACCAGTGGGGCAGTTCCCGTCATGCCACCGCGAGTTTGGCGGTCCAATGACCCGGCAAACTTGTAATCAGCCCCTGAGTGTCTGGACTATTGCAGCCCAATGCTAGTCTACTTAATTCGATACATTTTCAAAAAGTGAATCACATGCCGATACGATGGACCTCCCATGTGGATTTACTAGTGTCTTACGGATTTTAGGTAAAAAGTAGAACGTGGGCATCATAGGATGGTCTTTCTTCATGTATTTATATTTAACATTGTTTATCAAAAGATATTAATGCCACTGCCTGAGGCTTTCATTAAGGGTACTGACATTTTTTAAATTGGATTATTGTTTAGTTTCTTGAAATTCATATAATTCTGTAGTAGTCTGTATGCTTCCTTGATGTAGTCTTTTGTAGCGAGAATAACAATTTTTCCACCCTTCTCCACCGTTTTTAGGGTGATTGAGTCATTCTCCATTAGACTTTTTGATGTGGCATGTTCATTATTTGACAGAACGGTGGAACCCTTGTGTCATGTTTAAGGGTGCTGCATTGGTGACAGCCAGAAATGCTCCTTTGTACGAGAGAGCAGAACTGTGCAATATCTTAGTAGAAATGCCATATTTCAGCTCTTTTCCTTTCATGCAACGCAATACAGTGACTTCCCTTTTTGCACTGTGTTGCATGAAATGTTGGTAAATATTCCCTGGTATGATTAGATGCTAGTCCATGACCCGGTGCAGGCAGCCTCAGAATGGTATACATCCATCCGTAGTCAGTAGGCGGATTCAAAGCCCAGACCCAACGGGTTGGCGATCATGACCCCCAGGTGACCCAAAATACCAGAAGTCCTTGAATAGGTGGCTTTTCCCCTGAAATTATTTCCTCCACTGTTGTTTCAGTAATCACATTGAGCAATTGCAATTTGCAACACTTTTAAATCCAAGCCAATGAACAGCATATTTATTCATTTCTACCCAGTTTTTTTATCAGAAATTGATATGGGGCTAGAATATTGTGGGACAAATTTCCCCTAATTGAAATATTGTGTCATAAATAACGTTCAGAAAATATTTAGCGTTAATAAAAATAAATCTACACACAATGAGACAATCTTTTTGTAGACGATATTAGTGGCAGGCAAATTTTTGGAATACGAGATTCTGGGATCACTTTGAATTATTTAGAGGGAATTACATCTGCTTCAAATCAACAGTTTGAATGCAAATGGTTGGGAAACGCCCATATGCAGCTGGTTTAAATCAGTGCTTGATTTGTGAAAAACACAGGGCCTCATTTATGAGGTTTTGGCGCAGGGCAGTGCTGCGAGGAATCTTGGTCTGCTGCCCTGCTTCAAAAGAAAAGGGCAGGATCTATGAGATACGGCACATTCCTGTCCTTTTCTCAGGCGCAGGTGCCCAGTTGCTATGCGCCAATGCAGGCACCCTTGCACCATGGCTGTGTTGCAGGCTGATTGATTTTATGCAGGAAGTGACACTTTCCTGCACAAAATCAACCAATTCAGATGATTTCCTCCAGGATGCGTTACAGCAAACAAATGATGAACGGAATGCTGACAATGCAAACGTTCTCCCCCAGTCAAAACATCTGGGTTAAATCCAACATTCGTTTGCCCACTACGCCACCCCAGTTTGGACCCAGCCATATGCAAATCAGTCTTGACCCGTTGCCCCATGGGAACAGTCCAGACCGAACTGCCAGGCCATGTCCTCCCTAGACCAGAACCAAGCATCCTGGAACCGGTTTCAGGGTATGCCACCCTTCTTCAGCGAGGCTAGCTTGAATCCAGTGGCACAGTGAGCAAGGGACCCACGTCTGGCATACCCATCCCACTTAGGGCAAAAAGTGTTACAGCAAACAAATGATGAATGGAATGCTGACAATGCAAACATTCTCCCCAAGTCTGGGAATGTGTCAGATTACATGGGTAATGGTTCGAACCCCCACAGCAACACCCATGGAACGCCCCTTTTTATGTAGTGTTCTGCATGAAAGGGGCACATATTTTCAAGGCCATGAAGAGTCACGTAAAGTTGCTTTATGCAGTCTTGTAAATATGCCGTGGCACATTGCCTCACCAGAATGTCAAAAAAGTGTTAGTATCCAACATAATTCTCAAGCGTCCACCAAAGCTTCTTCACACACTGTCTTTCACAACACTGGCAAATGCTAGAGGTAACGCTACCTTTTAACCAGCATACTCCCAGGTCCAGGTCATGCAAAGCTGTTATAAGGGTCTGGACACTTATTGTTAAACACACTGCTGATGTGTGCTGTTGGTAAAAAAAAAGGTTGACACCACCACCATGTATCTGGTGGACTGTGATAATTATTGCAGGTGTTAAGAAATAAGTGCTGCTCTCGAACACCAGCACGTTAATCCTCGGCTGAAATCATATGGTTTGAATCTACATGTGGTTGAATATTATTTGTAATAAAAAAATCATGAGAGAGGTAACAGCAGAGGCCCCCCAGAAACTGTGAAAATATGTCTTTTACACCTTTGGGGAGAGGACCTACCATCAGAATATGGTTGTCATTGGGTCTTATGGTGGCCAAGAGAAATATTGCACGCCTATGGGGGTGCTGTGGGGGCCCCAACAGTGGTGGACTGGGAGCAGACATGGATTGGTGCATGACAAATGAGAAATATCTCTTGGGTTAGGTTGTCCATGCAAGTGGGAGTAAGTCTGGGCAGGATGGCTTTCATAAAAAGGTTTAAGCATGGAACCCACTTTAATTCATGACGTTCCAGAGCAGGGCTCCCCCTGAATTTCATAAACAAATCTATAAAGCGTTAACCTCCGCCACAACTCAGATACTTTAATCTACTTGTATTACTTTGATGGGGTCCCCATCACCCCCTTAAAGTGGCGTATAAAAATGTACTACTGATGGTTTTTTTTTCTTGCTGCTCACTCCTCATAGTTTACTTTATTGTCTTTCTTCTTCTTTAAAATAAAAATATCTTTAAAAATCTATTATATATATACATTTTTAATAAAAATGGCCTGTAGCATATTAATGCTATACGTGCTCAGACCCATGTGGTTCTGGGGTGGACTCCGAACAGGATCTACGCCACATGCGGGCAGTGTTAGGGTGTGGTTAATGTTGTGTATGAGGTAATGCACAATGTGTGAGTGTATACTGAAGAATAAAGAAGTGTTTCACTGCACCTTCTTTGTAGCATATTTCACATGCATGCTCCAGGGCTGAGGAAGACTTTGCATCTGGCGACGAGTAGGGAATATGTGCTCCAAAGAAACAAGGCTGCTCTCCCTGAGAGTTTGCAACGGTACACGTGCATGCCACGTGTGCCTCAAATCGATGCAAAGCAGCCTGCGATCGGTAGATGTGGAGTCAAAGTCTGCTCCAACACATACACAGCCAAAGAAGACATCAAAGGCCCTGCAGAGGAGCACATCCAAAACACCCGGCAAAACAGTTGGCTAAGTGGTCAACAGAGACGCCGTGCGCAGAATATGGAGCAATTATTCCGATGAAGGAGAAAAAAAACAGAAAAAGAACAACAACCAGTCACTCAGACTTTACAGTAACATAGCTGAATGTGCTGCCAATTATCTTAGTGCCAGTATTTAGACTGATACTTAACTGATCAAAGGACCCTCATTCTTGGAGATCTGTTTCTTCATTTTTGTTTTTGATTTCTCTTAACTAAGTGGGTTCCTGTAGAGTAAAAGGAATATCAGATGAATCCTTCCTGAAGTTAAGGAGCAAATTAAGTATAGCTCTTATACAGAATATATTATTATGTTATGCTAGAAAGCTGCATGGGGATTAGTTTCCTCTACAGATATTCTGCTGACATGCACCATTTTAAGTAGTACATAGGGGGGTGCTATTGAGCTTTTTATTTTGTTTTATTATTATTTTTCTACACTACCTTATTGCATAACCCTATTGATACCCTTACTTTCATTCTCTGTATATGAGAACAACTGATCGTACTCGGACAGTCTGTTAATACATAGTGGAAGAAGGGAATTACTCAGGTAGTGTAGAGAGACATACCGTACTTCTATACTATCATTTCCATACAGCACTTTGTCACACACTCATATATTCTGTCTCTTTTATTGGGAATTTCTCCTGGGTGTCTAGTCCAGTCCTTGAGTGGGAAACATTCCGTGACATTTTATTCTTCCCTCCTTGTTTTTCCTTCTTCTCCTGATTTACTAATGTTACTTTGTCTTTGTTGGGTACAGTGAGTGAACAGTGGAAGTTGGGACCTCTCGCCTTGCATGTGAGTCCTGTGGAAATGCAGGTAAGAGCTTTACAATAAGTCGGCATCTTCAATCAAAAGAAAGTTATGCTTCCAATGTGGATTTTCGTTTCCCTATGAAGGTGAATGTCCAGCCATCAGACATGTCTGAAAAGGTCATGGGAAAGAGAATTATTTCAAAACTATGTGCCAAGCTAAAGAAGTGTGGTACAAAAGGGGGTGGTGATGGACAGAGCATCTGAATCAATCAAACACTCACACCCAGTCAAAAGATCTGGGTTTAATCCATCACCGTTCTTTAGCCCACTCTGCCACCCCAGTTCAGACATGGCTATATGCAAATCAGTCTGACCCTGTGCCTCATGGGAACAGTCCAGCCCGAACTGCCAAGCTAAAGAAGTGTGCCACGACGCAAAGAATAGATGAACTCAAGAATGCTCTAGAAGCACTTGCACAACGCCCCAAAATCAAAAAGCAACATCAGCTAAAAAAATGGAAACTAGGCAAAATCAATCATTGTCAAGCTCATCATAAAAACTCTTCGACGTAACTGTTAAGCACCAACTAAGAAGATGAGTGTGGGCTAATTGTATCAACCAAAGAGCAGCGTGCACATGTTGGGTTACCTGCCTGTAAAGAAGAACACGGTTCAAAGAAAACTCACCAAACAAAGCAACAAGGTTCATTTGGACATTGAATCAAAATCACTCTGAAAGAGATCAATCACGCAATAACTTTCACCATAAACCATGGTGAGTCAATTAATATAATGCCAGTGGAAAAGTTCAACAGCCTATCTCCTGTGCCTTGCCTTATCCCATCAAGCACAAAGATATAGTGAGCGACCCTTGACCCTGCCTGCAGTCCAGGTCGCTCCCACGCCACACAGCACCACCAGTGTGTCTGGGCCCTCCCCCGTGCTGCCGATTCTGCCGCGAGTTCGCAGCTGCTGTCCCCTGTGCCCCTGCCGCCTGGTTTGCACTGTAACAGTTTTTTTGCCATTGCTGTACTGTAACAGTTGTTTTCCTTTGTACCGCTTTGCCCCTTCGTGTTCTATTTTGCCCTCATTGCCATTCTGCTCCCTCCCCCCCTTTTTTCTGGTTATCTCAGCCGTTCCCGCTGCTGCTCCCCTGCAGCCCCGCCCCCTCGCTTTCCCATTCGCCACCCCGCTCCCACCTCCCAGAAGATCTTCCCTCCCTCCTCGTCCTAAATGGCGTCTGCTGCGCGGCAGTGAGAGCGACCCTTGACCCTGCCTGCAGGCCAGGTTGCTTCCACACCACACAGCACCACCAGTGTATCTGGGCCCTCCCCCCTGCTGCCGATTCTGCCGCGAGTTCGCAGCTGCTGTCCCCTGTGCCCCTGCCGCCTGGTTTGCACTGTAACTGTTTTTTTGCCATTGCTGTACTGTAACAGTTGTTTTCCTTTGTACCGCTTTGCCCCTTCGTGTTCTATTTTGCCCTCATTGCCATTCTGCTCCCTCCCCCTCCCTCCCCCCCTTTTTTCTGGTTATCTCAGCCGTTCCCGCTGCTGCTCCCCTGCAGCCCCGCCCCCTCGCTTTCCCATTCGCCACCCCGCTCCCACCTCCCAGAAGATCTTCCCTCCCTCCTCGTCCTAAATGGCGTCTGCTGCGCGGCAGTGAGAGCGACCCTTGACCCTGCCTGCAGGCCAGGTTGCTTCCACACCACACAGCACCACCAGTGTATCTGGGCCCTCCCCCCTGCTGCCGATTCTGCCGCGAGTTCGCAGCTGCTGTCCGCTGTGCCCCTGACGCCTGGTTTGCGCTGTAACTGTTTTTTCTGCCATTACTGTACTGTAACTGTTTTTTCCTTTGTACCGCTCTACCCCTTCGTGTTCTGTGTATTTTGCCCTCATCGCCATTCTGCTCCCTCCCCCCCCTTTTTTCAGGTTATCCCAGCTGTTCCCGCCGCTGCTCCCCTGCGGCCCGCCTCCTCGTTTTCCCATTCGCCACCCCGCTCCCACCTCCCAGAATATCTTCCCTCCCTCCTCGCCCTAAATGGCGTCTGCTGCGCGGCAGTGAGAGCGACCCTTGACCCTGTCTGCAGGTCAGGTCGCTTCCACGCCACACAGCACCACCAGTGTATCTGGGCCCTCCCCCGTGCTGCCGATTCTGCCACGAGTTCACAGCTGCTGTCTGCTGTGCCCATGCCGCCTGGTTTGCGCTGTAACTGTTTTTTCTGCCATTACTGTACTGTAACTGTTTTTTCCTTTGTACCGCTCTACCCCTTCGTGTTCTGTGTATTTTGCCCTCATCGCCGTTCAGCTCCCTCCACCCCCTTTTTTCTGGTTATCCCAGCCGTTCCCGCCGCTGCTCTCCTGCGGCCCTGCCCCCTCGCTTTCCCATTCGCCACCCCGCTCCCGCCTCCCAGAAGCTCTTCCCTCCCTCCTCACCCTAAATGGCGTCTGCTGCGCGGCAGTGAGAGTGACCCTTGACCCTGCCTGCAGGCCAGGTCGCTCCCATGGCGCACAGCACCACCAGTGTATCTGGGCCCTCCCCCGTGCTGCTGATTCTGCTGCGAGTTCGCAGCTGCTGTCTGCTGTGCCCCTGCCGCCTGGTTTGCACTGTAACTTTTTTTTTCTGCCATTACTGTACTGTAACAGTTGTTTTCCTTTGTACCGCTTTGCCCCTTCGTGTTCTATTTTGCCCTCATTGCCATTCTGCTCCCTCCCCCCTCCCTCCCCCCCTTTTTTCTGGTTATCTCAGCCGTTCCCGCTGCTGCTCCCCTGCAGCCCTGCCCCCTCGCTTTCCCATTCGCCACCCCGCTCCCGCCTCCCAGAAGCTCTTCCCTCCCTCCTCACCCTAAATGGCGTCTGCTGCGCGGCAGTGAGAGTGACCCTTGACCCTGCCTGCAGGCCAGGTCGCGCCCATGGCGCACAGCACCACCAGTGTATCTGGGCCCTCCCCCGTGCTGCTGATTCTGCCGCGAGTTCGCAGCTGCTGTCTGCTGTGCCCCTGCCGCCTGGTTTGCACTGTAACTGTTTTTTCTGCCATTACTGTACTGTAACTGTTTTTTCCTGTGTACCGCTCTACCCCTTCGTTTTCTGTCTATTTTGCCCTCATCGCCGTTCTGCTCCCTCCCCCCCATTTTTTCTGGTTATCACAGCCGTTTCTGCTGCTGCTCCCCTGCGGCCCCGCCCCCTCGCTTTCCCATTCGCCACCCTGCTCCCGCCTCCCAGCTGCTCCTCCCTCCCTCCTCGCCCTAAATGGCAACCCCTGCGTGGCCGCGCCACTGGCATGCTGGATGCAAGCCCGTCTGCGCCCGTCCACGCCTGGACCGCGCCCAGCGCCAGATCCCCTGGAGCCCGTGAACGACACGCCACCCGACTCCGATACGACGCCACCACCCTCCTCGCACTCAACACCGTCCGATACCACACCTGCTTCCAGGCCGCCCCAAAACGGACCGACAGACCCTTCTCCTGCCGCACCTGCAGCTTCACCTGCGACAGATCCACCAAACCCCCAAGAACTGGACCTAACCACCTCAGCTGCATACTCCTCAACTCCCGCTCCACACGCAAACATGCCGTCGAGCTCTGGGACCAGCTCGACACCTCCGCCCCAGACATGGCTATCCTGACCGAGACCTGGTGGAACGACTCCTCGGCGCCCGACATCGCCATAGCCATCCCGGATGGCTACAAGGTCACCCGCAGGGATCGCGCCAACGGAACCAAAGGAGGAATAGCCATTGTCCACAAATCCACCCTCAAGGTTGCCACCCACGCAGAAGACACCCTCAACACCGCCGAACACCTGCACTTCCGGATCCACACCGACCCCAACACCACTCTAAGAGGAACACGCATCTACAGACCCCCCGGACCCCAGGCTCGGTTCAGCGACTCCATCGCCGACCTCGCCAGCACCCACACACTCGCCTCCACGGACTTCATCCTCCTCGGGGACCTGAACTTACACCTCAAGAACAGCAACGACACCAACTCCGCCACTCTGATCGACAACCTCGCCAACCTCGGCCTCAAACAACTCGTCACCGCACCCACCCACGCCGCCGGTCACACTCTGGACCCCCTCTTCTCCACTAGCTCCCACGTCAACTTCGACCACACCGCCAAACTCCACTGGACCGACCTCCGCTGCATCCATTTCACCTTCAAGAAACCAACCGTGCACCACCGCACCCAACAGCCGCCTCGCCGCGGCAAGAGCAAAGTCACCGAAGACCAGCTGATCACCACCCTCGCCCAGAACCCACTCATCGTCCCCACCGACCCAGATGCCGCAGCCCGCAACCTCAGACAGTGGATCGATGACTGCGCCAACACCCTCGCCCCACTCAAGAAACCCTCAAACAGCCATGCGAGCAAGAGAGCCTCCTAGTTCACCGACGAGCTCCAGACCTCCAAATGCGTATGCCGGAAACTGGAGAAGATATGGCTCCACGATCGCACACCGGACAACCACGCAGCACACAAGGATGCCACCAGCAGACATCACCACCTCATCAGACTAGCCAAGAGATCCTCCTTCAAAGACCACTTGGATAACAATGCACATGACAGCAAAGAGCTCTTCAGCATAGTAAAAGAACTCTCCAACCCCTGCGCCAATGCCAACGACATCCCTCCCTCACAAAAACTGTGCGACTCTCTAGCCATCTTCTTCCAACGCAAGATCGCCGACATCCACGACAGCTTCAACACCACGACCGCCCCGACCACGCCAGACTTCACCTCCCATGTCAACACCACCAGCGCCATCCGCCTGACTTCCTGGTCCAGCGTCAACGACGACGAGTCACGCAAGGTCATGAACTCCATCAACTCAGGATCTCTGTCAGACCCATGCCCACACCACATATTCAACAAAACAGACGCAGCCATCGCACCCCAACAACAGAAGGTCATCAACATCTCCTTCCAAACAGCTACATTCACAGAAAGCTGGAAGCACGCCAAAATCAATGCCCTCCCCAAGAAGCCCAAGGCGGACCCCAAGGACCTCAAGAACGTCCGGCCCATCTCCCTGCTCCCGTTCCCAGCAAAGGTCATCGAGAAAATCGTCAACATGCAACTGACCTGCCACCTCGAAGACAACAACATCCTGGACCCGTCCCAGTCTGGATTCAGACGCAACCACAGCACCGAGACAGCCTTCATCGTCGCCTCAGACGACATCAGGCGCCAACTAGACAACAGCGAAACATCAGCCCTCATCTTCCTGGACCTGTCGGCCACCTTCAACATGGTCTGCCATCGCACTCTAAAGACACGCCTCCCAGAAGCCGGAATCCAAGAAAAGACCCCTGACTGGACCATATCCTTCCTCTCCGGCAGAACACAGAGCGTCCGCCTTCCACCCTTCCGATCCGATGCCACCGACATCATCTGTCCCCCAGGGCTCATCCCTCAGCTCGACGCTGTTCAACATTTACATGGCCCCCCTCGCACAAGTGGCCCGCCACCACAACCTCAACATCATCTCCTACGCTGATGAAACCCAGCTCATCCTCTCCCTCACCAAGGACCCACACATCGCCAAATCCAACCTCCACGAGGGAATGAAGGCTGTCACTGACTGGATGAGGAGCAGCTGTCTGAAACTGAACTCGGACAAGACGGAGGTCCTCATCCTCGGACCCACCCCCTCCGCATAGGACGACTCCTGGTGGCCGACCACACTGGGAACAGCACCAACACCCACCGACCATACTCGCAACCTAGGATTCATCCTCGACTCCTCCCTCTCCATGTCCAAGCAGGTCAACGCCGTCGCCTCCTCCTGCTACAACACCCTTTGCATGCTCAGCAGGATCTATAAGTGGATCCCAACCGAAACAAGAAGAACGGTGACACAGGCCCTCGTCAGCAGCAGATTGGACTACGGCAAAGCACTCTACGCAGGAATCCCAGCCAAACATCTACGACGACTACAACGCATCCAAAACGCCGCTGCCCGACTGATCGTCAACGTCCTCCGCCGCAGCCACATCACCCCCCACCTGAGAGACCTACACTGGCTCCCCGTCGACAAAAGGATCACCTTGAAGCTCCTCACCCACACACACAAAGCACTCCACAACAACGGAACAGGCTACCTGAGCAGCAGACTCAGCTTCCTCACCCAAACCCGCCAGCTCCGCTGCGCCAGCCTCGCTCTCGCCTCTGTCCCCCGCATCCAACGTGTGACATACGGCAGCAGATCCTTCTCCTACCTCGCCGCCAAGACCTGGAACACCCTCCCCACCCACTTCTTCAGACCCAAGACCTAGTCGCCTTCAGGAGACTACTCAAGACCTGGCTCTTCGAACAGTAGCAGCACCCCCCCTCTCCCCTCAGCGCCTTGAGACCCTCACGGGTAAGTAGCGTGCTTTACAAATACCCTGATTGATTGATTAATTATATACCCAAGCTGCTGCTGAACTATTGCAAAACCGAGGGTCATTCACAGCGACAATGCGACACAAAAAAATATTGGTGCAACCCA
This sequence comes from Lissotriton helveticus, assembly GCF_964261635.1. Classification (NCBI taxonomy): domain Eukaryota; kingdom Metazoa; phylum Chordata; class Amphibia; order Caudata; family Salamandridae; genus Lissotriton; species Lissotriton helveticus. The sequence continues at coordinate 1,861,717,861 of NC_136057.1, forward strand.
CCATTCATGTTCTACAAGGTACTTTGTCAAGTGCCTGTTTGCTCAGGTTTGCCACCACTGCTGGCATGGGGTTAATATCCTCTCAACTAAAACCTCTGTGCTCAGTCGGAGATCACATGTCAATTCACATCATTGTTTCATGGCCTAGGAACACTCAAGAAAATGAAAGTACAGCTTCATATCAATGAAGACATTCGCCGTGTTGCTCAGTGACACCAGAGAGTTGCTTTCCATCTACAAGAAGCTGTGGAGAAAGAGTTGGAAGCACTTTTCAAGCATGACATTATTGAATGTTCCACAGGCCCCCTGCCATGGGTTCCGCCCATAATGGTAGTACCACAGAAGGACAGTAGTTGAGTAGTGCACATGTGCGTTGATATGCGCCAGGCAAACAAAGCGAGAGGGAAAGACACCCTGGCCATCACATAGGAGACATGAGCATGCAATTGAATGGAGCCAAAGTGTGTTCACCCCTCGACCTGAATGAAGGATAATATGAACTTAAGGTGGAGGAGAACCGCAGGTACATTACAACCTTTTCAACTCATGTTGATTTGTTCAGATATAAGAGACTGAGTTTTGGAGTATCCTCGGCTGCTGAGATGTTTCAGAATATTATTTGCCGAGTTAACCAACTTGTTACACATGCTTTCAATGAGAGTGATGACATACTGGTTTTTAGGAGAACACAAGAAGAACACGATAAAGCCCTTAATCAAGTGTGACAGTTACTTGCTGATGCTAGAAAGTTTTTGGGATCATATTCTTTGATACAGTTATGATTCAAGACAAGGTGCAAGCACTGTCATCTGCTCCCCCCCCCTGCCCCCAAGATGTTAGCATCCTATGATGCTTTCTAGGCTTGGCCAGTTATTACTCAATATACATATGCGACTTTGCTACAGTGAGTGCCCCATTGAAACATTTTTTATGTACATCTTAGTATTAACTATTCATTTTACCAACCTGTTTAAAGCCAATTTATAGTGTGTTAGTTATTTAGTCAACCTTTATTTAACTTTATTAACCCCTTTCAAGACAATATGATCAATCTCAATGAAGCATGTAGGTTCTCAGTGTAACAGGAGCTACACAGACACAAGAGAGATAACTTTGTAGTGTGATCATCAGTTCAACGTCCAATAGGGAGTAATTAGAGAATTGCTAGCTGTCCCCCTCAGGCATCTAGAAGGTTGGTGATGACATCTAAATAAGTGCTAATGATGGAAAGTAACTCCAGGTGCAACTGAGAGCTGCACGGATGATCTGGCAACTCATCAACAATAGTCTAATCAAAAACTGGAAAAAGTGCAATTCATGAAGCCCTGCCTGGACTTCTTTGGATCCATGTTCACAAATGATTGCATCTCGACCAAACCCCCAAAACATCAATGACTTTAAAATGCGCACGATTCTCCTGAATGTCCCTGAAGAGAGGAAAGTCCTAAGTATGGTGAACTACTCTGAAAGATTCATGTACAACTTAGTGGTCATTAATGAAACCATCACAGATCTTCGAACCACCAACAAGAGTTCATGACCACAGAGGACTCATTGGCCTACTTCACTCCTTAATGATTTACTAACCTATTACCAGACACCAGCCTCTGCAGGCTGGCTGCGGTGCTGTTGCAGTAGGACGAACAATAGTGCCATGTTCTTGGAGCATGTGTCAGTCAGGTCTTGACCACCATGGAACCAACAGAAAGAGAAGCCATAACTATCCTGTGAGGGTCCAAGCACTCCTGCATGTATGTACAATGGCACCCGTTCCAAGTGACGATTCATCAGAAACCACTGAGGTGCATCTTCTACAGATCAACACTCAGTTCCCCAACTAACATTCTAAAGTGAATGCTGCAACTTTAGTATTTAAGTCCGAATCAACCAATGCCCTCAACACCAATTTTCAAGTGGACTGACGTTCTCAGGACCATGGCTGGCCACACTGGCAGAATGCTGTGAAACTCAGAGAACTGGAGATTGTATGAGTCTGGCAGTGGAGAGCTCAACCCCAGAAAAACTGAAGCTGCCTGAAACAGGCTACTCATGGGGATGATTGTCCACGGGTGGCTTATCAGGGTACATCAGTTTATTAATTAGGAGAATTTAATAGAAGGACATTGACATGATCAAACACCAAAGATCAAAGAAAAAACTCTAAGAGATCAGCACTTTTCACTAGGAAGTGACAAAGTCCAGGGAGGTTTTGTCTATAAGGGGGCAGCACTGTTCTGCAGTGATCACTGGCCCTACAAAGAGTCAAACTGGCTCATGAAGGAGACAAGGCGCTGTAAAAACCAAAGCCAACTTTCATGAGAAGATGTATTTCTTTAGGGTCGAATAAATGTTATAAGAAGAGACATGTCAGTGCCTTTTCTGTAAAACCACAGGGCTTGGTAGCAAAATATCATAAACAGAATATCGTTTAACAGAAGTATTAAACTGTGTCCTAAATATTGTTTATAAACAATATAATTCAATTGGATTTAACAATAAAAAATATTTGCAAAATGGGGATGCTGTTTTTGTGGAAGATATCCTGACATACAACCACCTCGAGACCAGCAAATGGTCCACTGCAAGAATCTGCAAATAAAAGTCAGACACACACAACCAAATCAAGCACAGATTTCTTAAAACTATCAGGAGGGCAGCTACTAGTAATAGTTGGAATTGTGAACACCTTTGTGGCAGTCATATGCAAGACGAAGACCATTTAGATGCATATTAAATCCCAGAAAAGGTTGAAATTGCCAACTAGCTCCCGTCCGGGGAAGGGAGTTCAAAGTATAACTAAAGCAACTGGAGAGAGTCAATATTGCAAAATCACCCCCTGCCGGCTCCATGCCAGTCCGAGACATGAAATTGCACAAAACTTTAGAATTTCATAAAATAGAGCTGAGGCCCCACACAAGCATGCAACCAGATGCTGCTTTGGCAGTAGTTTGGTGAAATTAAAAATATGTGTGGATGTATGGATCACTGATCACGCAGAAGATTTCAACTAAATTCCTGTGAAAACAGATCTGCACAAGAACAGGTATTGGACTGTTAGACTTAGCATTTCTTGGTGTTGACCTCCTTGACCTCCTCTATTTTTGATGCTGTGATGGATTTGATTTTGCTGGCTTAGATGCTTTGGGCACGTTGCCACTGCTGATCAGTGTCAAAGCGCAAGTGCTCCTTGTATAAAGTGCTATGGTAATTGGTTGTCCATAATTGAAATGTTTCTCTTACTAGTAAAGTCCCTAGTAAAGTGCACTACGTGTGCCAGGGCTGGTAATGCAAATGCTACTAGTGGGCCTGCAGCACTAATTGTGCCACCAACACAAGTAGCCCTAAAAAGAGATCTCAGGCCTGCCACTGCAGTGCCTGCGCGCAGTTTGTTAACTGCCTTGTTGTCCTGACAAGTGCACCTACCTGCCAGGCCTTACCTTTCCCCTTTTATGCACATAGGACACTCCTATAGTAAGCCCAAGGTACCCCCCTGGGCAGGGTGCAGTGTATGTGAAAGGTAGGACAAGTACTGAGGTGTGTACCATGTCCTGACAGTGAAATACTGCCAAATTCGATTTTCACTGTTACAAGGTCATGTTGCCCATAGGACAGAATGGGGAATGCTGTGTCCCATGTTTCCAGCATATCTTCCCATAGGCATAAGATGGAGAGATTGAGTTTAGTGTGCCTGAACTCAGAATTTATTAACACTAACCCTGGGCGCAAGACTACGCTCCGCCCATGGAGTGTACGTAGTGTTGCCTACTTTGCATTTTGTAAAGTAGGCGTAGTAGGCAACACTACGCACGCTATGTGGACGGAGCGAAGTTGCCCGCCACCCGCCTCCCTCCCGCCCTCTTCTACATACATAATTTTAAGTAACGAGTACAATAAAAGTACATAAAAGCACTTACCTGGTCCGCGGCGTCCCGGGGTTCCTTCTTTTATTTTGCGCCGACTTTTCCCATTGAAATGCGCATGTGCGGGCGGCCGCGCATGCGCATTTCAATGGGGGAAGTCGGCGCAAAATAGAAGAGGGAGCCCCGGGACACCGCGGACCAGGTAAGTGCTTTTATGTACTTTTATTGTACTCGTTACTTAAAATTATGTATGTAGAAGAGGGTGGGAGGGAGGCTGGTGGCGCGTAGTGGGGCTACGCGAAGCGCATGAGCGGGCGTAGCATCATACCCACTTCACGTAGCTTCGCGTAGCCCCACTACGCATACTACGCCCATCTTTTTGTGAAGACGTTTGTTAAATTGTGTGTTCAAAAATCACGCTTTTAGAAGTGGTTGGTTTCTTGTCTTAAACCATCCTGTGTGCCTCTGCCTGGTTGTGTATTAACTGTCTGGGTTTGAATGTGACAGGGTCTGGGGAGTGTCCTGACACCAGGGAGAAGTAGATGAGACAGCAACAGGCTGGTCTGCATTTGATGTGGGGGAGAAGTAGCCTCCTGGATGTGAAGAAGGCTGTGTTGCTGCCAACAAAGGATGGCTCCACCTCCTGCGGAGTGTCTGGGTCCAAGACCCTCACTATCAAAGGAAGAGTGTGTGCACTGGCAGGAACACACCCAGGTCTGGTTTGGACTGGGTGCAGAGCCCCCTGAACACAAAGACTTCAAAGGCATTTAAGGGTATAAATGTGAGAGCTGAAACCCCTGAACTCACGACTGAACACAAGCCTGAAAAAAGAATTGAACATACTTCGTGATCAAGAGGAACCTCTGCCAAGGAAGAATAGCTGATGAGACTGAAGAGAAGGACTGCCCTTGCTGTGTGTTCTGGGGCTGGCCTGCAGTTTGCTGATTCGACATAGGAGAGGAAAGGGGCCTTTGCTGTGTGATGTGTCCCCCTGCTTTAAAGGACTATGCTGTGTGCGGTGTCCTGAAGTAACTTGTCTCCAAGGGCCCGGGAGGAGCTGGTTCCCTGTTGTGGAAACTCAGGAACAGAAAAGTTTCCAAGTGTGTCTCAGCGACGCTGTGTGCGTTCTGCAGCCTGAGACCATTGTGAGAATTTCCCCGTGACTGTGTGCAAATTTCCAAGTGTGTCTCAGCGACGCTGTGTGCGTGTGCTTTTTGCAGCCTGAGACCATCGTGAGAATTGCCCTGTGACCGTGTGCCCCGAAGCAGTCTTGTGCTCTGCTTCGTTGACAAAAACAACAACCAAAATGTCAATACTGATCAACAGTTCAAATCACTTTGAAAAATGGCGCAAGAACTATGAAGCAATGCATCCATAGTTTATCAGTCGCTTTTATTTCAATGACACAATTTGTTCTTTTGTTTTCTTGTATCAAAAGGGAACATACTAATATATATGATAAACAAAAATGATTTATCAACAATGAGAATTTTACACAGCTTAAAAACTGCACCAAAGTTTAATAACCCATCATACTTAAATCCACTTTCACTCCACTTATATTCAAACACTCTCATTCAATCCAACTTCCTCATTCAATTGCCACACTCACCACATGCAACAGTCATCCTAGGGGCAAATATAGTTCAATTCCACTATCTGTAGAATGCCCCAACCAATAACCAAACAAAGCAATGGTTAATCCTAAAGTTCCTAGTGCACGTTATGAAATATTCACAATATTGTGCATTTAATGAATATTGTATTGAATGTGCACAAAATAACCAAAACTATTTCAATAACAATTGTTCGGCACAAAACAATGACCAAGGTCTACGCTTTTCAAACCCCTTAGGTCACAGGAACAGACAACACTATTCTATTGAAACCGGAAGGTCGAAATTTCAAAGAGGCTGAACTATTTGGTGTGACTTGGATGTTTCCCAAGTTGTTCAATATGCAATATGCATCAGCCACTGCTGAACTTAATTGCTTCCAAATGCTTTAAATAACAACGGATGTTTGCGGCGTTTGCGGAGTTCCTCAGGCACCTGCCGACGCTTGTGAACAATGACCGCGTATCCCAGCTTCTTCAGTTTAGACCGGCTACCGATGAATCAATCTGCTCGGCACTGCGGTTGTGGACACAGCGTTCCCGTCACCAAAGTCGAACGAATAATTTGGCGAGCGTAAGCCTGCAGTTTTCTGATTTGACATAGGAGAGGAAAGGGGCCTTTGCTGTGTGATGTGTTCCCCTGCTTGAAAAGACTATGCTGTGTGCGGTGTCCTGAAGTAACTTATCTCCAAGGGCTAGGGAGGAGCTGGCTCCCTGTTGTGGAAATTCAGGAACATAAAACTTTCCAAGTGTGTCTGAGTGACGCTGTGTGCGTTCTGCAGCCTAAGACTGTCGTGAGAATTGCCCCAAGGCTGTGTGCATAATAAGAAAATGTGTGTCTCAGCGACGCTGTGTCGTGGGCTTTTTGCAGACTGAGACCGTTGTGAGAATTGCCCTGTGACCGTGTGCCCCGGAGCAGTCTTGTGCTCTGCTTCGTTGACAGCGTGACCAGAAGTGCTGTGATTGTTATCGCCATCGGCCCGTACCGTTGTCCCAAGGGGGAGACGTGATAAATGACTGCCACCGGCCCGAGCCTGCCTTTGCCAAGGAAAGACCGTTCAACCTTCACCATCGTGGGTCCGAGGTCCTTTGCCCAAGATCAATGGAGTCGCACCGGGAGCCGATCAGCTACAAGGCCGTTGCCTGAAAGCCTGACTCTCACTGGGAGGAGCAGCCGCCGCCAACCCGAAGCCGCACAGCGTGATGCCCAAGCCGCGAGGAGAGAAGAGAGAGACAGCACCCCCCCAGGTAATACTCAGCGAGCGTGCGTGTGTTGCCGCCCGGGGCGGAGTGCGAGCTACGAGAGACAGCTCTTGGCCTTTCCCATCTTTGCAGCGCGAGCCTCCACTCAAGTCATTATCGCGGCCCGTACTCTCCGAGGGGCGGCAGTACCCGGTCGGATTGGAGAGCTGCACTTTGGGGGCATATTTTGGCAACCGCTAACTGCGGGTCAGCCAGGAGTGGCATAGAGACCTTCATGAGCACCGCAATCAGTGCCAAATTGTTTTTACGATCCGCATTAGTGCTTGCACTATGAACTGCCTTATTAATTGTTTTTACGATCCACATTAGTACTTGCATTAATGACTGTCTTATTTCTACATAGCATTGCCTTAGGACTGCATTAGATTATCGTGAACTGCTCATTAATACTGCAAGAACCTACAAGTGATTGTTGTCCTAATTACTGGCCCAGTGAAAGATTACGAATATGCATATGCTGGATATTTATATCGTTTGGTCTCACCGTATTTCTTCTTGCTAAAGATACTGCTATTTTCCTAAATCAGTGTGGTGTCCATTTGTGGTTTTATCTCTGTGTTACTTGGAGAGTGGTCGCAAATACTTTACACATTGCCTTGGAGATAAGCCTGGCTGCTCGTGCCAAGCTACCGGGGGGTGAGCAGGGGTTATCTAAGAATGTATCCCTCCTTTCCCTGACTAGAAGCAAGGGTCCCTATTTGGACAAAGGTACCTACCTCAGCCAACTAGAGACCCCCAGTTCTAACATGGACCAAATACAGTATATAGGGTTTGTGCGATAACTCACAAATTTCTTAGGTGCCCACTCATCTGCCCTGCTGGTCATCCTCACACCTGAGTCCCAGAGCTTTATATGAGCAGGTACTGTCGGGTACTGAGTACCTGCACTTGTTTCATTTGAGGGGAGAGTACATGCACTTCTGAGGCCTGGTGCAATATAGACTAACTTCCCTCGCGGTTATCGTGGCATTCGGAGGCATCTCCTATCTGGCAACCTGCCATCTATACACAAATATATCATCTGGTCAACGGTCAAACATATCAGAATTTGAATAAAAAGGACGATCCATATTGAGTTGGATGCCAGCATTTTAAAACCTTGGGACTGTGATGTCATGGTAACACTTATTTTCAATTGGAGGTGTATTGTTTAAGTTTATCCTCATTCTTGGCCAGATGCAGTGAACGCTTTACAGCTCACAGCGGTTAAAGATACAATCTGATCATCCTTTTGAAAGAAATAAGAATTCAACTTTGATCTATTGTCGCTTCATTTCCTGACGAAGGCATTGTCTTGTGCCGAAACGCGCGTAGAACAAACACAACAGTCCACTATCATTGTGCCACATTGTCTCTCAATGACTATGATTATGAAAATGAGTTATTAATTGTTATCGTTGTCCCTGTCAAAATAATTGTGAATTTTATTGTGTGTTGTTTGTAAACTGTATGAATGAAGATATGAATGAATTAACATAAATGAGGTATTGTTTTATCACTAAATGATTTTTTCAGTATCTAATTGATTATCAATAAAAATATATTTTTTACTTTATATAAAAAAACAGATATTATGGTTCTCCTTTGGTTTAGAATTTTGTTTATATATCATTAAAAATTATGTGATGTTGGTATATTTTGTTGCCTTAAGTATTTACACTAGAGCAATACACACTAACCCCACAGTGAACGCCAGTGCAATCCATTGAATGGCCACACAAGCAGAAGTAGATCCACTTGCCCATTGGACATTCAAACAGGGGGGCAGATTTACAAGCCCCTTGCACCGACTTTACGCCACCGTTGCTTCACTTCTGTGACACAGCAGAGTCGTAAACAATGAGCCATGATGCAACATATTTACAATGTGACGCATCTAGGGAGATGAGTCATGTTCTAAAGCCCTGCGCAACATTATACCTGCATCAGGTATAATGTATGCAGGGTGGGCGTTCCGTCACTAGAAAGCCTTGTAAAAGTGACGCAGTGAAATCTACAAGATTTCACTGAGTCACTTTAACGACGCCAGTGCTTCAAAACCGTGCGCCTGCTTGAAACAGGCATAAGGAGTCACGCAGCATGTTAGGAATAGGCATTCCTAACCATTGCTGGAGTGTGTCATACTTGCAACATGCGCTGCCCTTATGCCGACAACATGTGTCATGCATCTGTCTATCCTTGTGCCACGGTGTGCCGCATTATAAATGCGGCGCATCCATGATGGCGCTAGGCTATTTTTCGGTCACGCAGATTAACTGGTGCATCCCTGCTATTATGCAGGGATGCAACAATTCTTGTAAATCTGCCCCAGGATGTGAAGTGCTTGTGCAAGAGTGATTCCAGAGAGACAAATTTAACAGGGTCTTTGAAGCTAGATCATATAATTAAAGGTGAAAGGGCCACCCATAGATATCAGAAGACCTCCAGTAGCCCCCCTTCATTCTTAAGAGATTTATTCGTAGGATCTCACAGAGGTCTTTAGGTTTCTGATCCGTGGCAAACCCTTTTTAATGCAGGAGCATGCCTGGCTGCCGCGATGGGGGTAGACAAAGGAGACCTGGAGACAACACAGTAATAAACTTATGCTTGGCATTGCACACACCCTTACAGTACTGTGCAAAGGTGTGCGCACTGGCACAAGGCAGTCTTAAGTGCGCCAGCGTAGGGGGAGGAGAGAAACAGCCCTCTTTCACTAGCACCAAATATCTCTGACTGGAGCCCAAATTTCCTAATCCTTTTAGGTCTCGGGCCTAGCGTCACACTGCGTAAGCAGTGTGGGCGGAGCCCGAGATTTAATGTTTTGGCTACAGTGGGGCTTGAACCCGCCCCTCTTCTCCATTGGCTGGCCTCGTAAATGCTGGCCAGCCATTGGAGGAGAGGGGCGTTACTCAGTTCAGGCCCCATCTTTATCGGATTCGGGGCGTGCTTTTTGCAGTTTTTAACTCTGTGACGTCATCCGTCACTCAACTTCTAAAACCACGCCCCTGAATCTGAAAAAAACGATGCTTTCTCCGAGGTATTTCTGCCTCGCCTCGGAGAAAGATGGTGGTTCCCAGCTTCGACGCGTATGTTCCTTTGCCCAGATGGTGGTTTCCTAACACTTGAAAAAGTAGGCCAAAAATATTCCCGTTTCCGAGCTCAGCATCAAGGCTCTGTGCCTCAACCTAACACAACGGCGTTTTTTGGCATTTTTGTTGGTATATCTTGCAATTATCTGCAAAAACTAAAGTGAATTTTCTGGACTTTAAACTTGTCACGTGTTAAAAGGTCCACAGCACTACTTCTAAGCACCTTTGTGGGGGATTCAAAGAAATAATGAATTGAGTTTGACAATTGCCCGCATTTTAACACTGTGAGACTCTCTGGGGTGTGAGTTTAAACTGCTCGACCAGTGGGAATCCACACAAAGATGTATACGGTGGCTGCGTGGGGGCAAGACACAGCAACGCATCCATGCACGAGGCAGCGCACGGGGGATACTATGCGACCAACAACCATAAATGTATTTATACGAATATATGGGTTTGTTTTTAAGCTACTAGTAGTGCGAAACTCGTGGGGTAGCAAGGTTCGCTTTAATAACAAGGCAATAAACATTAAGTAGCAAATTTAATGCTGAAAATTAAGGAGGGGGGAACTTAAGAATAAGGCCACATGTTTAACATTGTTCTCCTTGCTCATCCAAACCTCCCTGTTTTTAGAAGCGTTTCAGACCCAGATATGCCTGGTTGTGGTGGGGTGGGGTAAGAACTGCGGAAGGGGCTCAGAACATCTCCGCTGCCACTGCGTGGAGCACTGCAGGCCCACCCTGAGCCCTCACAAGCAGCCCCCAGACACTCTCCTAAGGAGAGGGGGTCACACACACTTCTCTTGCCAGGGACGCAGAGGGTTCAGTCACTTAGAGGGGGTGCGTGTGGCACACTGCACACCTGACACGCTGCAGGGTGCACAGCGTGAGGTAACACGGAGTGTTTCTTTCTTAAGCCGAGGGTGACCTTTGTGCCCTGCCATTTATATCTGAAACAGCATGGCATTTCGGGTAATTGCTAGGCGCACTGCTTGCTCCGGAGGCCGGAGGGCTGACTTAGCAATGTTTCGGAGCTGACAGGAGTTGGCTTGAGCCATATGGCGTCTTGATGGCAGCCGGGCGGCCTCCTCTGTGCTCAGGATTGCGGAGCTGCAGACGCTTCATCTGCCTCTGCTGAGGTGACAGATGTGGAAGTGCCGAATTCCGCGCAGGCCAGAGCGGAGCAAGCTGAGAAAGTACATTGTGCGGGTCTGACAAACCCCTGAAAAGACACTGCAACCTGCTCCCTCATTCCACGGAGCAAAAGGCACAGTACAAGAGAGTGTGCAGCCCCAGAGTTCACTCTTGAGGTGAAAAGGACAAACACAAAACACCAGGAAGCGTTTCTAAATTCAAGGTTAATAAAGCCTGCAACGTTGAAAACATTTACCCTATATTTTGTGGATCTTATTTATGCCACACAAAAACAAATAAATATGGAGGACTGCACGTCAAAGGAGCATAGACTCAAAATATGCTGAACAAGCCAGGCAGATGTAAGCATAGATGATCTCAAATGCCATCTGCAAGTAAAGTCATCTAAATCCAAATATTGCAGTGCATTTGGCTCTCAAACGGTGGTTCTATGTGTACTAGCAACTATACTCTGTAACTCTGTTATGGGAGCTCTACTTGCACTGCATCCATCACCCTCTATTAATATGCACTCATCCGCAGTGCCCGCCACAGTGTTTCGAAAGCATTGCACGCCACGTTGTCTTGAAAGAGCCTCAGCATTATAGGACACTATTGGAAGCAGTAAATATGTCTACAAGTCTGTTATCAGTGAATGACTGGAGGCAGTGAGAGAGACACACGCACACCTACTGTTCTGTTTTCCCTTTATTACGGGCAGTTCCCACTAGCGAAAACCATTGGCACTCAGCTCTTAACGGCGCGAGTGCTAAACATATACAAGTACAATTTGTGCTCATTTCATCGCTGCCTCCCACTAGGGACGACTCCGCCTTTCATCGTGCTGACATCGATTAAATGAGTGCCAGTACCTTAGATGACATTAACAATTCTACAACAATATATTTGCTAGAATAGAGAATGTATGACTCCAGATGATATTGTTTAAAACACGACTTTAAAGCGAGTTGGGTGATATATTTGTCTTCCAAGAAAGCAAGGAGCCCTCTGTGGGGGAGGTATCTGGCTTTTGAACTGGAGACTGGGCAAGAGAAGTCCGAAGTAAAGAGGCCTGCTGAACTCATTCGAGACCTCAGCTGTGAAAGGAAGGGCTTTTCCTGCGGCAGCACATAAGGCCTGGGAGGCTGTAGGAATGCTCTCCGAGCCAGAGAGTGGAAAGGAGCCTGGAAAACTTCAAACTGCCTCCTTCCTGTTCGAGCGGGGTGGGGTGGGTCTCTGGTCATCACGCAGAATGACCCCTCCCTTCGAAGAGCCGACAGCTGCAAAGCAACTAGCCCCCGGAGCGGCCGGCGGGTTGGGGGAAGGCAGCATCCATTTGGAAGTGCTAATGGATTCAAGTGTTAAAATGGCCGACCACTAAACTGCTGAAATACGCCGCAGTAAAACCCATGGGCAGTGTTTTAAGTAAACTAGACGCTCTGGGAGGTTGCACTGCAGCTTTAAGTAGTACACAATGAATTTTATGGTCAGTGTTGATACCTTTACTCTTGTACACTTTAGTTCTAACGTTAATAAAAATACACCGAAGTCGCAGGGGAAAGGCCCCTGTTCGTCAGTTCCAAGATTTGAGGCCTTCACTTATCCAGCTGAGGTGGACCCACTTTGATGTGAACTAATTAATCCAGCACTGTTTTCACAGCTGGTCTGGCTTGGCTTCACCATGCGGAAGGACTCGTGACTTCTTCGCTAATCCATATCAAGGGTCCCTCTGGTGTGATCCAATAGTGATTCTGTTAGCCAACGTTGGACAGACAAGGGGTTGCATTGAATAAACATGGCTCAGCAGTTCAACTGGGCAAGGGAGGGTCTGTATTTAAAATGGACCAAAATACAGAAATAACCCCGAGGTGGTTGTTTATTTTAAGAGGTATCTCTTAGCACAGTCATGAGTAAAGCCATACTCCCTGGTGGCTGGGTGCAGATCCCCATTGGCTTTTATACAATACACACTGGGGCAAGTGATGCCACGGGCTATTTTCTGTCTGTGTGTGTAGCTCTCTGTCTGTGTGTGTGGCTCTCTGTCTGTGTGTTGGGCTCTGTGTGTGTGTGTTGGGCTCTGTGTGTGTGTGTGTGTGTGTGTTGGGCTGTGTGTGTGTGTGTTGGGCTGTGTGTGCGTGTGTTGGGCTCTGTGTGTGTGTGTGTGTTGGGCTCTGTGTGTGTGTGTGTGTGTTGGGCTGTGCCTGTGTGTGTGTGTTGGGCTCTGTGTGCGTGTGTTGGGCTCTGTGTGCGTGTGTTGGGCTCTGTGTGTGTGTGTTGGGCTCTGTGTGTGTGTTGGGCTCTGTGTGTGTGTTGGGCTCTCTGTCTACGTGTGTTGGGCTCTCTGTCTGTCTGTGTTGCTCTCTGTCTCTGTGTGTGGCTCTCTGTGTGTGTGGCTCTCTGTCTGTGTGGCTCTCTGTATGTGTGTGTGTGGCTCTCTGTCTGTGTGTGTGTGTGGCTCTCTGTCTGTGTGTGTGTGTGTGGCTCTCTGTCTGTGTGTGTGTGGCTCTCTGTCTGTGTGTGTGTGGCTCTGTGTGTGTGTGTGGCTGTGTGTGTGTGTGTGGCTCTGAGTGTGTGTGACTCTGTGTGGGTAGCTTTTTTTGTAGGTGGCTCTATGTGTGGGTGGCTCTCTGTGTGAGGGTGGCTCTGTGTGTGTGTAGGTGGCTCTGTGTGTGTGTAGGTGGCTCTGTGTGGGTGGCTCTGTGTGTGTGTGGGTGGCTCTGTGTGGGTGGCTCCGTGTGGGTGGCTCCGTGTGGGTGGCTCTGTATGTGTGTGGGTGGCTTTGTGTGTGTGTGCAAATGGATTAGGTCTCGCATTTGCGAGAGATTAAGCTATTGGCAGTGTAAATGACAATGCTATGTATTTATATGTTTTAAAAACAAAAACATAAATAAAAATAATGTCATGAGCAATGCCAATAGCTCTAACTTTAACAATGCCGAGACCATTGCATTGTAAATGCTTGTTAAGACTATAAGGACTTCCTAACAACAGGACGAAAGGCCCTCTCCCACCAGAGAAGCGGCATGCTTCACCATGAAGACATTCATACGGAATCTATCCCTTGAGCTTTCTCCTCCAGACCCTTTTGGGATTTCGCTGTTTTTGTCTCCACATTTGACACAAAAAAAGCACAGCAATTTTGCAGTGCGTTTCATACACATTTGTTGAACTTTCATTTACGGTTTATGCATTATATTATATTTTCTTACACTAAACCCTGGTAGACAGCTCAAAGAACAGCAGCAGTATAATGTGCGTTTACAAAGGAAGGCTACAATACACAAATGTAGAAACATGTGGGAGAAGTATATCAGGAGTCAAGATACAAAGATAGACTGCTGGGTCCTGTTGGGTCCCCTGTGGTGAAGCGGTGAAGGCACCAAGTAGAGCTCCCATTGAACGAGGCAGGCCTGCTACAAAAAGGCCTCGCTCTCTCTAATAGATCTCTTCACCAATGATAGAGGGCTTTTTCTCAAACAGTGTAACTGAGATGTCAATCCCTCACGTGTGACATCGACCTCTAGACTTGGAGGGGAGTGCACACGATTGGGCATGCAGGCAGAAAAGTAAGAATACAAAATAAATCTCTAGTGTGTGCACCTCCCATCATGTCCTTGCCTTCCTTACACTTTTCTGCCCTTTTGAACCTCATGCTGAAACTGAGCCACAGGGATGGAATTTCACATTTTTCTGTGCATTGAGATATTTTGCTGGGAAACGATTTTGAAAATGCCTGGATTACTTCTGATAATTGTCATTACTCCGATTCTTCCTTACTCATCCCATTCCCTACCAATGGGGTGATTGTGCCCGTTCACTCCTTTATATCACTGATAAGCTGTCTTCCCTTGTTATGAAAAAAATAGTTTCAAGAAGCATAAACTCCTCCCATTCCTCAACTTCCTGTTTCATTACAAGCCCAGAAGGGCTGCTGAAAGAAAAGGGAGGGTGGGTGGGGTGCATGGGATGAGTAATGAAGAATCTAAGTAATCAAGATTACCAGTAAGTAATGTAGGCATTACCATCTCATCTTCCTAGCCTTGTCCCATTCCATACAAATGGAGTGATACCCAAGCAATCAAACTTTCAGTAGCATCCAGACAATACAAATAAATAACAACTGAAAAAATAGAAGGAAATAATTGTATTGTCATTCAATCCAAAGTATTTGCATCCATGCTCAGAAATTGAAGTGTAAGCACAATTTTGAATGTTCCTACAAATAACAAATCATTCATTCATTGGAATCTATAGGACCTGTGAACCGAAAGAAAGTTCAGACCCCTGTGCAACATTGAGTTGATAATGAGAAATAAAGTTTGTAATGGACACCCACCCATATAGCAGCTCTACAAATATTGTAAATTGAGACTCCAGACCACTCAGCCTAGGATGCTGCCATCCCACGGGTTTAGTGAGCCTTGATCCCACCCGGCATATCGACATCAGAAGCTGCATATGCCGAATAAATTACAATTTTAATTCATCTGCCCATTGTAGAGGAACACGGGGGGTATATTATCAAGGACCGAAGTTAAAATTATCGTCGTTTTATCGGTGGGAAACTCCCGATAAAACGGCGATAATGTGCTATATAATACGCCCTTGTTAATTCCCATAGAAGCCCATGTTAACATCAGAACATGGGCTTCTATGGGAATTAACAAGGGCGTATTATCAAGCCCATTATCACCGTTTTATCGGCAGTTTCCTGCTGATAAAAAGGCGATAATTTTAACACTGGTCCTTGATAATATGCCCCACAGTTTTTCCCCCTTCTTCACAGGACCAAAGTTCACAAACAAACTGTCAGACTGGCGAAATTCCGCTGAACGTGTAAGGTAAATCTTAAGGGCCCTTACCACATCAAGGAGAGGGACTAAAGAATCAAAATTCACTTGTGGGAGTATCGGTAACACGATCTCCTGGTCACCATGAAAATAAGAATTGACTTTGGGGTTAAATTTCGTTTCTATGGATTACACAACCCTGTCATAAAAAAAACTCTCAAGTAAGAGGAATGACGTACCAGTAGATTGAATGCTCCAAGCCGCATTGCAGATGTGTTGGCCACCAAAAAGAAACCTTTCAAAGTGAGAAATTTGAGGGAACCTCCTGCAAAGGCTCATAAGGATCCCACTATAAGTGGATAGAACTAAAGGGAGTCTGGAAAAATTTAACAAACTGTAGGCCTAAAGACCTGAAACTCTTTAAACAACATTGGGCCTGATTACGATGTCTGTCGGACGCCCGTAGCGAGAATGGAACCGCTTGACTATTAATCGGCGGTTTCACCCTCATTGTTAGGATGCGTCCGCCCTATGAGCGGTCAGAAACATCCATTTTGCTATTGCAGCTTGTATGGTGACCAGAAAAGGGCCGCAGCACAAGCTGTAATAGAAAAATTGATGTGTACATCTCTGCACCGTGCCTGCCACATGGTGCAGGGATGTTTATGGGGGCAACATAGATGCCCCTCACGCCCCATAGCGGAAGGCCAGGGGGAAAGGTGGCCCTACTAGGGGCCCCCAAAGTTTGTTTCCACCTGCCTTTTCATGGCAGGTGAAAAGCGACATTGTAATCCCGACGGCGGAGGCGGGGCTGGCTCCGCTGTTATTTTGGGATTTCAATTCTGCCTGCCACCCCAACAGGCTCTGTAAACCCATCAGTAGGGGAGCAAAATTCCCCCTGCAGGTTTTAATCCAACTGCCTGTGTCATAACATTAGGCAGATGCTGGCTTCAGAGATAGCGGCACGCCTTTCTGAAGCCGTTCCCATTCAGTCCTTAGATGCAAGCTAGATCTTGAAGCACCGGAATTAAAGGAGTAAACCGACAAGCATACAAATAATCGTTTTGCCTGCATTTCTTTTGGATCCAGTGGGTGCTATTCCAAAGCCCCTTCATCGTTTGTTTAAACAATAATAAAACTCTATGGATCCAACTACAACGTACATATTGCTACGGTTCATCCAACACTTGAATATCACGTCTTGAAGATCGTCTAGCTGATTACTACAATATAGACCGAAACATTGACAATTACACCTACTTTCATGTTAAACGATTGTTTTCAAGGATTTGTTTTCTGTTAAAACAGTTACATTTTCCAGTTGTAAATTATTTTGAAAGGGGTGTCCACAATAGTGACAAAGAGGTGTTTATAACATCAAATCATCTGGAAACCTCAGTTGCTATGTGTTTTTTTACTTACACATTTGTATGAGTCGGGTGGAAAGCTTGCTGCAGATCTGTAGAAACACTTGAGGATCTAGTCCAAATTCCTGTGACAGAGGAAAAGCATTGATCAAAAGGTCTCCCTGGCAGTTGAGTGCTCCCTGGATGTGAGTGGCCTTGAGACTGAGGAGATTGTACTCCGCTCTGGAATGAATTAGGAGAGCCAGGCTGTTGAGGAAGAGGAACCAGTGCTGAACTGGTTATTTATGTACGACATTGCTACCCTATTGTCTACCTGTATCAAAACAGCTTAATTCAACAGAAGGGGAGCAAAATACAAGGGAACATTCCAAACAGCCCTCAGTTCCTTCCAATTAGAGAAATTATTGCTCTTGTTCACTGTCCATAGACATTGCACCATCTGGTGCTCCAGAACTGCCCCCCTCCCATCCCAGACTGCTTGCATCGGTTGTAGAATCAATAGAGCTGGAGGTAAAAGAGCAGTACCACTCTCCAGAGAAAGAGGGGGTCAACCACCACTGGAGTGCCTGATGGACATAGGCAGACGCTGGAATCATGGCGTCGAAATTTTTCTACGTGGGATGCCAATGGAGTAGGATATGATGAACCTCACGGCCCAGGTTAAAGTGAGACCACGGAATGATGGCCAGAGTTGCAGCCTAGAAGAGAACAAAACACTAAATATCAAGGGCATTAAATCATAACCCTTAAATAAAGCCTAAGAGAATCAACAGTTTATCATATGGCCATGAAGTCGTAGCCAGCCCCCTGCTGACGTCCCCTGTTTCTGAAACAAGGTGTGAATGAGAGCTCTCAGCCTGGATCACCTGGTCTCTGGAAGAAACACCATCCCCAAGTGTGTATCGAAAAGTGCCCCAGTATAGTCCACTGTTTGAGATGGATGGAACCAGCTGGAATTTAAGGTGATTTCTAAGAAACCCAAAACGTTGCAGAGTCTCCCCAGTCTTGGATGTATCTGAGTGAGAGCCTTCTGCAGGTAGGGAGTCTGGATTAACAAATCTTCCCTATAAGGATGAATGATGGCACCCTGTAAATGCATGAGACCAGTCTCTGGAGCCAGGATCTTTGTAAAAATCAGAGGAGAAGACTTGAGGCCAAAAGGAAGTGATTGGAACTGCGAGTGATGAGGGTCAACCGCAAATCTTGGGAACATCAGAGAAACTCCAGCCACTGGAAAATGGAATGGAATGGAATGGAAGCAGTTTTATAAAGCGCGTGGTTACCCGGCGGCATCCCAGCACTAGAGTCCGGCTCAAGGGGGAGAATGGAAGACAAAAGGTCACTTGGGAAAAAGGAAGGTTTTCATGAGCTTCCGGAAGTGCAGATGACAGGGTTCCATGCACAATTTAAAAGGAAGGGAGTTCCACAGTGAAGCCGCATTAACCGAAAAATGGCGGCCTCCTGTGCGAGTCTTCTTGAATCTTGGCACTCTCGCAAGGCACTCGTTGTCAGAGCGCAGAGGCCTGTTAGCCTTGTAGGGTGTAACTAGACTCTTCATGATGGCGGGTCCTTTACCTTAAAGAAGTTTATGGACGAGACATAAGGATTTAAACTTAATCCTTTCACGGATGGGGAGCCAAGGCAGCGATTTAAGTGCGGGTTTTGCTGACATCCCAACTGAAGTACCCGTAAGAAGCCTAGCTGCGGCATTTTGTGTCTGCTGAAGTATATTAATGGTGGCTTCCGGGGCCCCCAAGAAGATGGCATTACTGTAGTCCAGTCTGGACAAAACTAGTCCCTGCACTAACAGTTTCCTAGAGTGCTGGGGCAGAAGAGGAAGGACTTTACGGGCAGACCGTAGATGGCCAAAGCAGATTCCTGTTGTTTCTTTTGCTTGTGTTTTAAGAGAAAGGTCCTGTTCCAACCAGACCTCTAAGCTTTTAATTGCTTTTTTTGGGCTGGGGGGATCCCCTAGAGAAGCAGGCCAGATGGTAGTAAGAGGGGTGGTGCCCTTGTGACCCAGTACCATGATTTCGGTTTTTGACCCATTCAATTTGAGAGAGGAGTCACACATCCAGGCATGTATTTTCATCAGGCAAAAGTGAAAGTTGTCCGGGCATTGAAGAAGTTGGGAGAGTGAGACAACCAATTGAGTGTCGTCGGCATAGCTAACAATTTTAAACCCAAACGGGACAACCACATCCTCCAGGGGGGCCATGTACACATTAAACAATGTGGGGCTTAGGGAAGAGCCCTGAGGCACACCACATTGGAGGGGGATTGAAGCAGATCGTGAGTTGCCTTCCCAGACCTGAAAAGTGCGGTTGTTCAGGTAAGATGTTAGCCAAGCCAGGGCGGAATCCCTTACACCCACCTCAGCCAGGCGCTGGATCAGGACACGGTGGTTAACCGTGTCAAAGGCTGCACTAAGATCCAGGAGGATCACTGCCACTGATCCCCCTGAGTCCAAGATGCACTTTGCCTCCTCGATGACGGAGAGGAGGGCCGTATCAGTGACCTGGCCTGGGCGAAATCCAGTTTGAGAGCTCCGCAGAAGTTTGTTGGACTCCAGAAAGTGGGAAAGTTGGAAATTCACCAGTTTTTCTGTGATCTTACTGAGTCCTGGGAGTAGTGAAATGGGTCTAAAGTTTGCCATCTCCAATGGGTCAAGGTGTGGTTTCTTTAAGAGGGCCTTTACAATGGCCCCTTTCTAACTGGGCGGAACAATGCCCTGGGAAAGTGAGGTGTTAATGAGCTCAGTTGCTGGAGTAGCAATGGTAGTAGCAATCTATTTAAGAAACCGCATAGGGACCGGGTCACTTGGGGAGCCGCTTTTCATGGCTGCTAGAACTGTGAGGAATTCCTCATCTGAGACTGGATTAAAAGCGTTGAGCTGAGGGCCAACAGCCGGGAGCAGGCTGCCGATATTAGTATGGGTGACCGGTTGAGGCAGGGTAGTTAAAATATTTTTGATTTTTAGGTCAAAATAATTTGCAAATTCATCGCACTTAGCTCCTGACGACTCTTGAGACATAGGGGGTTCAGGGACTTTCAGAAGTTCTTTAATAATCTGATAGGATTCTCTGGTGGAATTAGAGGAATTTTTAATTCTTTCGTCGAAGAATAATGTCTTGGCCTCTCTAAGGGCAATTTTGTATGATCTAATAGCAGCACGATATATAACTTTGTTTGTATTGCTCCAGTCTTTCCTTCAAGTACGCTCGAGCTTCTTACAATCTTTTCTTATGATTCTGAGCTCAGGAGTATACCAGGGGGCAGAGCCTACTCTCCCGGTCGTTTTCACTACTCTTTTTTTTGGTAGGATACGGTCTAACGAGCTCGTGAGCCAACTATTTAAGTTAGTATCAGCAATCACGGGGTCCGGATCATGGGGAGGGATGGAGTGTTCGAGTAGGTGAGTCCAGTCCTCAACGGAGAGCTTAGACCAGGCCCTTTCCACAGTATAAATCCTAGCGGTTTGTGGTATTTGGAACTCACCCTGCCAGAAAAAAGGGACCAAAAGATGGTCAGACCAGGGAAGGGGGAGGGGGGAGCTAGCCTGAAGTGACCGAATATTGGTGAAAACCGGATCAAGAAGATGGCCTTTATTATGTGTGGCGCCCGTGTTAACTAGTAACATCTCATATGATCTAAGCTCGAGTTGAAGGTCCTTCGCCACTGTATCAAGGGGGTCATCAAAATGAAGGTTGAGGACCCCAAGGATGGTGAAATTGGTGGAGGAAGGCGCCAAGACTGTTACTGTTTCTAAGAGGGAGTTGACAAAATGGCTAGAATTCCCAGGGGGGCGGTACACTAACAGGCCTGTAAAAGAGATGCAAAAAAAAAACAACATTGTAATAAAACCTGCGGACAAGGGGGGAGGCATAGTAATACTCGACACGGTGGCATATGACACAGAGTGCAGACGTCTCTTGAATGATAGAACGAATTATGTACTCTTAGACATAGACCCTACAGAGGCCCTTCGGGATGAGATCATCGAATTAGTGTCTGAAGCAGAACACAATGATTGGATCTCACAACATGAGGCGAATTTCCTGACAAAATCTGAAGGTAGAACACCATACTTCTACATTTTACCGAAAACCCATAAAAATAGGCTCCCCCCACCCGGACAACCGATAGTCTCCGGGATTGGTTCTTTGTTGGAGCCGTTATCCCAATACTGTGATTTCTTTTTAAAACCGATAATCCAGCAGACTGTTACCTACCTAAAGGACACAAAAAGTTTACTTGCAATGCTTAACGAAATTGTTCTACCTGAGGGCCCTATATTCTTAGTCTCTCTAGAAATAGAGAGCCTTTATACCTGCATTCCACAGGATGACACCGTCACTGTGCTTACGGATGCTTTGAATAACTCAGAATGGAGTTATAAGACTCCACCTTCATTTGTGGTGGACTGTGCCACTCTAGCCTTGAAGAGGAATTACTTTCAATACCAAAATGATCTCTTCCTTCAAGCCACTGGGACCTCAATGGGCAGCACCTTTGCCCCTAGTGTGGCAGGGCTTTATGTGCATGATTTTGAGAGCAAACATATTTTCCATGCATCCAATCCCTTCATAACCAGTGTGACATTCTGGCGTCGTTATATTGACGACGTGCTGGTTATTTGGAGTGGCACTGAACTACTCCTTCAAGAGTTTTTAGCCTGGATTAATACCTGCAATACTCATCTCAGATTTACCCACAACTATAACTAAAATGATATGGTTTTCTTAGATGTTACAATTACAAGAACAGGCAACCGGTTAAAAACAAAAAGTTACCAAAAACCAACATCAAAGAACAATCTCTTACATTTTACCAGTTCCACCCCGGTTCTCTTAGAGAGAATCTCCCGTACGGACAGTACTTACGTCTGAGACGTAATTGTAGCGAGATTGGAGATTTTAAAGATCAGTCAGCAGAACTCACTAAAAAACTCAGAGTACGTGGATACCCTCAAAAAATTCTAAACAAAAGCTGTAAACGGGCAAGAAATCAACGGAGAGAGGCCCTAATAGAGGACTATCCAAAGACTTCTGATAATGACATCCCTCTTACATGCGTTACAACCTACAACTGTCTGTCCAATACAGTTAGTCGATGTATAAACAAACACTGGTCTATCCTCACAAGCAATAACCACAATTGGAACAAACCGCTCTTCTCCTATCGGAGAGCGAGAAGCTTGAGAGATTCATTAGTCCACACACATCCAGCATCAACAACAGGACAGTTGGAAAATACAGTGCTCAATGCGTGGGGGCTCCCACCAGTACTAGACCACCACCCCTGTGGTGGTTGCAGTGTCTGTCACCTGACATCTGCATCAAAAACTTTGGCCTTAGAACCAGACAAAACATGGTACTTACAACAACACACAAATTGTAATTCCATTAACGTAGTCTACTTAATCACCTGTCCTTGTGGACTACGTTATGTCGGAATGACGACAAGACGCATTAAGCTCAGGATCACCGAGCATCGCAGTAATATCAGATGTAACAAGAACACAACAAAACTTACTGCACACTACATTGAAAAGAACCACACTCCAGATGACATCAGATGGACAGTAGTGGGGCAGGTACACACCAGCGTAAAAACACATGAATCACTATTCAAAAAAGAACAACAATGGGTGTACCGTCTCTCTACCCACCTACGAGGTTTAAATGACAACATCCCGTGGGGTAGTGTAATGCGCCGATAATTCATTCTGTTAACAGGTAGATGCCATCTGACTGTATTCATTAAGATGATAAGCCTGGATAACATGCGGTTCTACTATGACTGCTAGTTCGGATTAGTAATGATAACAAACTAACCATACTTAGGTCCGATTATAATAGATTTGTTTAGCAATATTGGTTCTCTTTATAACAAATTCCCTCTTCACGTAAAAGTGTAGAACCGGAGGAGTAAGTTTCGAAAGGAACACTGTTAAGCCATTCTTGACCAATAAAGTTACTTTGAGATCCAAATAACAACACTATCACTTTAAGATCCAGTGACAACAAACAATACGTCTGACGCTAGTACTACGTGAAATAGGATTCGCCTAGACTATCACGTGTTTGGCGCGACGTTACATCTTCCGTTTGGCGACACGCATCCACCACTATTCGGGCGGTGGATGTGAACCACGTAGGTCACAACGCGGGGAGCCATCGGAATGAAGGTGGGTGACACTGGGCTGAGTTCCATTATATGCCATACAGATTTCTCGACAATACAGAGCAGGGTGTAACGATGACTTTTCTCTATGTTTGCCCATTAGTTGTTTCCGATGTGAAGAAAACCCCTGCCACTGACCCATGAAGTGAAGCGAACCCTATCTTCACGTAATTACAAATATATACGTTCTTTCTCTATGTACATAGTGCCCCTAGGTCCACAAGGCGGGATGTTTGTATTCTAACTGTTTTTATAAGTATACGACTTGGCACTGACAAGCCGTTTTCTTTATGAATTGCACAATTCTAGTCGATCTTAGCTGGAAGTAGTGATAATTATAAATATGGGTTGTGTCTTGCTAATGGTTAAGACACAGTTCGGCCCTTGTCTGGGCCCATGGGGTTTGTTTCGAAGGGCAGAATGGACCATTACCTACAGCCCCGTCTTATAAGAATTCCAATAGATTTGGTTACAGGACTATCCATAACATGAAATTTCATTTGGCTAGTTAAGAGGGTTATCGGTGTAGTGCACTTATTCCCAGGGTGTTTTACAAATTAATCGTGGTATATAAAGGAGTACACTTACTATTTTCATAAACATGACTGCCTGTATGTGTCTCTTTGTCTTTCCTTCCACAGATTTAAAAACCTGGGCATACCAGGGTGATCCGGTATTAACAACCGTGAGTCTGAAACTTTTTTGTAATCACACTGAGGTTAGGGTGCGCCTTAGCGTGCGCACACCGCCCAGTGTTTGTGATTGGTCCTGATGAAACCTCGGCCAAAAAGGCCAGAATGAGCAGAAACATGTCGACCATATGTTGCACTTAATGGGACATTTTGACTCAAATTTATAGTCAAGCCTGTCCATTAAACATTTTTAATAGTGTGCCTGCACTAACCTTTATTAAAGTCTGGTTCAGGTTGGAGCTCGCACCCTTTTAATTTTAAAATCTTTTCACTATCACGTTCTACACTGTTTTTATTTATCAAACCAGCTTCACTGCAGTTGCAGGTGTAGAAGCACACCGGGTAGGCATTCGGCCCGCCCGGTGAAAAAAACCCAATGATGAAGCATGTCACCCAATAGACGGGTGAGTGAGGGTTTTACAAAAAACTTTTGTGTATTTTCACATTGCACTCACTTTTTTTCCCTCTCTATCTTTTGTCTTTTGCTCTCACTCTTTTGATTGATTAATGATTAGTCACTGCCCGTATTAACTAGTAACATCTCATATGATCTAAGCTCGAGTTGAAGGTCCTTCGCCACTGTATCAAGGGGGTTCATCAAAATGAAGGTTGAGGTCCCCAAGGATGGTGAAATTGGTGGAGGAAGGCGCCAAGACTGTTACTGTTTCTAAGAGGGAGTTGACAAAATGGCTAGAATTCCCAGGGGGGCGGTACACTAACAGGCCTGTAAAAGAGATGGTAGGAGATAGTTGGTAAGAAAAAAGGGTTTTGGCGGCCTCCGGCTCTGTTCCACTTCCAAACACCCTGACCCCCCCTCTTCACTGGCCTCCGCTCTCCGCTCCGCTTTGCCCCGCCCCGCCCGGACCCCCTCTTCCGGGGCCCCCTACCTACGCTCCCTGCCCAGGGCCACCATGACCCTAGAGCCGCCCCTGCTCGGGACCAGAGCCAACGCGGCTGCTGCAAGGAAGCGGCCGCGGAGAGCCTGGCGCACAAACAGCCGCAGTGCCCAACAACCGCGGATCCGGGCAGCGAGAGCATCCAAAACAGCAACGCTGCCTTTGCGCCCGGCAGACGTGGCCGCTGCTAAAAAGCAGCCACACGGAAGCACGGCACAATAAAGACTGCAGCTCCCATCTGGGGCAGAAGATGGGCAGCGCGCCTCAGCTGCCGCAAACCGCCCAAAGATCAAACACTGACAGACAGTAATAATACGCTGACCTTGCAACCGCAGGTCTACAAAATCCAAGGGAAATAAATAAAGTCATATACCTTATGTTCTTGGTGTGAGAGGCCACTGCAACACCTCAAGAAGCAGTACAAAGGAAGGGCACTTAAAAGGACAAGCATTAGCAAAGCCAATAGGTCTCGCCTCTGAGAGAGAAATTGGTTTATTTTATTTTAACTGTGTTGTAAAGCACTGTAGTTGTACAGTATTTCTAAAGTTGTATTCTGCATTGCTGTGAAGCAGCCATTATTCTTTTATTATTAATTAATGGTTGTGGTATGGTATGAGCCTTGGAATAAAATGTGAAATGGAAAGGAACTAGCAACTCAAACTACAGCTGTCTTCAAAAGCTATTGTGATATAGCGAACACTGCACTTTTTTTAATGGGGTGTTGGCAGTGCTTAACATAGAGAGGGGAATGGACAGTGGGACGTAAAAAGTAAGCTGGTTCATTAGTAGTGTGATCATAAATAAGCATCATGTTTAGTGGAAAGGACTGTTTAATTTTGATTAAATAAAATTTTAATTATGAAATAATTTAATATACATTGATGGAAATGGTGCAAATTAAATAATGTGCACATGTAAAAAAGAGATGAAGGAAAGTTCCCCTGCAACATTGCAAGTGAGAGAGGTGGGTAGCACAATTTGTTATCTATCACAAAGGAAAAGGAATGCCACAGAGTGTGTGTAGGGCAGACAAGCAATTCCTCCCATGTGATAACATGTGTGCTTGAGCTAAGAATGAATGCTATTTGTTTTTAAAAGCACAGCAACCGTTTTGCCACATTAAAGTTGAGAATTCAACTTAGATTGTGGGAGAGGTGCAGTCACAAATAGTGCTTAAAGCTGTCTAACTTAACAAGTGAAAGACAGCATTGTCCAAGGTGGAATTAAAGAAAAATGAACGCTGAATGTAAACATTGCCCTTTTGGATGCTTTTTGGGCACCCATAAGCTAAAATAAGTGAACGGTAACAGTTTCCACTGTACCTTGCACACACTGTGTTTTTGCAGTCATAACTACTGTTTAAAACTGTCTAATAAAGGAACTGAAGGCAGAATTATTCGAGGGGGGGGGAAACTTAGGTTGTGATTGACATGCAGTCGCAAATATTGTTTAAAGCTGCCTAACTTAACAAAAGAAAGGCAGCATTGTCCACGGCGGAATAAAGGTAAATAAACAAGCCCTCAGATGAAAGGACCGTTTCATTTGAGATAGGAAAATGTGCTTCCAATCCTGCTTTCACATCAAATGTTAACGGTAGAGATGGGGCAGGATTATTCTGTTTTTCATATGTCCATATTAACTCATTTTCACCACAATCACAAGAAGTTGTGGTGTCTCTGAGACTTGAAAAGGGTTCCCCAGCTCCAAAGGCCACAGCCCTGTACGTAACAAAACACACAGCAATGCAGGGTTCCTTATCTGAAGATCAGTGGCCTTTAAAACCGGGGAACCCATACAAGTCCTCTAAAAAAGATTAAAGACATGTCTCCCATAACGTTGCAAGTGAAGCAGTCAGATGTTTTGAAGCTTCAAAAAGCTGTCAGACTCTGTCTTTAGAAACCATTTGAATTCAGGATGTTTAAAGCTTTAAAAAGGTGACACGCTGCCTCTCTAAATGAACGAAGGTAACTATGATGCTTTGTCAAACACTGGCACAAAGCAAAGAAAAAAATAGTGGTCACAAACCCATGGACAAAAACATAGAAGATCACAAGTAATTGGGCCATGCTCCGTGGGAGGGAACAACATGCGAAAAGCACAGCTATCTACCAGATAATGACCGCATACAAGCAAGCATTCGCAACTGACGCAGCACAACAAATAAGAAGAAATGGGCGTGCGGTAAGGCTACAAAGTGTAAACTTCATGTCTCGTAGAGGCAGCTCATGCGCTGTCTAGGTCAGACCAAAAAATGTAGGGCCATGTGTTACTTTATGAGCCTTCGTAAAGCTTGACTGATCATCTGCCCATTGCTCATTCCTGTACTTGGCTGTTAATCTGGTACTAATGAGGTAAAATCGTTGCCCATATAGTGCAAAGCTATTAAAGCCCACTGGATTCTGGAGCAACCACAAATAGCCAAAACAGAATTCAAGAAAGGGAGAACCCGGAAGACGAAATGTCAGTTTTTTAATGGGGTTCTGAAATCATGGCATGATAAAGAATGCAAGAAACAAAAAAACTAAATAATCAAAAGCGAGTACAGTCAGCCTTCAAATTGACCACTTAGAGTCCAATGGACACCTATAAATACATATAACAGCAGCTGCATCCAGCTTGTAACTGCTCAATTTGAATTTTGTCCAAGAAAAGGAGTTGTAAGAGGGAGCAGAGTGTCTGGTTAAAGGCATGTTTTTCTCGTCAAGAGAAAGAAGGAGACACAGACCATGAGATGGTGTGCATGTCTAGAATTGCTAAAAACGTGAAGAGATGTGTGTTCCTGTGCGGCCCTTCACAAAGGTTGACTGGTCATCTGCCAATTCCTTATCACTGTACTTGGCTGTTAATCTGGTACTAATGAGGTGACATCTTTGCCCTGATAGTGTAAAGCCCTTGAAGGCAACTGGCTGCATCCACAAATGGCCAAGAGAGAGCGCCAGAAAGACTTTATTACAAGGAGAAAGGCAGCCCATGAAAGACAAAATGTCATTTTGCCAGGGGATCTAAAATCATTGCTCGCAAGAAACAAAAATCTAAAATAACCAAAAGAAAGTCATGGTCAGCTTTCCCATTGACCACATAGGTACAAATAGACACCTATACATTCATATAACAGCAGCTGCGTCCAGTAAACAACAGCTACATTTCATGTAACTCCTCAATTTGAATTTTGTCCAAGATAAGGGGAAGTGAGAGAGAGCAGAGTGTCTTGTTAAAATCATGTTTTTTCTCATTAAATGAATGAATGATACACAAACCATGTGATGATGACTGCTGCTAGTGTTACTAAAAATGTGGGGTCATGTGTTCCCATGTGGCTATTTGCAAAGCTTCACTGGTCATCTGCCAGATATTTATTACTGTACTTGGCTGCTAGTTTGGTACAAATGAGGTGGAATATTTGCCCTGATAGTGTAAAGCCATGGAAGGTGACTGGTTTCTGGGGCAACCACAAATGGCCGAAAGAGAACACAAGAAAGACTTTCCGCTATATGTATCAACAAACCATTTTGCATTTCCTAAATAGCGAATTTTAAGGAATCGCTATTTAGGAAATGCAAAACGGTATGTATGTACAAAATCGCTTTCCAATAGCGATTCCTTAGCATTCCTTAATTTGAGATTAGCAAATTGTCAATCGCAAATTACCCCTTCATTTCCATGGGCCAGGAGGCCCATAGGAATGAAAGTGCAATTTGCAATTAGCAATTTGCTGATCGCAAATTAGGGATGTTTCCAAGGGTGCAGGGGTGTCTCAAGAACACCCTGCTGCACCCCTGAATAAGACATTTGGGGGCATATGGCGCACATACATGCCCTAAGGGCATGTATGGGCGTCATATGGCACCTTTGGTTATTATCAAAAAAGATTTTTGATAAGAATTCGCAAATTACCACCAACTAGATGTTGGTGGTAATTTGCTAATCCTTAATGGCATTTTTTGCATTTTATTTGTTTGATACATTGCATTTAAGGAATCGCAAAATTTGCAATTCCTTAAGTGCAATCGCAAAATAAGGATTAGCAAATTTTGCTATTCCTTATTTTGCATCAAACTAGTTTGATACATTCCATTTGTCTATTTAGCATTCGCAAAGGCCGAAATTCGCAGAATTTCGGCCTTTGCGAATGCTAAATAGCTTGATACATATAGCGGTTTGTTACAAGTGGAAAGGAAGCGCCCTCAGGTCAACATGTCATTTTTCCTGGGGTTCTGAAATCATTGTATGATATGGAAAACAAGAATAAAGAAAAATGATCTAGAGAGAGCCCTGGTCAGCCTTCCATATGACCACCTAGGTACCATTAGACACAAATAAATACATATAACATCAGCAGCATCCACTGAACAACAGCTGTATTATATAACTGTTAAATTTCAATTTTGTCCAAGGAAAGGGGCTGTGACTGGGAGCAGAGTGTCTGGTTAAAAACATGTTATTCTGCTCAATAGAATGAAGGAAACAGACCATGAGATAAATATGCACAAATGTGCACATTTGGGGGCATATTATCAAGGACCGGTGTTAAAATTATCGCCAGGAAACTGCCCATAAAACGACGATAATGGGCTTGATAATACGCCCTTGTTAATTCTCATAGAAGGCCATTTTCTGATGTTAACATGGGCTTCGATGGGAATTAACAAGGGCGTATTATCAAGCCCATTATCGCCGTTTTATCAGCAGTTTCCTGCCGATAAAACAGCGATAATTTTAACACCGGTCCTTGATAATATGCCCCCTAGTTACTAAAAACGTGGGGTCATGTGTTCCAGTGTGACCATTTGCAAAGCCTTACTGGCCATCTGACACCTGCTTAATACTGTATTTGGCTGTTAGTCTAGTACTAATGAGGTGAAATCTTTGCCCAGAGAGTGTAAAGCTATTAAAAGGCAACTGGTTTTTAAAGGGCAACCACAAATGGTCAAAGAGAAAAACAGAAAACTTTATTACAAGTGGAGAGGGAGCGCTTGAAAGGCAAAATGTCATTTTTCTGAATTCATTTCATGATATGGAATGCAACAAACAAAACAAGCATTTGCAATACAATAGGTCTAGCATTTGCGCAAGTTTAAGCTATTGGCATTGTAAATGACAATGTGTTTTATTGATGTTTCAAAAACAGAAAACATAAATAAAAGGCATTATCCTTTACAATGCCAATAGCTCAAATTCGCGTAAATGCGAGACCTGTTGCATTGCATATGCTTGTTATTATTCATACTTGTACTTCTACATTTATAAGCCTGATTAATGTCTTCCCATATGACAGCTGTTCCTTTTCTCGGGAGAGATGGGTACAGGAAATAAATGCCTTCTTTACAACTGATATTAAACTGATGCTTTGTAGCAACTGACACGGTTGTATTTAATCAACACTATAACTCCCAGAGTCCACTGCAGAATTAAAGTGAATCCCAGGACTGAATTCCCGCAGGGCATGGCATATGTTTTTAGAGAGTATGTGGTATTTTTTTACAACCCCCCAGGCTCTCTCTAGCTTGCTCAGCGCCACGAGGGGGAGGGGTGGCCAGGTCACGCACCCTCAGTAATTACCTGCCCTTCAGCAGTTGCCCTGGCAGTAAGTTAGTCCAGGTGTGCAGGGCGGTCCCTCTGCGGGCAGGGCAGGCCCCGGTGCAGCAGCGCCACGGAGCAGGTGAGGGCCGTACACGAGGCGAAACACTGAATATTACTTTCAGAATAAATAGGAGGGGAGGTCATAACTCTGTCCTCCCTCACTAGGGGCAGATTTACAAGCCCCTTGCGCCTCATTTACGCTGCCGTTGCATCACTTTTGTGATGCAGCGGCGGTGCAAAAGATGCACCATGGTGCGGGGTATTTACAACGTGACGCATCTGGGAGATGCGTCACGTTGTAAAGCCCTGCGCCAGAAGGAGGCGTTCCTGCGCAGGGAGGAGCGTTCCGGCGCATGAACGCCTTCTAAAAGTGGCTGAGTGAAATCTACAAGATTTCACTCGGTCACTTTGGGGCCCATGCTGCGTCAAAACCCTGCGCCTGCTTGAAGCAGGCGTAAGGATTGACGCAGCATTAACAAGATAGGTCCCCCCAGAGCATTGCTGGAGCAGCGTCGCGCTTGCGACGAAACTCCAGCAATGCGTCACTTTTACGGCACAGATTCGTGACGCATCTGTGCCGTTTTTGCCCCATGGTGCGCCGCATTGTAAATGCGGCGCATCCATGGAGGCGGAGGCATGGCGCACAATAAGTGGCGCATCCCTGCTGATATGCAGGGATGCGCCACTTATTGTAAATATGCCCCTAGGTCAATAAACGAGTGTCTGCCTAGCTACGGGTGTAAGGGGCGGGGCTAGTAGGTTATAGTAAGAGGCAGGTAACAGCCTGTCTTTTAGAGATCTAGCTGTTATACTTAATGGGCCGATTTACAATAACTGGCGCATCCCCAGGGATGCGCCAGTTATTGTGCGCCGCAGCTCCGCCACCCATGGTGCCCCGCATTTACAATGCGGCGCACCATGGGGCAAAAACGGCACAGATGCGTGACGCATCTGTGCCATAAAGGCGGCGCATTGCTGGAGTTGCGTCGCAAGCACTGTTCCCAATAACCTGCGCGTCCGCGCTCGCGCGCATTGAAGGCACCCCAAGCGCGCAGTGCTCATTATTTAGCGCGCACATTCTGAGACTGTTCGCGCCGCCGCTTTTAACATGCGAGCGGAGCGAAAACCCGTAATTTTCTGTTTGCGTTCACGTGCAAATGGCCCTTGCACTTGCTCTATTCCTGTCCTGCCAGTGCACCGCTGCGGTGCTGATTGTGGGCCATTGAGTTAGTATTCATATTAATTGCAGCGCACACGGGCTGCAATTAATATGAATACTACCTCAATGGCCCTCAATCAGCCCCGCAGCGGTGCACTGGCAGGGAATGAAAAACTGAGTTTCAAACACGACGTGTGCTTTAGCACAAGCGGTGTTTGACACTGTGGTTTTCTTTTCTTAACAGTGTACAGATGCGGGGCTGATTGTGGGCCATTGAGGTAGTATTCATATTAATTGCAGCCCGTGTGCGCTGCAATTAATATGAATACAGACGCTGAAGAGAAAGGGGGTAGGCGCCTGTCAGACAGAGGCTCGGAGAGGAAGAGGGCGGCGGATCCGAGCAGGGGAAGAGAGGCCGGAGCGGGAGGGGCATAGCTGCCAAGGTTTAAGATTCCCATGTGTGACAGTTTCATACTTTCAGTGCAATTATGAGTGACATTTCAAGGACTATGAGTGACAATTTCTCGTGAGGAAAATCAAGCAATGAAGACACGGGAAACATTAAAATATTAGAGATGAGATGAACAAGCGTTCTTTCAAATTATACAACTACTACAGATTATACATTATTAACTACAAACTGCATCATACAACAGGTAAATATTATTATGTGATGCTTAGAGGTAAAAATGACTTCACGTTTACATACATGCCAACATTTTGGAACTGGAAAGTGGTACACTTTTTAAAAAGTATCGAAATAATGTGGTGCTCCGATTGACTTCTATTGTGGCCTGAATCACGTCTATTGTTATGTATAGGCCAACATGTAAACATACGTTTTTTTCCCTTACCTATCAGGAGCATGGAGAAAGCGTTGCAGCAGGCCTAGAGAGCGTGACAAAAATGTTATGTACTGGCATACAGGAGCAGGTTACTGACGTGCAAAATCCTAGACAGATAAAACCAGTGCATGTCTGCAAAATTCCTCCAAGGAATCAGGGTTTTGCATATAGGAATCGGGAGGCGGGAAACTTAATCAGGAGGGTTGGCAAGTATGCGTATATGTAACCAAAACAGGGTATATTGTATATGCCTGTTTATTTGTGAGATCAGATTTGCTCCGGATTACAAACATGCCTACAAAACATTATGGGAACAGGTAACACATGAAGTTATACAGCAGACAAATGACACAAAACCTACAGATAGGACAAAAACCTGTAGAGACAAACAACTGTATTTGTGAGACTGCTGGGCGATATTAGGAATTTTCCTACACACCCTAGGATCACTGTTCCCAATAACCTGCGCGCAACAACGGAGAGTGAGGCTGAGGCACGCACAGATAACAGTTAGGCTGTATTTATGCAAAGACTTTTTTAGGAGCCTCAATCCCAATAAAATCATTACCCCGAGCTGGGTGGCCGACCCCAATCGGTGAGCGGTGCCCCTACCTGCCCAGCAGCAGGCACCAGATCACATCAGCTGCTGCAGGCAGCCTGACACTGAGCTACAGGCGCTTCTGACAGTGACCTCCGGCTCAGCTCTGGAGTTGCTGTTGGATCCGGGCCGACACTGCAGGCAAAGATGATGGTAAGGGACCCAGCACCAGCACAAGGACCTCAGATTCCAGACGCTGCCCTCTCAGTACATTTGTGTTAACAATGACAAAAACTCAGGGCTGGCAACTGGTAAAACACTGCAACAATGCAGCTGTGTACGCAGGCCACGGGGCAAGCCACACACCCCGTGGATATCTGCCTTGTTCTTAGACTTTGGTCTAGGTTGCTGGCTGTCCTCGGCCGGCTCGGAAATTATAATTGAATGCCGCTGATCATAAATAGAGCAGAGCATCGGCGGCCCGGCTGGTCATGTGGAAACAGTAGCATTGTAGACCGAGCTGCAGCATGATTCTGGACGGCCTAAGTTCTTCGCACCCAAACTACCCGCTCTGGTAGTGTCAGCCAGCAGGACGTGACGTGCTACCGCTGCCCCTCGGTAAAAGCTATAGGGATGCATAGTTTTAGGAATACAGAGGAGGCCTTTTGAGAGCATGCAATCAGAAGATGTTAAATTCTAAAAATAATTATGCTATTTGCATATGGGATTTCGCATTACACTGTAGTCTTTGTATAGCACTTAGTCCCCCTCACCACCCCAATGTGGGGTACCCAAGCACCTACGTACACAGACTGCATGCTACTCATGTCTAAGTCATACACTTGAAGTCATACCAATATCAGAAACCTCATTTGCAATATATTAAATCAAGACTCTGTACACTAGCCTAGGAGCTGTTTTTTTTCGGTTGTACGTTGTTTGGAGGCTTTTGCTACCAGCCTTTGCCAAACACAGATTGCCAGCCTTTGTCGTGGGCCCCTCCTTCCCACAAAATCAGGAAAACATAGGGTCTGGGTCTCCCTCATATGTCACGTGAGTGACCCGGCCCAAGAGGGAACCGATGTCAGAGAGGCCCTACAACATGAAACATGCAGTTAGATACCTCACACGGCGCCGGTCCGGCCACCTATTACACCTCCTGAGCATTACTACCAGCTCGCACCTGATCGCGCGGTGCGAGACACAGGCTGGTAAATGTAACATATTTCAGCTGCAGATGGGAGTCCGATTGCGGTGGTTATGCCTCTCCATTGCCATTGGCGGCAGCGATACAGACTCTGCCAATGCCAGCCAGGAGGCTGCAGGCACTGGCAAGATCAGGGCACGAACCACTGTGGGCCACTGGAATAGGAGTTTACCGCCCGGTGGCCCCAGCCCGCCTCCAGTGATTTTAAGGATGGACAGGGAGTTCCCCCACTCACAGGTAGCCATAGCCACGCCGCGATCACTGAGACAGAATCCATGTCACACACTGTGCAATTAGCGGGACACCTTGCAGTACCGGATGCCCGTGTTATCTTTCTTATTAGCACACCAGCTTGAATACACACCTCCCGCCCAGCATCCAATGAGCACCAGAAAACTGGCAAATGCCTGAAGAAAAAGTCAACACATAAATAAAAGGCATTGCCAGTTACAATACCAGTAGCTCAAACTTGTCGTAAATGTGTGACCTATTGCATTGCAAATTCTTGTTTTATAATGTTTTTCCCATCCTGCTGGAGTCTTGCGGGAGTCAATGCGGCCCCTGTACTCCTGTGGGCCTGAAAATGTTTCGGAATTTGGCCCCAGGGGGGTCTCTCTGATATAAAATACTGAATATAATATCTGTTTTAATATTCAGAAATTTGCACACGTACAAGAAGTAATACTTTTAGAATGTCAGAGTTTTCTTTATGTGAAAGAAAGAGTATGCTGATATCTTGGAATAGCTGCGATGATGGGGCACGGAGGGCCTGGAACAATGTAGCCATGCATCACCCCGAAGTTAATAAAATGCTCACTGCCCACATCCACGTGCATTTGGAGTTTATATGATTGCATAATATTGCTTGCTATTTCCATTTCCAGTCCTTATAAATGAGGCGTGGTATATAAAGGGCTATACAAAAACACATTATTGTTCCTGCTATTATTATTAGCACAGCAGAAGAGCTTGGCATCAGAGAGAATTGTGGGACAGGTGACAATGAGACGGAAGCCAGGGCGGAGGCAGGCCGATTAGGGAATAAGTACCAAAAAGAGAACCGAGGGTGGAGGGTGAAGGTGGGACGAAGAGGGAACTGCGCCGTTGTCGGTAGTAGCTGAGCTCTGGTGGCATGGTGCCACCCCTCCCACAGTATGCCTCACAGCAGGCCATAGATATCCACCAACACCAGCTCCTTGTGCTCGGACCAGTGACACTGTAACTCCTCTCTCTCGGCCTTCACTTCATGGGCCACCCACCGCCCTAGCCAACCACAGGTTGGGATTTCTCATCCCTGCTGCGGCGACAGCTGTTGTTTCAAAGGAGGCGACAAAGGAGAGAAACCGCAGCTATACCGAATGTGCATGAGCAACATTTCAGCGCCGGTGCACGGCCAGAAATCAAGGGACCCATAAAGACGTAACCACACACGACGTATAAAAGCAGCGGAGCAACAGCCGGGCAAAATGATAGCTGCCTCGAAAGAAAACCAAAGTATGAACGCACTTCTAGATGACATAGCCTCATTCCATAACCATGGTTAACGTCACTCAGCAGATTTAAATAAGCATAAGCCTCTGTGTATCAAAATTGCAAATCTGCCTTAAGACCCTTAATGTGGTGCTGTGGGTGTGGAAAAGCACAGTATTTTCAGTTTTTTTAACAAAAGTTTGAAGGGATATTTGGCGCTGCACACACGTGCGGTCTGGTTTCTGGCGCACATAGCCATGGCTGCAGCGCACAGAGACCCTAAACTGCCGCACACAGAGGAAAAAAATTAGAGGGAACATTGGTCGCAAGCGTGACGCAGCTCCAGCAAGGCTCTGGAGGGCCCCATCTGTCCAATGCTGCGTCAAGCCTTACGCCAGCTTCAAGCAGGCGCAGGGTTTTGACGCAGGATTGGCCTATAAGTGCCTGTGTGAAATCTTGTAGATTTCAAGCAGGCACTTTTGCGAGGCGCACCTGCCCCGGAACGGCCACCCTGCGCCGGAACGCCCACATGTGGTGCAGGGCTTTACAACGTGACGCATCTGCCTAGATGCATCACGTTGTAAATGGGTAGCAGGGATGCGCCACGTTTACGCCGCTGTTGCGTGACGCAACGGCGGCGTAAATGTGGCGCAAGTCCGACATAAATCTGCCCCCTAAATCTTTAAAAAAACACTCTAGACATGACCCCAGCTTCTCAGTATAAGTGTTCCGGCGCGCTGTGCAGAGAAAAGCCGTTTCACAACGAGGATGGTGCAGGTTTTTGCAAAGAATGGAGCACAGAGTCTTCTTAAGTGATAGCACTCTAGCACTCTGCAGTAATACACAGTGCAGAAGAAGGAATAGAGCGTGTGAGTGTTTATACCTCAATGTCTAGCCAGCCAAGGCAGCCATCCAAGTCCATTTAAAGAGCTGAGGAAGAGGCCGTTCTTATGGCTGCTGTATTCATTTGTGCTACTCGTCGGAAAGTGCTTTGATTCCTAGTCAGTGGTCGTAAGCGCTATATAAATGCGAATACAATTGAAGAGAAAATATATTTCCTGTTTCTGTTTCCCTTTTTCAAGTGGGCGTGTTTCTGCTGTGCAGTCTTTCTTTTCTTGGGAATGTGCTCATCGAGGCGCCATGTAGAGAGCGGAGATAATTGGGACAGAGCTCCCACGTTATCCAGGCCCATGAGTGTCTAGGTAGTCCAGTCCTGGTTTTTGCTCTTGCATTCTGGGACTTGTTTTTTTTTTTTGTCGATTCAACAGCTTCTTAAAACAGCTAACACTAGTGGCAGCCACCAAAAAACACATGACTAGATGCAGCGATATTTAAGTGCAAACGGTATACATGAAAGAAAAAAATAACGTTAAGGGGATACCCCCCTCCTCCTCCAGAAGCTTTTAAATAGGAGCAATACAGTGGTATCCAAAACAGGGCGTCTTACAATGAACCCAGTTGGGGCTGCCAGGACCTCAGGAAAGATGCAAAACCAATAGTGCCAATATCGGCACCACTCACCAGCCCGCTCACAGTAACATACATTTTGGCAGAAATAAGCAGACAGGACAACTTTTTTGTTGGAGAAAAGTAGCTGCAGGTTTATTAGCATATACACAATGCCAACACGGTGGGTTATCTTACAGGCGATCCAAAAGGCAAGCCGCCCCTCGCGACCTACCACCTGATGGGCCAATTTGCAACGTGGCCTTAGCCAATCGTTGCTTAGCGGTTATGGGAGGAGATAGCCCCTCCCACTTCCGGTGAACCATTGGTCCACCCTCCTGCTCACGCCCCCCCCCTACGAGGGGCGGAGCGTTCAAGCAACCCCCGGTTGTACAGGTTTCCAACCGCCCGTAGGATAGCGGGGCGCCGTCGTACCCCCAGGGTCCACCGCACAGACTTCCTGGGGATATTAGGCCTCAGCATCCTTTGTGCTCCTGAAGAGGGTACTCCCGGGTACCTTTCCGCCTCTGGATCGCCCTGTAACTCCTCCTGCAACAAAAATGAGACAATATTAGAAAACATTACCCCCCCACCCTGAGAACGCCGGGTATGCGGTAGGGAGGGAAACGGCGTCAGGGTGAGGGGACAGCAGACAAAGAGGCCGCTCGGTGGGCGGGGGAGGAATATATACTCTCCCCCGCCCACCACAGGAAGGGCGTGACGCGTGGGACCCCCCTGGTCCTAAAGAGCCGGGCTGCCTCGTGTGACTTCCTGTGGCACTACGGTGGCCGCCCTCTTATCTGTGTCCCCTGCGGGGACGTGTCGGTCGGCCT
The DNA here is from genome assembly GCF_964261635.1 of Lissotriton helveticus. Lineage (NCBI taxonomy): Eukaryota > Metazoa > Chordata > Amphibia > Caudata > Salamandridae > Lissotriton > Lissotriton helveticus. The sequence continues at coordinate 1,861,755,809 of NC_136057.1, forward strand.
GCATAGTGCCAATATCGGCACCACTCACCAGCCCGCTCACAGTAACATACATTTTGGCAGAAATAAGCAGACAGGACAACTTTTTTGTTGGAGAAAAGTAGCTGCAGGTTTATTAGCATATACACAATGCCAACACGGTGGGTTATCTTACAGGCGATCCAAAAGGCAAGCCGCCCCTCGCGACCTACCACCTGATGGGCCAATTTGCAACGTGGCCTTAGCCAATCGTTGCTTAGCGGTTATGGGAGGAGATAGCCCCTCCCACTTCCGGTGAACCATTGGTCCACCCTCCTGCTCACGCCCCCCCCCTACGAGGGGCGGAGCGTTCAAGCAACCCCCGGTTGTACAGGTTTCCAACCGCCCGTAGGATAGCGGGGCGCCGTCGTACCCCCAGGGTCCACCGCACAGACTTCCTGGGGATATTAGGCCTCAGCATCCTTTGTGCTCCTGAAGAGGGTACTCCCGGGTACCTTTCCGCCTCTGGATCGCCCTGTAACTCCTCCACAGACCTGGGTGTGGCGACCGTCGCAGCCAGGGCCCCCCACCAAGGCCGGCATTCCTCCTAGCTGTTCCTTACTTGCTATTACTAGGGTCTCCTCCCTATTCAGAAAAACAGGTCCATACCCACGTGGACCGCTGACCCAAAAGTCAAGCAACACCAAGGGAGTTTGGCTTGGGCTTATAGCCCACGTGTAAAAGGCAACATCACTGCCCAAGATATTTACGCATGGCGCAGCAAACCATGTGCGAGCCAGCTGCCTTACTGTTCCATACAGGGCATCATGCCACTGGAGCTCGGGATAAGAAATCAGACAACAGAGCTCCTCTGTCACTACCGTGTGGCAATTCCCCTAGTGTTCTTCCTCTAAAGTGCCTGCTAGCCCCATAGCCCAGACAAATTAACGACACTTCTCCAAAGCTCCCCGGCGACGCAGCCTGGTGTCACAACAAGGCGGAGGGAAAGAGAGTGCGTTGCCTGTGGATGGTACTGAAAACCTCCAGGAAGGGCCAACAGGTGCGGTCTACCCTGCTTGCTGACCCTACGACCGGACACCGAATCCCGGTCCCTGCTAACCCCCTGTGTGAGCCTAGATACTTCCACCGAGACGGTGTCGGGCTACCAGGATATGTGTCTCTGCCCCTTTAAATTATATACAGCACAGGACCTCCTGTGGGTTGGCTCCAGCGCATCCCGAAAAGTAGCGTTTACTAACTAGCGCCTTGCCTAAAGAGATGGAGACATGTCTACCACTGAAAATTACCTGTCCCCCACTGGTGGCGAGACCCACCGTAAGATCGTTGTGGTCGTTCTATCAAGTGCCATAGAACACTGCAGTGACCAGCGCAATCCCTAGTAAAGGACCTAGGTGCACGCACAAGGTGTCACGGCCAGCATAAGGTGGATTGAGCGCGTAGAGTCCTGATCATGATACACTGCAAGGCTTTGCAACGGGTCAACCTATGCTGCTTACTGAGCAAGCGCCTGGTCACAGGAACCTGGACCCTGCTAACCCCTTGAGACCCTTTTATCTACACCGGGGTGGAGTCGAATAAATATAGAGTGTCTCCAGGTTCCCAATATGTGGGTAGGAGTATCCGCTGGAACCCGTCTGAGAAAGTGTAAATACCGTTACACACACCTCAGTCCAAAACACCCTTGCCTAATCTTCAGAGGCACCTAGAGCCCGCTATCCCCGCACCGCGTGGCAAGTGAAAACTGGCCCATACCCCCAGACTGGGAATTGAACCCTATCACCCCCACAGGCTCTAGCTAAAGATGGCCGCCCATGACCTGGCAAGGATCGACATTTGCCCAAGTGGTCCCCTTGTGCTTGGCCTTAGTTGGCCCCTATGATGCGCCTAACAGGCAGCCTATACAACTGTAAACCATGCTGTGCAACTAGGGGAACACACACTTCCTCCTCGTACCCTCTGGTAAGCGAACACTGCACGAGGAATCCCAACTTTCGTACCTGAAAACAACTAAATAGATCCGGTCTGGGTAGAACGCTTACCCAAGCACCTAGCCAGGGGCCCTCCCTGCGAGACAACCCCTGTTGTTCAACTTTTTAGACTGTGGAATTTGCCTGCCCCTTGCGGACCCGAAAACAGCTAAAGCAATCGCCTACCTGGCCGCATGTGGACCACCAAGTGTCCCACGAAAAGAACAAGTGGCGGCAAAACAAAGTATCAGCTTCAACGACAGTGGAGTCAGAACTGATAGGTCTTCGTGGGATCAGACTGGGGGAGGTATGAGTGCCATAGCCTCCCTAAATTTCTACAAAAGGAGCACTACGCTTCCAACAGCCCATCTGTTGACATTGCCAATGCCAGGGGCCCTCCCTGCGATACAACCCCTGCAGAGGGACTTAGACTGAGGAAAATCCTGTCCCTTGCTGACCCTTCTCGGAAAGACAGCTAAGGCAAACGCCTACCTGGGCTATACCGCTTGCACAGGCAAAAGTGCTGAGAAGTGCTTGTTGATTGGCCGATAAGACAAAGCCTCCCTATCCTTACGTAGAAAAGGAGCGCTAACATACAACAAAGCCATCTCATGGTAGAGTCAATGCTTCATGGTGCAAAGAGAACTAAGCCACAGTAATAGCTTTCTTGCAGTGCAACAAGAAATAGTCGTCCCCCATCCATAGCTCCCAGGAGTAACTGCTATGTGTGACATTTCCCTCAAGACCGTGCACCAAGAGTGCCATACAAAGACCAGTATAACACTTTCGTGCCAGCCAACGAACAAGAGGCTGAGTAAGACCCAAATCAGTAAATACACCAATGACTAACAAGAGACTCTGAAAGGCCAAGGAAAAGGCTGCCTTATGACAGAAATTCCCAAGCTAAACGTGAGCCTGTGTGAAACAATGACATAAATATGCTACTACGGGAGTCAAAGTGCCAGTCAAAGCTGCTTAGTTGCACAAGAAAACAAGGTGTACAATAGGGCTTCCATGCATAGTCAACCAAGAACTAGTCACCCTTTATCAGAGGTACCCGGGCACATAAGTTCTTCCCCTGCCGTTTATACAAAGACTGCAAAACACTGGCAGGCCAAAAGCAGAGAAAATCGTGAGTGCCCCCAGCCCATGTGGGACCCGGGTGGATGTCATGACATCAAATTAAAATAAATGGCGTGTCCAGGTACCATATTGCCCAGCTAGTTACAGGAATTCAGAATATCTGAATTGAACAGATCCTAATTAATAACACCATATTACTAGCTGCCCATAGAAACGTAAGCACTCCTACGATCCCTATCAAGCGGAGGCATGAGCGCTGCCTGCTAGAATCATGTGCATGCGGCAGATTGTCACAAAATCATGTAACTAACTTCCTTCATGTTAGTAAAGCATGCCCCATCACACTAAAGGTGAAAGCTTTTACCCTGGCAACGTTGTGAGGCTTCCTGGTGCATCCGGTCGAGAGCAATAAAATATTTATATATACGCAAGATACGCCCACACTCTGCCACTGCGTACCAAGAGAACACCCCAAAATGGTGCCTAGGAAATAGACAAGGTGCCCAGACTCTTCAGTCATATTACCGAAGAAGACATCCCCGTATTTCCCAGGAACTACCCGCTCTGTAACATACACCAGTTTCCTGATCATGATTACTTCTAAGGGGCGGAACCTGCGTGCGCCGCGCTGACAACAGGGATGGTAAAGACTCCTGTGGAGAGACTGGGGGTCCCAGACCCTAGCTCACTGACCCCCCCCCCCCTAGTGTGCTATGCCCAATATACCTGCTGGTAGTTCAGGTGTCCAACCATGAGAGTCGGGCAGTTTTCCAGTGTAGTTTCTGCCTGTAATACGTAAACATACGTTAGTATCCCTGCCCCCCCTAATCCCAATACATAATTCAGCATGAAGGAAGGGGCGAAAAATGCCCGCCCACGCCAAGCCTGTTAACCTGGTGCGAGAACTGGTTTGTCCTAATAACTTCCCGGGAGGAGATGGGTGGGGCAAACACTTGCGTACTTCCAGCGCCCGGGCAGAAGAGATCCAACATAACTCGTCCCATTGACATTCTACGAGTGACACCTTCCCATCCCAGGCCTTCACCCTGCTCCCCCTTTAAAAAACAAACACTATCAACACAATACGTGCCCTCTAATATCAGCCGGAAGACCTCTGATAAATGAAGTTCTATTCTACATGACTGTGGAAGGGCTCTTCCCAGTGTCTTGTGATATGACGGTGCCGGTTGTTGCAACAGATCCTTCTACCTATTTAGGTACTCTATAGTGGCATGCACCCGGACTTCAATATTGTAGCACACTGTTAGCTACCACTTACATCGTGCTAGCTTCCTGTACTTGCACCAGTGCCACCACGGCTCACGTTCTTGTGATAGACATTCCGTCATGTAAGTATTCTATACTTCCTACCTGTACCAGGTAAGCGAAAGCAACTTGCCCTCATGCCACTTTTACTCTTGTTCATGGAGTAGCTTCCCTTGCATTACATGTGTCCACCATCGTCACTTTGCTACATGTAACTATTGTTTGCTCATAAAGTGTACACCTAAAGTGCTCCCACATATCAGTTCTGTCCCTATCGTGAAGCACCAAGACACAATAGAGTCTCCGCTGCACAACTAAATATGCAGAAACAATGCATGTGGAACTAAAACGCTTTCACTCGCCTCTTGCTATAAGCAACAAAACTATTTGTACCTTTTACAGAACTCATGTAGTCCAAACTCCTATGTAATGCTCTCTAATGCAACTGACTCTTATGTGATGCTCTGATACCTACGGTAAAAGTTTGCGTTATACCAATGGCATCTGAAAAGCGTAGCACAGCTCGTCCCCACCGCCAGAAGGTAGCTGAAAACCAGGCTTTTATAAATAGACAGCTGGTAATTCTATGCACCGCTCTGACACAATAATAATGTTGGCGTTAACATAGATATTGCCTCCGGAACTTGGACAATTGCCAACCTAGCCTACATAGCCATCCTTGTTAACATCAGACTGGAAGTCACAGAAAGCGGCATACACTAGGAATTTCTAACGCTGCCACACCAGTTGACGGAGGGGGCGAGAGTGGGTAGCAGTTGCTCGTTATGAGTTAAATAAGTAACATAAATAATACATGTTGCTGCTGCACTCCGCTCATGGGTCCCAGCATATCCCTCGAGATTGCTCTTTAGATGTGGCTTCACGAGGTATTCTCGAAGAAGTTCTGCCAAGCTCACTGAAGACCCAGTGGGCCCCAACGTGGAGAGCAGCAGAGTCGGCATCTGAAACCTAGACATCGACATGGTAGTGTAACAAACCCTTCCATAAGCAAATTTAAAATAGTTTCAGCCCCTCTCTGCCTGCCTAAATTAGGGACCCCAAAAGTGTCACCAGCCGGTGAATGCTGAAAAGTTACTAGCAGGCAAAAGTTGATAAAACGCTCCACGTGCCAACAGGCCAATGATGTGATACGGGTGCCCAGGCAATTGTAACACAAATACGGTGCCCGGAGTACGCCCTGGCCACAAGCGGGCAATCTAGAAACGGGCGCCATGGTTACAAAGTACTTAGTGCCGGAGAGGAGGAGAGGCCTAAGTTGGGCGCCATTTCAAAATGTTCAATTCCGAAAAGGAGGCGGGGCCCTCACCCAAGTGGGCGCCATTTAAAATTCAGGTGGCCCCATGAGAGAGGTGGGGGCCCGGAACATGTGGCACCCTATTAAAACATGCCCGTTCCTGAACCCGGGAGATAGCTCTGCTGACCCAAATCGTAAGTGGCTCCATGAACAGCCTCCCCCTAGATTGTGCCTGCACGATCTTATACACATTATCACACACCCACATTAACTCCGTGAGTCTGCAGTCAGAAGCACATGTTGACAAACTACCTAATAGATTCTGACAGGAATGTCCCCCACATCCAGAAACAAGGATGCATAAAGGCCTGGCACCGGGCACCATATCCCCTTTGCGCCAGACACCTCGAGGTGACGCGCCCAAGACAATGGCCGCACCTGGAGGCCTTAACCCTATGCGCCGTACAAAATGGCCGGCCCCCAGACGCCATTAACCACGTGCGTCGGACCTCTGGTAACAAACGGCCCTGAAAATGGCCGCCCTGGGTGACAATACCACTCTGAGCCGGAAATCACACAAATAGGCCACATAAAATGGCCGCACCAGTAATAATCAACTTGCCCCCGACAACCTCCTAACCAGCCCACCAGCTCAACAATGCGCGACAGTGCTTGCCAGAAGCTACCCCCGCCAGACTCGTGGACCCTCGAAAGGTTGCTGTTAAAGAACTCACTCTGCACGCTCTCCTACCCGCTGGGGGGCTCAAAACTGAAATACGCTCTTCTCTTTACAAAGGGAGAATAGAACCTTACATGTAGCGGGAAACAGACCAACGTTACGATGGAGGGAGTGAGGATACCCATTTGAAATCGGTAAAGCCACAGAGATACTCCAGCCTCTGCCAAACCTGATGGGCATGGGGGAAAGCTGGCCAAAATGGCCACCCACCCACGCCCCTCCCCCGAAGAACTGAAGGGACAGACTGCCCCCTAAAATGGCCGCTTGGACACCCAGCCCACGCAGCCGGACAATAGCGCCTAAGATAATGGGACACTTCCATTTTTTAAACACTTTAAACTTATTTTATAGTCCGAATTGTTTTTGTATTCAATATCGCTTAAAAGAACTTGATATCCAATAAATTATAAACTGTTACTACTATAAAAGAACGCCTTTCACTACGGTGCGCTCTGTAGTCCAAGCCTGACCTCGAATAGCCTCTAAATTCCGTGTTTACTCGGCAGGTTTTTCTGTCTTCGTCTTTTGCAGCTTCAATGCGCTATAAATTACCCGTGTTAATATTAACAACATCCATGTTAATTAAGAGTGTTATCCACCTCCAAAATGACAGCGGCCGAGGCCTTCTGTGATTTACGAGTTGGATGGATGAAACAGCTCAGCTGGTGCGTTAACCAACCGAGCTATCTCCCCGGTGAAGCAGTACTTCTAAAGGCGTCACTTCTTTTAAAAACAGCGCTACAGAAACGGGTAATATCTACATGGCCTAAGGACGAGGGGTGTGGGGCCGAAAGTCCAAGCCTGGGGCCGCGCCTCACTGTGCGCTGCACTTCTGATGCAGCGCCTCGATGGGAAGACAAGCCAATAGGCGCCACCAAGGCAAACAAACGAGCGCATAAATAACATGACACATCCTGCTTAGCCCGAGGGCAGTGTCTCCAGGCTGCTGGGAGAGGGGTCGGAAGATAAACACTAGCCAAGCACGATGCATAAAAACGAAACATCAATAATTACATCCAGACAGGCACACGGATAAAATAGACCTAACCCCCGGTCCCCAGGCACTTCGAATCTATAGCGCCCGTCCCCGACAACTCCTGGCAACCAAGTAACGAAAAGTAATAAAGTGTCGTAAATCAAGCACTTGGAAGTGTTAAGTGTCTCAGGAGAGACTCGAACCTTGTTCCCAGCCCCAAAGTCGGCAAACAAATGCTCTGACCCACCAGGGTGCATCGACAGTGGACGGGGGGCGGGCTGCCACCGCCCTCCCCTACTCTCGTACTACAGGGAATCCGTCCCCGGTCCCGTCCCTACTAGGGGTAATAAAGGCTCCGGAACACGCCGTGACACCGGAGACACCCCCGGGAGCACTCGCGCTGCACCAATAAAGCTAATAAGTTGGATAGCCTAAAAGCCCCCAAAGATACTTGCGGCCGCACACGGAAAACCACCAGGGGTGCTGGGCAGGAGCCTAAACCCGCGACCTGCGACATGGCCTCAGCACCCCCAACCGTTCCCTCGCCCGAAAACGGCGATAAGTAAAACCCCTGTCCCCGAGAGGGGACAACTCACCGCAAAGACAACCACCCGACGAACGGCGGAAAAGCTGCACACCGACGCCAGACCAGGCCTCTGGGCAGACCAGAGGGCACACCAAAAACGGCGTCAGGGTGAGGGGACAGCAGACAAAGAGGCCGCTCGGTGGGCGGGGGAGGAATATATACTCTCCCCCGCCCACCACAGGAAGGACGTGACGCGTGGGACCCCCCGGGTCCTAAAGAGCTGGGCTGCCCCGTGTGCCTTCCTGTGGCACTACGGTGGCTGCCCTCTTATCTGTGTCCCCTGCGGGGACGTGTCGGTCGGCCTGCATGAAGAGCAAAGCCTGGGCACCTGACCTACCTTTGACTTGGGTCGTCAAAATCTGCCAGGATTTCCTTGTATTTCCTTGTCCTTAAACCTGGCTGGAGACGTCGTGTTTACAGCGTTGTCAGAAAAGGCAATCCATTTTATGACGATGCCCTCCAAAAACAGGCAAAGGTGGTAGGTGGCAAAAAACACTTAGAGGCGACGATCCTGGGTGTTTCCCTTGGTGTTATCTCCCACTGATAGAGCAGTCTGTACAGGGGGCTTGGAGAGAGCGACAGAGCTGGAAGCAGGCAGCGCGTCCCTGCGCTAGACTCGGGGCTTCTCCTGCAGCACCCCTACACTGATCACTGGTCTTGCCCCTCAGAGGGGGAACCCCACGCAGCCGCATGCACTGGCATGCAAGCTCCTCGGTGAGTTGCAGGGTCGCAGTCCGGTGCAGAGCAATATTAAACATAGTGCCCATATCGGCCCACACACCAGCCTCCCAGCAATATGCATATCCCATAAATAATCAGACCAGAAAAATTGTTGATGGGAAAACGTTGCTTCAGGTTTATTAGCATAAACAATGCCAACATGGTGGGTTATCTTACAGATGATCCAAAGGCAAGCCGCCCCTCGCAGCTTAGCACCTGATGGGCCAAGTAGCATCGCAGCCTTGGCCAGACGGTGCTTAGCGGTTGTGGTGAGAGGATAGCCCCTCCCATATCCAGTGAACCATTAGTCCACCGTCTTGCTCACACCCCCCCCCCTACGAGGGGCGGAGCGTTCAAGCGACCCCTGGTTGTACAGGTTTCCAACCGCCTGTAGGATAACGGGGCGCCGTCGCAACCCAGGGTCCACCGCACAGATCTCCCGGGGATATTAGGCCTCAGCACCCTTTGTGCTCCTGAATAGGGCTCTACTGAGTACCTTTCCGCCCCTGAATCATCCTGTAACTCCACCTGCAACACAAATAATAGCTGTTAACACACAACCTCCCCCCCCGCCACCCTGAGATGCCGGGTAAGCAGTAGGGAGGGAAACATCGAAGAGGGTGAAGAGGCCAAAGAGGCCGCCAGTAAGGGGGGGGAGCATTAAGTACTTCCGCCCCACCCCCCACCCGGCCAGAAGTGACGCGCCTTCATGGAAGGGGCGACCTAGACCCTGGGCTGTCTCGCATGCCATCTTGTGGCACTAAGGGGGCCGCCCTCTTATGAGGGTCCCCTGCAGGGACAGTCGGTCAACCCGCATAGTGCCCAAATCAGCCCGCACACCAGCCTCCCAGTAATATGCATATCCCATAAATAACCAGACCAGACAAATTGTTGAGGGGAAAACGTTGCTGCAGGTTTATTAGCATAAACAATGCCAACATGGTGGGTTATCTTACAGATGATCCAAAGGCAAGCCGCCCCTCGCAGCTTACCACCTGATGGGCCAAGTAGCATCGCGGCCTTGGCCAGACGGTGCTTAGCGGTTGTGGTGAGAGGATAGCCCCTCCCATATCCGGTGAACCATTTGTCCACCCTCTTGCTCACAACCCCTCCCCCTATGAGGGGGCGGAGCGTTCAAGCGACCCCCGGTTGCACAGGTTTCCAACTGCCCGTAGGATAACGGGGCGCCGTCGCACCCCAGGGTCCACCGCACAGATCTCCCGGGTATATTAGGCCCTTTGTGCTCCTGAATAGGGTTCTACTGAGTACCTTTCCGCCCCTGGATCTTCCTGTAACTCCGCCACAGCCCTGGGTGTGGCGACCGTCGCAACTAGGGCCGCCCATCTGAGCCCACCTTCTTACTTGCAGCCTGCTATTACTAACGCTTCTTCAAGGTCTAAGAGGAACAAGTCCATGCCCACATTGGAAAGGTGAACTCCCTCTTCCTCAAAGCATCCAGTGGATTTGGCGTGCAGTTCCCCATGTCTAATAAAGCCAAAACCCATCTGGTCCGTGAATTTACGCAGTGCGCAGTTAACTCTCCTGCGCGCCACCTCCAAAGCTTGCCCCAATCGAGCCCCATGCCACACCAGATGTGGCGTGATCTCTGACCACCACAGTTCACATGTCCCTAACATGCTGCTTATCTTGCACAGGTTTGCCTTCATGTCCCTCAGCAGAAACCTTTTGCCCAGTGCCGGTAGGTCATTCCTCCCAAGGTGTATGACTAGCACGTCAGGAGGAGGGTAGATCCTATCCAGTTCTCGCTGCAAAGTGCCCAACAACCCATTCCAACGCATGCAGGGGAATCCCAGCCAAATGATTTCAGTGTTGCAAAACCCATGTTTCCACTTCCTGCTTTCAGCCCACTGTGCCATTCTGGAGACACCCGCGTATCCAATCACCCAGACTTTTGTTCCTGGTAAATAAAGAGATGTGATGTATCAAACTTGCTTTATTAAACACAAATCAAACCACACTGCAAATGAATACATAACACAACACTCTACTGCCAGACCGGGAGCCGTATACTGGCAGCTCAACAACTTTGAGGCCACAGGCCATCTTTGATTAGAAATACATGCCCCTAACACCCTTATGAAATGCCCACGCGGTGTCTGTTGTCGGACCTCACCATATAATAATGCTCTCATGGTTTAATGTATCTTTTGAAACAGTTCGATTGCCACCGCCCCACCTGCTTGATGCCCTCCGCTGTCAAGCCTTCTGTAAATACTGTGTTGGCTGCGCCTATGCGAAAGGAATGGGTGCAAAAGCGCTTGCCCAGGGCGTTCCCCCAAGACAGCGCCAGACATGCGTGCATGACGTGTTCCACCTGATATTTGGTGAGGGGGGTGCTGTCTGCATGGATGAGGAGATAGCCGTCCCCTGCTGGGCGTGCTGCCAGGTAAACGACCACTAAACTGACTGGGCAATATTTGCTAACTCCTAGGCTGTGCAACCAAAACACTTTTCCTCCTCCCGCTGATCAGTGTTAGATTGTCGTAGCGTGAGTTTGAGCGCCTCGCCAGAGAGCAACACATCCTGCAACTTCAGTGCCACCCCTGACGTGTCGTTCTTAGATCTAGCAACCAATTCGAAAATCCTAAACGCACCAAAGAATGCCATGCTAAAAGTAGCTGCAAAGAGCACCGCCTCAAAATCAGAGCTGGTGGCCTGGGGCAGCCAATCAATCATTCCTTGTAGAGTCTGGAAATCTATGGGTGATCTACTGTCTGGTGCCTTAGGTACACTTCTAGCCCAACCTTTTAACGCTGCCCTAATCACGAAGGCCTTGATAGGGTCAGCTTGCCCCCTGAGCTTGGCGTGGTGGTTGATGCCCGCTAGGTGGCCAGATATCCAGGAGTGGCTCTTCTTGTTGTCCTTGGCCCACAGGATAAATGTCTGCACTCTCACTTCTAAGGATGCCCCACAGTCCTCCCAAGCCCCCACTGTGGCACAAAACTTTTGAATGCATGTCCTGTATCTACTGACGGTCTTAGGTGCTAACGACTGCTCCCCCAGTCCCCTCATTCGCTTTTCCACTTCAACAGGTACCAGAGATGTGCCGGGAAGGGGGTCACTTCCTCTCTCGTTCTCTGCCATGCTTCCCGGAACCGGCGCCACTGAAAACGAGAGAGAGCGTCAGCCGCAATATTTTGGGTACCTTGAATGTGACGCGCCCTGCATTCTACATTGTTGAAAAGACACACTCGCACCAGCTCACGTAGGAGGCACAAAACCAGTGGGCAACTACTGGAATGGGAGTTTATGGCTTGCACTACCGCCAGGTTATCCGACCATAACAGGACACTTTTGGCTGACAGCACTGCAGGCCACAAGTTAAAAGCCACAACAATGGGGAATAACTCAAGCACTGTAATCTTAGCTGTAACCTTTTTCTTATGCCAAGCGTTGGGCCATTTCTCTGCACACCAGTCCCTGTCCAAAATGGCACCAAAACCTTGCCTACCAGAAGCATCAGTGTAAAACGCAAGGTCGGGGCTGCCAGCCCAGGGTGTCCTCCAGATCACTGCCCCGTTGAAATTGGCCAGGAACTCTGCACACATGACCAGGTCATTTTGCATGCCTTTACTCAGCTTCACCATGTGGTGCTTCTTGGTGACATTGGCGGTGGCCCTAGCGAGTCTCCTGGCAAACGCCCAATCCGCTGGGATGATTCTAGCCATGAAGTTGAGTTTACCTAAAATGCATTCAATGCACTCCAGGGAGGCCCTGTTTAGCCCAGCTAACAATTGGATTTGACTCGCCAGGTCCTGTACTTTGTCTGCCGGTAATCTGGACTCCCCAGCAATGGTATCAATCTCAATTCCCAGGAACGTTAACACCTGCGCAGGCCCTACTGTCTTTCCAGGGGGGAGAGGGACCCCCAAATGCTCAGTTAGTTGTACAAAATCTGCCAGGGCCTGCGAGCAATGCTGTGGCCCATCGCTCCCGATGAACAGGAAGTCGTCAAGGTAATGAGTCACCCCTTCCAACCCGTAGGTGTCTTGGATGGCCCATTGCAAGAAACAACTGAAGGCTTCGAAATAGGCACAGGACATAGCACAACCCATGGGCATGCATTTGTCATAATAGTACTGACCGTCTAGCCTGAAGCCTAGTAGGTGAAAGCTGCTCGGGTGGACTGGTAGTAGGCGAAAAGCAGATTCAATGTCTGCCTTGGCTAACCAGGCCCCTCTGCCTGCCCGCCTGACTAGGTCCAAAGCAACGACCAGCGTACAATATGACACAGAGCATGCGCCCTCCTCCAAACCATGGTTAACAGAAGCCCCCTCTGGGTATGAAAGGTGATGGATTAATCTGAAGGCACCAGGTTCTTTCTTGGGTACCACCCCCAGGGGCGAGACAACAAAGTTTTCCATCGGGGGAAGCAGGAAGGGTCCCCCCACCCTGCCCAACGCTCTCTCCTTCTCCACTTTTGCCCGAACTACCTCTGGTGGGTCTTTCTCAGATCTGTCCATCCCCAGGGGATAACGCCTAAGCAAAGGGGTAATGCTGTCCAGGATAATAGGAGAAAAACCTAAAGCAGCATGCCCTGGAGAAGGAGCAGGAACAACTGGCGGCAGGACAGCAGGAAAATTAGAGAAACCGCCCCGACCAGGTGCTGAGCAAGGGCGGGAAAAGGTGGCTGGGGGGGGAACCTGAGCTGGGGGCGTGATAACCGAATCAACTGTGCTGCCTCCCTCTTCCTGTTGGTTGCGGGCTTTGTTTGGGTTGGCAAGATGCCGCAGAGTGAGGTCCCCCACAGGTGTGACATGCGTGCAGGAATTTGCACGTCTTACCCCAGGAGCATGACCTGTTGTTAAACAGGCGGCATGTCCCTGGGGGGGATCTCTTGAAGCCCCCTCTGTGTCCGCCCCCTCTGCGGGCTCCTCGAAAATTATGTTTGCCCTTTGGCCCTGACTAAAAGGACCCCCCTTGAGAAGGCTGCCCCCGGGGGATTACCTTGGGGGCCACTGACCTGGTGATTGCGGGCACCCATGTGCTCCATCCAGAGCTGCACCTCTTTCTGATCCCAGCTCATCTCTGGGCACTGCGACATCTTTCTCCTAAATTCTCTGTCGTAGTTGACCCACCCATTACCTCCCCATTTCATGGCCTCATTGTGAATGATCCTGGAGTACTGAACCAACTCCGGGCCCTGCTCTGGGAATTTCTCCATCGTGATGGAGGCTAGAATGGAGAATGCTTCAAGCCAGTTTGCAATGTTCTTTTCCGGCCAGGGTTGGTACTTAACATTTTTCTCGTCCTCCTTGGCCCCTATCTTTCTGGCGTCTATGCCCTCCTGGCCCAGCATGAGCAGCATGAAGATATCTATGAAATCCCGCCTCCAGATCCCCTCTTTGGCGGCCTGTGGCACTTGCCAGGCCAAAAAGCAACGTCTGGACAAGAGGGGGGTGGTGGTGACAGGTGGTACCATGGAGGTGGGGGAATGTGCGCCAGGATAACTGCAGGAGGGACCCCTGTGTTACTATCTGCTACGGGCTGGACCGGGCTGGACACCAGAGGAGGAGCGACCGGAGGAGGCACCGCACTTGACACCCCCTCACTGTTGACAACTGGAATGCTCACCGCTGGCGCGGCCTCGCCCAGACTAGCTGGCTGACCTGTGGACCACACATTAGACGCTACAGGTGCAGCACTCACTTTATCATTGACAATGGAGCCCACCTGTGTCTGGCTTGCGACTACTGACCCTGCTTGAAAACGTACCATGAAAGAGTTCAATGTGTCCATCATTTTGGCCAGGTCATCCCTAGTTGCGAAATTACCTTGGGCAGTGAGGCTATCCTTCGTGTTAACAGGTACTGGTGGCAAGGGAGCAGCCACCTGGGATATGACCTCCCGGGGGGTCGGCACAGTTCAGCTTCTGGGTGGCGACAGAGGGTCCTGAGGGAAATCCCTGACGGTGGGCTTGCGAACCCACTTGGGTCTGGATGGGGCCGCATCAGCGCTGGGCTGAAGTTCCGACGGGGGCGAATCGCCCGCAATTCCAGAATCTTCTGGCTCGGGGGCATGCAGGATGCTGTTTGCCCATGCCAGGCCTTTAAGCTAGGCCATCTTGTTAAAGTCTGCCCACTGTGCATCTTGGGAGGTACCCGGCAACGAGTCCTCCACCTGAGAAATCTCCGGGAAAAGGGGGGGGAGCCCTGGCTGTCCATGCTCACTTCTGTTGGCACATGGCATGTCAATCTGAGGATTAAAAGCTGGATCAGCCACAGGGTACAAAGTGCAAAATAGCGACCTGTCAACCATCCCCCGCTCCCCGGAGGATGCATGCCCTCAATCCCCTACATACTTACATATCAAAAGGCGTATTATATGGCGTGAATAGAGAAATGCGCACGATGCGGGCGATCCTCTGCGAGCGAGGATGAGAGGGGGCTAGGAGGAAAATGACAACATTAGTGGTTAACTTGGCATGTGAACGCTCCTCCTAGTATAACCTCCGGGCGGACCAACGCACACCCTGTTCCCCCCGTGTCACCGTCCGCTGCCTTATACCTGCTATCAATATTCTATTTCTCTGTTCAACTGGGAATGTCGGCCGTTCGTTTTCCACCCGTGGTGGTGTTTCTGACACCTGTAAATAAAAAGGAAAATTTTTAACAATATATTTCTTCCCTTCTGCTTGGCCCTGTGTCTCCGTGCCATGTTGCTTCATTTATTGTGTCGTAGGTCCCCTGTCCGGCTTCGCCATGGTCCGTCCTCCATTGTAAACATGCACGGAACACCTCCTGTAATTACACAGGTTATCCCAGTATCTTTCCAATACAACTTACATTAAGCCTCGCACGTGGTGACATAATCTAATGCATGTCTATTCACAGTGATTGTAGTATGTCTTTTGCGTTGTTACAGGCATTACAAAGGAAAATTGACACCAAGGGAACTCCCGAGTTCAGTAAAAGACATGCATGGGAAAACACACACTAAACTTTCAGCAACGCGTGGCAACGGGCATGCTGAACCCCAGACACTTCCGAGACAGGTAACTTCCGGTAGGCCCGGCGGACACGAGGTGCACCCTAGCAATGCTCTTACCCCCCCTACAAACTGCGCACGAACGCCAGGAGGACGGAACTCCCCCGAGTCGGGCACCCGTGCGCAGGAACCTCTAAGTACGTCGAAAATGCCCATAGCGCCCGACCCGGGTGGAGACGCAGGAGTGCCAAGCCCCATGGCACAACATGACCACCTGTGGGGGGAAGATGGCTGCTGGGCGTGGGCGCCATTTCCCCCACACCTAAACCCGGGAAAATGGCCGCTGGGCGTGGGCGCCATTTCCCCCAGGCCAAGCCCGCAAACGAGCTGAGCCAACCAGGCGTCGTCCGCTCCAGCCCACCGGACACCTATCGGCATGGCACTGTAGGCAAGGACCAGAGCGACGAAAGGGCCAGTGGAGGAAGGAGACCCGTGCGTGGCCCCAATTCCCCCAACCCCATGCGTGGCCGAGCCCCCACGTGCGTGGCGCCGCATGGAGCGAAACAGACTGAGGGTGCCCGCCTGGCCAAGGACAGCAGAAGGGGGGAGGAGGGAGCAGCACATCCGCTACCTCCCAGCCCGAGGCGGCACGCCACCAGGCAAAGAGGGCCAGCAGGGAGGTCAACAACCAGTGACCCCCAAGGCAGGTGTGCCTGGGGAACACCCGAACGAGGCAGAGGGCCGAGAGGAAGGCCAGCGCCGCGGGGGAACACCCGCACTTGTGAGGGGGAGAGCAGCGCTCCGACCAACCAAGCTGCCCCCCCCCCCCAGGCCCTCCATAACAGGTTACCCGGCACGGAAGTGGTAGCCCAACTCGCTACTCAAAGCGGACCATGCGAAAGACCACACGAGATACCACTACACCCCAGCCAGCTTGCCAACAGGTATGCCCCAGCCTCAGTGCCCGCAGCAGCATGCCGCCCGGCCCAGCTGCGGACCCCAACAGCGGGGGAGCGGGCACGAGGGGGGTAAAATTCACGGATCACCAGGAGCCCCTGCAAGCTTGCCCCAGCCTCAGCGGCCCGCAATGCAGGCCGCCCGACCCAGCTGTGACCCCCAGAAGGGGGGGAGCGGGCCCAAGGGGGTTAAAATTCACGGATCACCTGTAGCCCCAGTAATCTTGCTCGCAGGCCTGCCCCAGCCTCAGCCGCCCGCAATGCAGGCCGCCCGACCCAGCTGCGACCCCCAGAAGGGGGGGGAGCGGGCCCGACGGAGGTAAAATTCACGGATCACCGGTAGCCCCAGTAATCTTGCCCGCAGGCATGCCACAGCCTCAGCAGCCCGCTACGCAGGCCACCCGGCCCAGCTGCGACCCCCAGAAGGGGGGGGAGCGGGCACGAGGGGGGTGCGAAACACAGACTCACCGAGTTGACCAGCACTCCTGGGCACGTCAAACATCGAAGAGGGTGAAGAGGGTGAAGAGGCCAAAGAGGCTGCCAGTAAGGAGGGGCAGCCTCAAATACTTCCGCCCCAGCCCCCACCCGGCCGGAAGTGATGCGCCTTCACGGAAGGGGCGACCTAGACCCTGGGCTGTCTCGCGTGCCATCTTGTGGCACTAAGGGGACCGCCCTCTTATGAGGGTCCCCTGCGGGGACAGTCTGTCAGCCCGCATATATGCGCATGGCGGCCCATGAAGCGGGCACCTTGGCGATTAAAAAAACCAAAGTAGTCTCTACACAAAACAGATACAGCCCTACAGCGCAAATAAACTGTAGTTGGTCTGTGCTACCTGCGATGAAAAGGAAGTGACGTCTCGGGCCGCCAGCCAATTTGGAGCCAAAAAAAGAGAGGAACGCTGGACAGACCCAATCACAAGCAGCAGGTGCGATTACCCTTGCTATACTGTTTACTTTAGGTCTTGCGACAGCGCATGCACTGTCTAGGCTCGACATAAAAACTAAATAATCAACGGACAGTCGTGGTCGGCCTTTAAATTGACCACCTAGGTACCAGTAGACACATATAACAGCAGCTGCGTCCAGTCGACAACAGCTGTATTTCATGTAACTGCTCAATTTGAATTTTGTCCAGGGAATGTGGCTGTGAGAGGGAGCGAAGTGTCTGGTTAAAACATGATTTTCTCATCAAGAGAATGAAGGAAACACAGACCATGAGATAAGCGTGCGTGTCTAGAGTTACTAAAAACATGGGGTCATGGGTGGTCCTTCGCAAAGCTTAACTGCTCATTTGCCAGTTGCTTAAACTGTACTTGGCTATTTAGTCCTAATGAGGTGAAATCTTTGCCCAGATAGTTTCAAGCCATTGAACGCACTGTTGAACGGAGCTGACGGCTGCAGTTTCTTGCACACTAGATTCATCGCTTGCTGGCCCTTATCAAGGAGGCCCACGCAGCCACACTGTACATGTGCATTCTCTCCCAGGACCGTACATCACTCTATGCCCTGAAGAATTTCATTGTATATGAACGAAATGCGTTACCTGGCAATTTTCTGTATTTGGATTCTTATGAGGATAAAGGACTCATTAAGACAATCTAATTAAGACTACATGACTTATTGACAAACTATCTTCATTAACGGGTGGTGCACCACTCCATATCTTGGGTTCATTGAATGCCCTGGTGTCTGGAGCAACCACAAATGGCCAAAAGAAAACATCAGAAATCAATCAATCAATCAATACATTTATAGAGCGTGCTACTCACCCGTGAGGGTCTCAAGGCGCTGAAGGGGGGGGGGGTGTCGCTACTGCTCGAATAGCCAGGTCTTGAGGTGTTTTCTGAAGGTGAGGTGGTCCTGGGTCAGTCGTAGGTGAGCGGGGAGGGAGTTCCATGTTTTGGCTGCCATTGTAGGAGAAGGATCGTCCTCCAGTGGTGGTTCTGCGAATTCGTGGGACGGTGGCGAGGGCGAGGATGGTGGAGCGGAGCTGGCGGGTGGGGATGTAGAACGAGAGGCGGTTGTTGAGGTATTCGGGGCCCTTGTCGTGTAGCGCTTTGTGTGCGTGGGTGAGGAGCCTGAACGTGATCCTCTTGCAGACGGGGAGCCAGTGCAGGTTTCTCAGGTGGACGGATATGTGGCTGTGGCAAGGGATGTTGAGGATGAGTCGTGCGGAGGCGTTCTGTATGCGTTGGAGTCGAGTCTGAAGTTTGGCTGTGGTTCCTGCGTATAGGGCGTTTCCGTAGTCCAGTCAGCTGATGACGAGAGCCTGGGTGACAGTTTTTCTTGTTTCGGTGAGGATCCATCGGAGGTTTTTTCGGAGCATGCGCAGGGTGTTTAAGAAAGATGACGAGACAGTGTTGACTTGCTTGGTCATCGTGAGGGAGGAGTCCAGGATGAATCCCAGGTTGCGTGCGTGGTCCGTGGGTGTTGGCGCGGAGCCCAGTGCTGTGGGCGGACCTCCCATTTTGTCTGAGTTCAGCTTTAGGCGACTGAGCTACATCAATTCTGCGACATCTTTCATTCCTTCCTGGAGGTTGGTTTTGGCAGTGTCTGGGTCTTTCGTGAGGGAGAGTATCAGTTGGGTGTCGTCGGCGTAGGAGATGATGTTGATGTTGTGTTTGCGTGCGATGGCGGCGAGGGGGCTCATGTAGATTTTGAAGAAGGGTCGGGGTGAGCGAGGAGCCTTGGGGTACTCCACAGATGATCTCGGTGGCTGCTGAGCGGAAGGGAGGGAGGCAGACTCTCTGGGTTCTGTCAGAGGGGAACGAGGTGATCCAGTCCAGGGCCTTACCTTGGATCCCAGTGTTGAGGAGGCGGGTTGTTAGGGTGTGGTGGCATACGGTGTCAAAAGCTGCTGAGAGGTCTAGTAGGATGAGGGCGGTTGTTTCTCCGTTGTCCATCAGGGTCCTGATGTTGTCGTTGGCTGCGATGAGGGCGGTCTCGGTGCTGTGGTTGGCTCGAAATCCGGACTGGGACGGGTCCAGTGAGTTGTTTGCCTCGAGGAAAGCAGTCAGCTGTTTGTTGGTGGTCTTCTCGATGACTTTAGCCGGGAAGGGAAGGAGAGAGATGGGGCGGAAGTTCTTGAGGTCTTTGGGGTCCACTGTGGGTTTCTTCAGAAGGGAGCTGATTTCTGTGTGTTTCCAGCAATCAGGGACGCTGGCTGATGTGAGGGAGTTGTTTATGACGTTCCGGAGGTGGGGTGCGATGATGGTGTCGGCTCTGTTGAAGATATGATGGGGGCAAGGGTCAGACGGGGAGCCAGAGTGGATGGTGTTCATGACGTGGGTGGTGTCTTCCGTGCTGGTGGGGGTCAAGGCGCTGAGGGTGGTGGTGGGGGTTGATGCTTCGGTGGCTGGAGGCAGGGTCTGGGGTCCGAAGCTGTCGTGTATATCTGCGATCTTGCGGTGGAAGAACGTGGCGAGGGAGTTGCATAGGTCTTGCGATGGGGTAACGTCGTTGTTGCTGGCGCTGGGGTTGGAGAGCTCTTTGACGATGCTGAAAAGTTCCTTGCTGTAGTGGGTGTTGTTGTCTAGCCGCTCTTTGAACAATGCCCTTTTGGTGGTGCCAAAGACTTTATTAGAAGGGGACAGGGAATGCCCAAAATTCAAAATGTCATTTTTCTTGGGGTTCTGAAATCATTGCATGATATGGAATGCAAGAACAAAAAACCAAAATAATTAACAGAGTGCCCTGGTCAGCCTTGTAATCAGTGGCGGCTGATGACATTTGAAAGTGGTGAGGCATAAATACTGCACTGTGGCGAGCGAGCGTACCGAGCGTGCCCGAACCAACTACAGGAGGTTCGGGGGGAGTTCGCCTCCCCAGAAAAGTTTGAAAAAAGAGTGGGCAAATCGTGCATTTTCAAGCAAATTTGAGAAAGAGGTGGCTTGGCGAACACATCTCTGGGAGTAGCCAGACAAGTCTCTTTCCACTTGCACAGATGTATCACTCTTCCTGAATTCACATAGGCACACTACTCACCCTGCACTCGTAGACCCATTACTCACCCTCCCTGACACATCCCACACCCTGGACTCACACAGGCACACTGCTCAACCTGCACTCACACAAACATCACTCACCCTTCACTGTACTCAAAGATGCACACTGTTTCTCTCTCCCCACACTCACAAAAGTAGACTGCTCACCCTGTACTCAGAAGGGCACACCACTCATCCAGTGTATTCACACCACTCAACCCTCACTCATTAGGGCATACAGATCATCCAGTGTACTCGTACAGCCACACAACTCACTCTGCGCTCACACAGACTCACCATTCACTGTTGGATGCAATCGATACACACCCACAGAGACCGGTCTCCCTGTTCTTGTGGCAGTCTCTCAAATCAGGCAATCTGCCTAGCTAGTCCCCGAAAGCATACTAGGTTTCCCCATTTCTGAGGCAGTCTGGTGGTTGCAGCCCCCTACAAAACCTGTAGCATACAGGCAGGTCTCACGGATCTCGGGACAGTATCCTAAAACAACATTTCTGCTTACTTAGATCCTGAGAAAGCCTATAAAAACAGATGTAAACAATCCATAAAGTTGTTTATGCATTGGGGTACCTACGTGAACCCCACATGATGGCTGAAAGCCATTTTAAGTTCTTGGACGCAAGATAGACGCGACATCAACTGGTGATAGACCTTCATCCATGCACCCCGAGCTTCTGATGACAGTGCCAGTAACTTGCATAAATCGAGGAACAGGATACATACACCCCTCTTTTGTACATAAAATCAATGCCCTTCGTAAGCTGGCTGCACCCGCCAGAGGGTTTGGGTGTCCCTACCTCACTGAGTTGACCCTCAACAGGCAGGTACTTTCTAACAAAACATACAAAGAAAAAGATCTACAAACTATCCCTCCACCTCCCAGTGAGAATTAAAAGGAACAGAGACCCATTCGCCAAGACTTTCGTGGCTGGGGGACGGTAGAGGTGTGGAAAAGTAAATTTTGCCATGTTGTATGTGCCTACGTGTTCCCCATGTTATGTCATATGTGCATGATCGATATGCATGTATTCCCCTCTGATCGATTAAAGACGCAATTACAGTTGTGTCCATCTCTAGTATGCCAGTTTCCAGTTTTCGTGAATACAACGAATATCAGGCCTATGTAAAGCTACGTTGCCACGTTTTACAGTGTGCACGTTAATTCATTGAATTATCCCCGTTTCTAGGCCTCAAAAGGGCCCGGACTCAGATTCAGCTCCTGTTTCCTGAACCCTCTCCGAGGAGCGATACAGCCCCCACCTGTATCCCTGACCCTTCACTTACTTCATGCCTCGCAGTGCCCGGCTCGACCTGGCTCTGCCTGCCAGTCTGCCAAGAGTATGTTATGATTCTAGTTATCAGTCCAGCCCTCCTTCTCTGCATTCCTAAGCTACTGAATCGCATCAATAGTTTCCGTCATGGTCTAGCCTTTATGTCTCCATGTAAGAGAAATACTGTATTTAATGTTCATAGAATATTCCTCAACACGCACTACATGTAGAATAATGCATGCACCAGTCTTAGTGTCTGTTAGCCTTTACCCTGATAACTTTTGGATTCTATCAACATGTTCTCTAAACACTAGATACTAGATAGTGTTTAGGTACATGTCGCTCTGACACTCCAGACTTTTCGTCTCCTCTTCTAGCGCAGAAGTCATAGCCCCCAGTTCTCCCTAGTAACACGTCATTGTCAGTTTGCGCGCACCACTAGGTCAGAGGTCCCGGCTCCTTAGGTAGCCCCCTCCATGATTCCGCCCCCTTTATGACATATTCTGTTACGTTTACATCACATGTCTATGTATACGCCCTGTACACGCCTTTTTGTTGCATCAGTTCTGCCTTATCTTTCGCGACTGCTACAAACTCCGCCTACTGCTACGCCTACTGTATTGTATGCCATGTAAATGTTTTAACTATATATACTTGTGCACTGTTATTAAACGTTAGAGCTCCTTTGTCCCTGCCCCAGGCAGCTGCCATCCCATCCCCATGCAGGCTGTCCTGTTCCAGTCCTTTTATGCCTGATTAAAGCCTGTATACTCCAGCTACCTCGTATCTTGACTCTTATTTATTGAGCTAACCGTTTATTAATTATAGTCAAAAATAGTACCGGTATTTAATTATTTATTTACCACATAATGGCGCCCGAATAGGGACTTGCCCTTTCCCCACGCGCCGGAGAAGCCACGCAGGCCCCCTGATCCTCTGCAGCCGTGACGGAACCATACCGTGCACGTGCAGATATTTCTGCTTCAAGTATCCCTCAGGCCCACGGAGGAGACGGAGGTTGCGGTCCAGCGTCCAGACGAGGCGGTGGAGGAACGCGGCGAGTCCCGACCAGAGCCCAAGCCGAGAGTCCAAGGTCCGAGGTATCCGGAGGCCCACCTGTAACTGAAGTCCGAAGTTCGTCCGTCCGTCGTCGTAGCAGTCCAGTCCAGTCCGAGGCCTTCCGTTCTTGCTGCCCGGTGAGTACCGTTGCTGGGGTAGTATCTAGACAGGGTCAATTAATTTGTCTCTGGTCCGTGGGTTTGGGTACGCAAATCCAACACGAAGTGTCCACCTAGGTGGATGCGGGTCCTGACGTGTCTCTTTATGAGACCAGTAAGTTTCGTACTGTTTTAGCAGTGCATCTAGTCATTCTAGTAAGTTCTGTTCTCGAGAAATTCATGTGTTCTGTTCTCAGCATTCCAGGTAGTATTTTGTCCGAACTGTTATTTTAAATGTTATTTCATGTGTCTTCAATGTCGTGGTGTGAATGATTTGTTTTCTCAGTTATTATTGTGTTTATCGTGTATTGTATTGTGTTTAGTATTCTAGTCTAAATCATGCCTCTGTTCTCCAAGTTACGTCAGTTAAAAACTAGGAAAGGGCTGCTCGAGGAAGCAGTCCCTGTCCCGCCTAGGGACAGTCCAGGTCATTTTATGTATCATAAACATGGCATAAGTGCTATATTATATCTAGATTTATGGGTGGAGTACACCAAACAATTAGAGGAAAAGTATAGATGGCCCGTATCAGGTACGTGGGATGCCGAGTGCATCATGCGAGTAGAAGAAGCGTTATGGAAAAAGAAATCTAGACAGTCCCAGAAAGGTGCCATCGAGTTATGGCGCAAAGAATCTCATAAAAGAACAGAGAAAGAAATCAGAAAGTCAGAATTAAGTAGAGAATCCTCTGAAAGAGCCCAAGAAAGGGAATTGATCGAAATAGGTGAACGAGTTAAAGCCGAACAGTCAGACAGACAGAGGAATGCCCTCATTAAGGGTATGTATCCTCTTCTAAACGAGGGCTTGCCAAAAGCAACCCCGGAAACACCATGTAATTTTCCGCCGCCATTAGTTCCGATTAAGCTACGTCACAAACCGACCGCAGCTGATATTTTTCTCTCGTCCTACTTGGACGACACAGTCCCAGAATATGCAAATCCTGTTCCGCCTGCTCCTGTAAATAATGTGATTCCTGTTCCTCCAGCCACCGGGGCACCTGTTACAGCACCTGTTACGGTACCCCCGGTCCAGCCTACAGTACAAGTACCCGCTACATCGGTCACTCTGCCAGCACGAAGAGTATCAGTCGATGATTCCAGTTTAGGGGCCGCGGGGGGAGGTCCTCCTGGTACCCCGCCGCCACACAAACGTGTAACGTTAGTCGAGTTACATGAACGTGCGTTACAGCGTACGCCCAAACATCAGTCCGTTGCAGAAATCAGGCGAGCTCTTACCGAATGCCGTTATGATCCAGTCCCAGGCGATGATAATATGGTTATATATTCATTGCGTGTAAGACGGGTGACCGAGTATTTGGACACCCTACCGAATATGAAAGAAGATCTAGACAGAATATATCGTTTCCTCCGTACTGGAGAAGATCCAGAAAGTATTGGCGAAATCATGACTCTAAGGAAAGCTGAGACCCAGCTCATGCTATTAAAGTTTCTAATCAATTGTTTAATAAGAGAACAAGATTATCCAGGAAAAGATCCAGAAGAAATGAAAGTTCTGACCAGGTGGAGTGACCATATAGCCGAGGGAAGACACAAGACACTAGGTAGTATAGAGAGTATGTACAAGAAAATCCGTAAAGAAATAATAAAGTTACACGAGAAACGAGAAGCAACACAAGCAACCGAGAAAGAAAATGACTCTTCTACTGAAGAGGTAGACGACGAGAATCCCACCAGAATAGCGTATGTAGGTAGAACTAGACTTTCCGACCAACATTCACGTCTAGACTACAAGAAAACTGTTCCTTCTCTAGTACCAGAACAGTGTTCTCTAGAACAAGTATTCCAGGTTACAGATAAAATCCTGAAATCACGAATAGGTTATAGTGAACTTAGTACTATGCATGAACAAGAACTAGCCCGATCAGCAGTCCGATGGGCTACTGATTCTACCACTTTTCCAGACGAAATAGTGGCACAAATGTTTCTGAAACTGCCCCCAGCCGAGCAGCGACTGGTGGGTATGTATATGATCCAGCACCTCATCACTCTGTATGAGGGTCAGCATTCTGATCCAGGTCCGTTACACGATGTTCTGAACGAGTTACTACAGTATAGATGGAAAGGTCTAGGTACCGATTTAATTAGTGTCATTCTAGAACAGCGCCACAAATACCGAACGTTCCTGAATCCGCATTTTGTTCATGTCTCACCCCCCGAAAGTAAACCATTCTACATAGACAGACAGCATCCGTTACGAGAAGTGCACCCAGTTAGGACAGCGGGTGGTGATCTAGAACGAGTATTTGTTTACACCCCGATTACAAAGATGGAACTCTTAGAGATGAAGAAATTAATTCCCTGTCACGACAAAGATCCAGCAGGGTTCCATCGAGAATTAAAAGACATGCTCCGTATGGGAGAATACACGTATCCAGATATTATCAAAATGTTAAAGGTCCTGTTGCCCGCAGGGGTATATGAAAAACTCAAGGAAAAAGAATGGGAGGTGGGAGAGAAAAAGATAGATTGGACAGTTCTAGAAGCTGAAGAAAATACACGTGTACCAGGTACCGGTCTAGGAGATAAATGTAAAGAATTGCCAGAGTTATTGATTCAAGTTTTGCCAAGATTACTAGCCACGAAAAAGGAAGACTGGGATGCAATCTCAGCCTGTAAACAGAAACCAGACGAAGATACTAGTGATTTTTATTCTAGATTCGAGAAATGTTTTAGTATTAACAGTGGTTTGAAGACGAGTAGCGAGTCATACCCTCATCTTTTTGTTACTAAACTAGTCGAGAATTCAAGTCCACAAGTTAAAAACCGAGTTTTGAAAGTCGAAAGTACCTGGCAAGCTAATACCCCGTCCCAAATGCTTCAGATGCTCCAGTATCACCAGAATAGAATCAGAGAAGAGCAAGAACACGAAAGGAAACGTATGAAAGACACGAAAATGAAAGTATTAGTTGCACAATCTGTTCCACAAGACAGTCAGAAGAGGGGTCCGAATCAAGCCAGTCATCCTGCAGTTCCTGTTAAAGGGACCTGCAATTATTGTAAACAGCCAGGTCATTTTATAAACGAGTGTGCAGTTCTGAAACACAACATAGCTACCGGTAAGACTAAAGAAAGACCACGTCCGCCTAGACAAGAACAAGTTTCACAGACTTCTCAGACATCACAGAATGCACAACAGACAGTTCCAGCACCGCAGCCTATAGCTGCAACACAGCATGTTACACAGCAGATGTACCAGTATGCACAGTCCGAGTATCCAGACTATCAGCAGTATTCATGAAACAGCCTAGAGAGGGAGGTAGGCTTGCCTCTCATCGAGATACCTGTAGATCAAGAGGGTCCCTATGTTCACAGTCAAGTATTAGGGAAAGACAGAAAGTTTCTGATTGATACAGGGGCAAGTAGGACTACTATCAGTCATGACGAGGTTCCAGGGGCTGCGCTCTCAGGCTCTAGAAATGTTTCCCTTGGATTTTCAGGAAAGCCAATTGTTAACGAGATTTCAAAACCAGTTTCTCTAGGAGTAGGTCCATTGTCCCGAACTACTGATTTGTTACTTACAAAGTCATGTCCAGAAAATCTGTTAGGCATTAAGACACTGAAAGAATTAGGTGCAGTTATTTGCTGCTCCCCAGAAGGAGTACGTCTGTTTTTGCGTGACTTTAAAGGTCACTATGTATTACGTGATTTTGAGCCAAGATTATCAAATGTACCGCAGCATTTATGGGCACAAGGTCCAACTGATGTAGGTTTTATGCACATCACACCTCATCGTGTGACTCTCAAGCAAGGTATAGTGTTACCACGAATCAGGCAGTATAGATTGCCACCTGAGGCTGTAGCAGCCTTATCCAAAATTATTGACGAGCTCATTGCTCAAGGAGTGGTTGTAGAAACTGACTCCAATGTATGTAATTCTCCTATCATTCCAGTCATGAAACGTACTGATCCAAATGCACCTCCAGTATATCGATTAGTGATTGACCTTCGAGAACTTAATAAATGTATCATTCCCCAGTACCCAGTTGTTCCAGATATTTCATCTCTATTGACAGCTATTGATTCTGAAGCTACATTTTTTACTGTAATAGACCTCAAGAACGCATTTTTCAGTGTTCGGATTCATCCAGACAGCCAGTTCCTTTTCGGATTCTGTTTAAATGGAAGGAGCTATAAATTTACACAAGCTCCTCAAGGTTTCACAGAAAGTCCTAGTATTTACAGTCAAGCACTCAAGAGACAACTAGACAATATTCACATGCCAACTGACACTGCCCTGCTCCAGTATGTCGATGATCTACTGATCACAGCCCGTTCTGAACGTGACTGCGAGCGTGCGTCACTTACAGTTCTGTATTTCCTAGCCGAGCAGGGGCACAAGGTGTCCCCTTCGAAGCTCCAGTTCTGTGTCCAGCAAGTGATCTACTTAGGCCACTTACTGTCCAAGTGGGGTAGGCAGTTGACACCAGACCGTATCCAGTTAATAGCGAGTCTTCCACAGCCCAAGACACAGAAGGAGGTACGAGCTTTTATTGGCCTCACTTCTTATTGCAGACAATGGATTCCTCAGTATGCATTTCTAGCAAAGCCACTGATACAGTTAACGACACAGGAGGCAGCCGTATCGACTGTTCTCCCTTGGACATCTGAACATACACTTAGTTTTAATGAATTAAAGAAAGCTTTATGCCAAGCTCCTGTTCTAGCAACACCGAACTACAGTAAGCCTTTTACACTTTTTGTCACAGAACGTGATGGTACCGCATTATCTGTTCTCACACAAGATCAAGCAGGACAATACAAGCCCTGTGCTTATTTTTCAAGCACATTAGATCCAGTAGCCCAGGCTCTGCCTGTGTGCCTCAAGTCAGTTGCAGCCACAGCATTAGCTATCAGACAAAGTGATTCCATAGTGTTAGGACACTCCCTGACAGTACAAGTTCCACACTCCGTGGAAGTTCTTTTAAACCGAACACAGACTCAGCACTTGACAATTGCGCGTTTAACAGGTTATGAATTGACACTGTTCCAGCCACACATAGAAATCAGACGCTGCAACATTCTAAATCCTGCTACACTGTTACCGTCAGTTACTTCAAATCCTGCCACACATGACTGTGTGGTAGTTGTTAACACTATGACCAAGCCAAGACAAGACCTGACAGACATTGCATTACCTAATCCCGACCTGACACTTTATGTGGATGGTTCATGTATGAGAACTAGTACAGGAGATCTAGTAGCCGCGTATGCAGTGACTACTGACACCGAAGTTATAGAAACACACCGTATTGACACCCTGTCTGCTCAAGCAGCAGAGCTAGTTGCTCTGACCCAAGCCTGCATACGTGCCAAGGACCTGAAAGTAAATATTTACACAGATTCACGTTATGCATTCGGAGTCGTACACGACTTCGGAGTGCTCTGGCAAGAGAGAGGTTTTATGACTTCTCATGGAACCAAGATTCAGCATGGTCTCCTCATTCAAGCTCTGTTAGATGCAATACATTTACCGACAGCTATCGCTATCATGAAGTGCAAAGCACATACGAAAGTCACTGACATCATTTCCCAAGGTAACGATCTAGCAGATCGAACAGCCAAGCTTACAGCTCAGACCCCAGACATTCCAGTTAACACGACACAGACACTCACTCTAGATCCGACTACTTGTATGACAGTTAAGGACCCTACACAAGATGTCATGGACATACAGTTACATGCTACTCCCGATGAAATCAAGAAATGGTCCGAACAAGGAGGGGTCCAGACAGGTCAGGGATGGTTGACGAAGGGAAAAGCCACATGGTTTCTCCCCGACTCTATGGTTCAAGTCATTATTAATACCGCACATAGTCCAGCACATCTAGGAGAAAAAGCTATGTTAGACAGTATCCAGAACATTTGGTTCAACAAGCATTTACGAGCTGCAGCCAAGCAGAAAGTCCGTACCTGTATGATATGTTGCCAGTTCAATCCAGGTAAAAGTGTCCCGGTGGAACAAGGTGGATTCCAACCTCCCGACCACCCTTTTGAGGTCCTCCAGATGGATTATATTCAGATGGAGCGATGTCGAGGTTTCAAGTATGTCCTCGTAGTTGTATGCGCTTTGTCCAGGTGGACAGAAGCATATCCAGTCCCAGATTACACAGCCGCGACCACTGCCAAGCAGTTGGTTCGTGAATTCTTTCCCCGCTATGGACTCCCTAGGGTCGTGTATTCAGATAACGGCCAGCCATTCTCATCTGAACTAATGAAACATGTTTCCCTTCTGTTAGGGTACCAGTGGAAGTTCCATTGTGTACGCCATCCTGAAGCAGCCGGTCTCGTAGAGAGACATAATCAGACTCTGAAAATCCGACTTGCCAAAGTTTGTAAAGAGAAAGGTGTAGACTGGCTGGTAGCTCTGCCAGTCGCTCTATTTTATATGCGCATGGTTGCACATTCCAGATCAGGTCTGTCTCCGTATGAGGTCGTATTTGGCCGCCCCCCAAACATGTGGGGTACACCTAGACCCCGAAGTATTACAGATGTTTCCAGTAATATGCTGACAGATTACCTAGCTTCCTTGATGTCTGCCCTACACTCTTGTCGTTCACAGGTTGCCGCCACATTCCCAGACAATACCGAGGTGAAGCCGCATGAAATCGTTCCAGGAAACCTTGTCCTCGTCAGGAACTTTGATCGTTCAAGTCCGCTGGAGCCTCGTTGGAAGGAGCCAAGACTAGTCCTTCTGACCACCCGCACGGCCGTGAAGTTGGAAGGCCGCAAGGGGTGGGTCCACCTGTCTCACGTCAAGAAATTCCATGGATTGTCTGAAAGAACATTTGCCAAGAACATTTCTAAGGACTGCCTAAAAATTGACTCTGAACCCAAGCCTCCCCTGTTAGAGGAAACTCCGCAGCAGGAGTATAAAAAGAAACTCAGGTCTAGTAAAATAAGTCAGCCAGTTTAATTGTCTAAGTCCCCCTCGGGTGAAACGGTTAGACAGGTTTCTGACATGTATGAGATAGACCCCCATAGTGAGAGAGTTAGTCAAAACTCTATAAGATGTATCGTCATTCTAAGTTTCTTATTGTTTCTAAGTCTTATGGTTACCTGCACAAGTTATGCATTACATTTATGTTTTCCAATTTCTCATGTAAATAAGCTTTCTAATGCTACAGTAGAGCACACATTTAGTGATCTGCCTCCTCACGAGCTATCCTATCGTCTTGCTATGCGTAATAACACGTTTATTAGAATGTTACACTATTCACACCAGACCAGCAATGCCACTAATTGTTGGGTGTGTGGTCGACTCCCCCCTTTTCAGACACCGAAGGGAGTTCTGCCACTCTTTCCTTATCCATTTTCACATAATGGTTCGTGTGGAGCATGGTCCACGTTAACGTCATCCACAACTGATATGTCCCTTCTGAATAGTACATGTTTCCCAGACAAGCAAGGTCTCACCCATAGAACAGGGTTAGATCTAGAAAATGAAGTGTATGATTTAGGTAATTATTCTTCGAATTTCATGGTCCTGAATGTTCAGTCCGATACTACTCCAGATTTGCCTGCTATTTCAGTACTGCCAGTCAAAGGCGAATTATGTGTCAGAAAGAATGGTTCCGCACATGTAGGACATAGTGTTTGTGCTACTATTGTCAAGTATAGTGACAGTGGGAAATCTATTTTCAAAGCCTCACGCCATTCTTATTTTGTTTGTGGTCAGACCGCATATGTTCGTCTGCCCCTCGATTGGGATGGAACATGTTACATTGCCTTCCTACTGCCACCAGTTTTTCTAGCCCCATCTGATTATCATAGAAACACACATCTAGTACACATTAGACATAGAAGGGAGATCGAGTCCCCAATTGCCGATCAAACTGAAACTGCTCTAGAACAGTATACAGACTTCAATAGAGGTTTCTTCTTCTTTATAGGACCTATCCAGAATAGTAAGTTAATTCGTAGGTTAACCAGAACCCTTGAAGCAGTAGTGAATGAGACTACTTCTGCTCTAGGTAACTTAACCGAAGAGGAATCTGCTATGAGATTTGTCGTGCTCCAAAATCGTCTCGTTCTTGACGTCATACTGGCCGATAGAGGAGGAGCATGTAGAGTCATCGGATCTAGTTGCTGCATTTTCATTCCTAATAACGCGCCGTCTGTTTATTCAGCTATAACCAGACTTCATAAAATTGCCCATCAGTTACACCAGAATCCAGGCACCTGGACATGGTCCGGTTGGCTCTGGAGTATTATATCTGCCTGGGGATGGAAAGTATTGTCATTTCTAGGTATTGCAGTAATGATCATATTCAGTTGCTGCCTCTGTATACAATGTGGCCCTGCGATTTGCGGCATTTGCGCTACCTCTTGTATTCCTAGTCCTAAATCCCGTTCCAAGACAATTCGAGACGAGCAAATGATGCTATATGAAATGATAGTTGGTATCATGAATATTGATGTTTCCTGATGGAAACGTAGGGCACAAGGAGGGAATGTGGAAAAGTAAATTTTGCCATGTTGTATGTGCCTACGTGTTCCCCATGTTATGTCATATGTGCATGATCGATATGCATGTATTCCCCTCTGATCGATTAAAGACGCAATTACAGTTGTGTCCATCTCTAGTATGCCAGTTTCCAGTTTTCGTGAATACAACGAATATCAGGCCTATGTAAAGCTACGTTGCCACGTTTTACAGTGTGCACGTTAATTCATTGAATTATCCCCATTTCTAGGCCTCAAAAGGGCCCGGACTCAGATTCAGCTCCTGTTTCCTGAACCCTCTCCGAGGAGCGATACAGCCCCCACCTGTATCCCTGACCCTTCACTTACTTCATGCCTCGCAGTGCCCGGCTCGGCCTGGCTCTGCCTGCCAGTCTGCCAAGAGTATGTTATGATTCTAGTTATCAGTCCAGCCCTCCTTCTCTGCATTCCTAAGCTACTGAATCGCATCAATAGTTTCCGTCATGGTCTAGCCTTTATGTCTCCATGTAAGAGAAATACTGTATTTAATGTTCATAGAATATTCCTCAACACGCACTACATGTAGAATAATGCATGCACCAGTCTTAGTGTCTGTTAGCCTTTACCCTGATAACTTTTGGATTCTATCAACATGTTCTCTAAACACTAGATACTAGATAGTGTTTAGGTACATGTCGCTCTGACACTCCAGACTTTTCGTCTCCTCTTGTAGCGCAGAAGTCATAGCCCCCAGTTCTCCCTAGTAACACGTCATTGTCAGTTTGCGCGCACCACTAGGTCAGAGGTCCCGGCTCCTTAGGTAGCCCCCTCCATGATTCCGCCCCCTTTATGACATATTCTGTTACGTTTACATCACATGTCTATGTATACGCCCTGTACACGCCTTTTTGTTGCATCAGTTCTGCCTTATCTTTCGCGACTGCTACAAACTCCGCCTACTGCTACGCCTACTGTATTGTATGCCATGTAAATGTTTTAACTATATATACTTGTGCACTGTTATTAAAAGTTAGAGCTCCTTTGTCCCTGCCCCAGGCAGCTGCCATCCCATCCCCATGCAGGCTGTCCTGTTCCAGTCCTTTTATGCCTGATTAAAGCCTGTATACTCCAGCTACCTCGTATCTTGACTCTTATTTATTGAGCTAACCGTTTATTAATTATAGTCAAAAATAGTACCGGTATTTAATTATTTATTTACCACAGAGGGATGCAGGAAGTGGTGCCATCCTTTTATTCCACTTTCCTCAAAGAAGCAGATTCCCAGACTTCTCCTCCACCAAAACGGGGAGAATTCAAAACTGACAGCAGCCGTTACAGATATACAACACATTGCACCATGAGTGTCTCCAGCTATATCTGCTCCATCCGTCTCCCGGCCATGCCTGACGTTTTAACTCATTGGGTCGCCCATCTCAGCTCCAAATGTATCCCCATCTGATCTACAAACCAAACTTCTTGTGGCGATATCCCCCTCCCCTCCTTCCTTTTTATCATCCTTCGCTTTCCACCGTGTTTCCTCTCTCCCTCTCTCTTACTTAATAATTAACTTTTCTTGCTTGACCCCCAACCCCTGTGCCCCCCTCACCTGCTTCCTCCTCCGGCTCCCTGCAGCAATCACCTGAGCCGCACTTATGGTTTAACACACCTGCCTTGATCAAAACGGAGGAAGGACCAACAAGCGTTATACCTGGGCAAAGACAGAGGAAGGTCTAACAAGAGACTAGGGCAAACACCTCCTTCGATACAGAATGAGGACTAGTGGGAGCGTGTGGTGACCCACAAACCGATTTTTTTTTTTTTTTAGTTATGCGGTATTATATAGCGTGGGCATTACGCGAAGATGTTAGAGCAGTGCTTGAAATGGGAATAAATGTACTCCTTGTACCTGTTTGCTGATTGGGTGACCAACCGTCCGTAAATTTCACGGACCGTCCGTAATTGGGACCTCACCTCCGTTGGTTGCGAGGGTCCTTTTCACGGACGCCTTTTGTCCGTAATTTTGGCCATCACAGGCTGCTGCCCTGTGAGAAGCCTTGGCCCCTTGATGCTGGCCCCTTGCACTCCTCCTCCAGCACAAGAGCAGCCCCTCCCTGCCCATTGTCATTACCCCCTTATGGGTCCTCCCCGTCCCAGTCCTTACTAGGTGAGGCAGTCCTGCCTCCACACAGCCAATCACAACACCAGTATTTCCACACAACATAAGCCACGCCCACCTACCGCCATGCCTGTTTTTTTCTGCTCCGTCAGAACGCTGATGCTCCCGGTTCCGGTCCCTGGAACTAGTTTCCTTTGGTGGCGGTTCCGTGAGTTTTTCTTGTGTGTTTCTTTAATGTGCATTCTGCTGTTTCTTTCTTGATGCCCAGCGCGGCCGCTCCGGTTTTCCAGTCGGCTGAACTCCTGTTCTGGGGTCAGGTACCCTCCCCGCTCATGTACTGGACTAGGCCGGTGTGTTTTGGTGGTTTCCTGGCCTCGGGTCATTCCGGCGCTGCTGCACTATCGCAGCGCCGGCCCCCGCGGCCATTCTATTTTGAACTGTGGCTGTGGGTGGAGACTTTAGAGCTGCCCTCCTTTTCTTTGTAAATCCGTTCTCACGTTGCGTGACTCAGTGATTGAGGGCAGTTTTTATTGGAGGTTGCGGGGCACTTCCTTTGTTGAGGTGATTTCCTGTTTGGTTGCTGCTGGGTTTTCTCACCATGAATGAAGGCGCTTCTTCACCTGTACCGGCTAAGGCTGTTTAAAAGCAGCATAATGTTCAGGATCTGCAGGAGGACGACGTCTTGCAGATTTCTAGGGCTGATTTGCAGGACTTAATTTATTCTGCAGTCCAGTCTGCGCTGCTGGAGCATGCGGCTAAGTGGGCTAAGGATGAAGAGGAAAACATGGACAATTCCCCTGAGAGAAAGTTTTTTCTGACATGCTGGTCCATATTCGAGAGGTATTACCCCAAATCCCTGACTGAGGAGGGATTTCACGCACAGTATAGTTCCTCTGTGGTGGATGACCTCCCCTTCCATGATCTCCTGAAGGATATCCTCACAAAATAGTGGCTTGAGGTGGATAAGCAGGGTATTCCGCGATTCCTGGGGAAGCGGTATCGCCTGGTGGACTTTGATTCCCAGTTTCCTGTGATTCCGAAGATTAATTCTCTTTTGTCATCTATGGCTTCCTCCTCTTCCTCTTTATCTTCGGAGGAGGCTTCCCTGTCTGATCCGGTTGAGCGTAAGGTGGAGTCTGCTCTCAAACGTTCTAACGCCGCTTCTCACTTTGGGATGCGTGCCATCACTTATGCGGCCTATGCGTCGCAGGTCCTACTCAAGGATTTCGAGAAACTGTTTGACTGTCTTCAGGATCAGGGGTACGCTACTCCTGTGTTGGCTCAAATGGAGGTCTTGGCGCAATTCCTTTCGGACGTCACTTTTGATTCCTTGTGGGCTTTCTCCTCT
Source organism: Lissotriton helveticus (assembly GCF_964261635.1). Lineage (NCBI taxonomy): Eukaryota > Metazoa > Chordata > Amphibia > Caudata > Salamandridae > Lissotriton > Lissotriton helveticus. Next base: position 1,861,790,675 of record NC_136057.1, read on the forward strand.
GCTGCTGGGGTGGTGGTGGCTGGGAGGAGGTCTTTGTGGACAAAGCCTTGGCGTCTTGAAGCTGCACAGTTGTCCTTAGTCCATAAACTGCCTTTTGAGGGCCCCTCTCTCTTTGGGGATGCCTTGAATACGATGGTGCAGCGCTCTTCGGATGAGAAGAAGTTGTTGAAGCCTTTTCAGACTGCTCCTAAAAAAGGTCTTTCTTCCAGAAGCAGGGGTTTTGTCCTCTCAGCCCTTTCGTGGTTGGGCCCGTGGTCGGGGGCCGCATTCAAATATAAATCCTGGCCATAACAGCAGCAGCAGCAGCCTCCCTCTGGTGCTGGACAAAAGGGACTATGTCGCTGTGGGGGCTCGTCTCCGTTTGTTTCTGGACCTTTGGTCAGCTCTGATCTCCGACCAATGAGTCTTGGCTGTCATCAGGTGGGGTTACCAGATTCCCTTCCGGGGCCCTCCCCCTCTGGATTGTTTTCTGGTAACCCCGTTGTCAAGAGACCCCGTGTGACGGTCTGCCATGTTGTCCGGATTCGCCATGTTGTTACGGAAAGGGGCAGTGGTGCCGGTTCCAGTGGAGGAAGTGGGCCTGGGGTTATATTCCCATCTGTTTTTGGTTCCAAAGCCCGATGGTTCCTTCCGCCCGATATTGAATCTCCGTTCCCTGAACAAATTGGTGCGTTGTATCATTTTCGAATGGTCACATTGCAGTCCATCATTCCCCTCATCCAGGAGGCTTCCCTGGACTTAGAGGACGCCTATTTTCATGTTCCGGTCCATCCTGCCAGTGAGCGGTTCCTGAGGTTTGTGGTCCAGGGGATGCATTTCCAGTTTCAGATTCTGCCGTTTCGGCCTCTCCACTGCTCCCAGGACTTTTACCAAAGTATTGACTCCTGCTGTGGGGGTTTTGCAACATCAGGGTTTCTCTGTGTTTCCCTATATTGATGATTGTTTGGTCTCTGCTTCCTCTTTCCCTCAGGCTCTTCTGGCGGTGGAGGCTACGTTGTCCCTGTTCCAGGAGCTGGGGTTCAAGGTGAATTTGGCCAAGTCTCATCTGGATCCTGTTCAGAGACTTCAGTTCATCAGGGGTCTGTTCGACACCTCTCTGGGGGCGGTGTTTCTCCTTCCTGTTCGGATCCTTTCCCTACAGACACTGTTGCGGGATCTGTTGAGTCGTCCCTCTGCCCCAGCTCGTGTTTGGTTGCGGGTCCAGGGGTTGATGGCTGCGACCACTGCTGTGGTTCCTTGGGCTCGCCTCCATCTCAAGCACTTAGTGACTCACCTGTTGGCTCGTGGGACCCCTCCCGGGTGGATTACGAGACTCTGGTTCCTCTCTCTCCTGCTCTGGTTTGGGACTTGGACTGGTGGCTTTGCACTCCCAATCTGGAGAAGGGGGTGCGGTTTTGTCTTCCTCATCCCCTTTTGTTGATGACGGATGCCAGTCTCTGGGGTTGGGGGGCCACTTTGGGGTCCTTGGAAGCCAAGGGTTGGTGGTCTCAGGGGGACAGCGGCCATTCCTTGAACTGGCGGGAGTTGGCGGCTATCTGGGAGGCGGTGCAGTTCTTTCATGTTCCTCTCCTCGGGGCGAATCTGTTGGTTCGTACCGACAACCAGGTGGCTCGTTGTTACTTGAACTGTCAGGGGGGAACCAGGTGCGCATCTCTGAACTGCAGTGTGAGAGTGACTGCAGAGTGAGAGTGATAGCATGAGTGACAGTAGAGTGAGAGTGACAGCATGAGTGCTAGTAGAGTGAGAATGACAGCATGAGTGACAGCAAGGTGAGAGTGACAGCAGAGTGACAGTGACAGCATGAGTGACAGCAGAGTGAGAGTGACAGCATGAGTGACTGCAGAGTGAGAGTGACTGCTTGAGTGAGAGTGACTGCAGAGTGAGAGTGACAGCATGAGTGACAGTAGAGTGAGTGACTGCAGAGTGAGTGACTGCAGAGTTAGAGTGACTGCATGAGTGAGAGTGACTGCATGAGTGAGAGTGACTGCATGAGTGAGAGTGACTGCAGAGTGAGAGTGACTGCAGAGTGAGAGTGATAGCATGAGTGACAGTAGAGTGAGAGTGACAGCATTTGTGACAGTAGAGTGAGAGTGACAGCAAAGTGAGAGTGACAGCAGAGTGACAGTGACAGCATGAGTGACAGCAGAGTGAGAGTGAAAGCATGAGTGACTGCAGAGTGAGAGTGACTGCAGAGTGAGAGTGACTGCATGAGTGAGAGTGACAGCATGAGTGACAGCAGAGTGAGTGACAGTAGAGTGAGTGACAGCAGACTACTGTGTTATGAAGAGTAACTTCTACCAATGTATGCTATGTCCAGATGAATGAGTCCCAGAGAATGGTGGAGGGGTGGAAGCACACACGCCGGCCGGAGAGCGGTATGTTCGTCTCCTTGGGGTTTTTTTTTGCCTCTGTTCCCTGCTTGTCATCATTTTTTTTTTGCCTCTGTTCCCTGCTTGTCTTCGTTTTTTTTTCCTCTGTTCCTTACTTGTCATCATTTTTTCTTGCCTCTGTTCCCTGCTTGCCATCGTTTTTTTGCCTCTGTTCCCTGCTTGTCATCGTTTTTTCTTGCCTCTGTTCCCTGCTTGTCATCGTTTTTTCTTGCCTCTGTTCCCTGCTTGTCATCGTTTTTTCTTGCTTCTGTTCCCTGCTTGTGATCGTTTTTTCTTGCCTCTGTTCCCTGCTTGACATCGTTTTTTTGCCTCTGAGTGATAGCATGAGTGAGAGTGACAGCATGAGTGAGAGTGACAGCAGAGTGAGAGTGACAGCAGAGTGAGAGTGACAGCATGAGTGACAGCAGAGTGAGTGTGACTGCAGAGTGAGTGTGACTGCAGAGTGAGAGTGACAGCATGAGTGAGAGTGACAGCATGAGTGAGAGTGACAACATGAGTGAGGGTGACTGCATGAGTGAGAGTGACTGCAGAGTGAGAGTGACTGCATGAGTGACTGCAGAGTGAGAGTGACTGCAGTGTGAGAGTGACTGCAGAGTGAGAGTGACTGCAGAGTGAGAGTGACTGCATGAGTGACTGCAGAGTGAGAGTGACTGCATGAGTGACAGCAGAGTGAGTGTGACTGCAGAGTGAGAGTGACAGCATGAGTGAGAGTGACAGCATGAGTGAGAGTGACTGCAGAGTGAGTGTGACTGCAGAGTGAGAGTGACTGCAGAGTGAGAGTGACTGCATGAGTGAGAGTGACTGCAGAGTGAGAGTGACTGCAGAGTGGGAGTGATAGCATGAGTGACAGTAGAGTGAGAGTGACAGCATGAGTGCTAGTAGAGTGAGAGTGACAGCATGAGTGACAGCAAGGCGAGAGTGACAGCAGAGTGACAGCATGAGTGACAGCAGAGTGAGAGTGACTGCTTGAGTGAGAGTGACTGCAGAGTGAGAGTGGCAGCATGAGTGACAGCAGAGTGAGTGACAGCAGAGTGAGTGACAGCATGAGTGACAGCAGAGTGAGTGGCAGCAGAGTGCGTGACAGCAGAGTGAGTGACTGCAGAGTTAGAGTGACTGCATGAGTGAGAGTGACTGCATGAGTGAGAGTGACTGCATGAGTGAGAGTGACTGCAGAGTGAGAGTGACTTCAGAGTGACAGTGACAGCATGAGTGACAGCAGAGTGAGAGTGACAGCATGAGTGACTGCAGAGTGAGAGTGACTGCAGAGTGAGAGTGACTGCATGAGTGAGAGTGACTGCATGAGTGAGAGTGACTGCAGAGTGAGAGTGACAGCATGAGTGACAGCAGAGTGAGTGACAGTAGAGTGAGTGACAGCAGAGTGAGTGACAGCAGAGTGAGTGACAACAGAGTGAGTGACAGCAGATTGAGTGACTGCAGAGTGAGAGTGACTGCAGATTGAGAGTGACTGCAGAGTGAGAGTGACTGCAGAATGAGAGTGACAGCATGAGTGACAGCAGAGTGAGAGTGACAGCAGAGTGAGAGTGACAGCAGAGTGAGAGTGACAGCAGAGTGAGAGTGACTGCAGAGCGAGAGTGACAGGATGAGTGCCAGCAGAGTGAGAGTGACAGCAGGGTGAGAGTGACAGCATAAGTGACTGCAGGGTGAGAGTGACTGCAGAGTGAAAGTGACAGCATGAGTGACTGCAGTGTGAGAGTGACTGTAGAGTGAGAGTGACTGCAGAGTGAGAGTGACTGCAGAGTGACTGCAGATTGAGAGTGACTGCAGAGTGACTGCAAAGTGAGAGTGACTGCAGTGACTGCAGAGCGAGAGTGATAGTGACAGCAGAGTGAGAGTGACTGCATGAGTGACTGCAGAGTGAGAGTGCCTGCAGAGTGGAAGTATGGATGAGAGAAAAGGTAAATAGACGTATGTATGGGTGGAAGGGTAGATGGATGGGTAAAAGTGTGAATAGGTGTGTGAAAGGATGGATGGATGAGTGAAAGGGTAGATAATGGGCGAGTGAATGGATGAGTGAAAAGATGGATGGATTAATGAGTTGATAAGTGAAAGGGTGGATGGATGGATAAGTTAAAGGGTGAATGTAATGATTGATGAGTGAGGGAAAGGGTGTAGATGGACAAAAGGATGGATAGATGAGTGAAGAAGTGAAAGAGTGGATGGGTGAGAGAACGGATGGACGAGTAATAGGGTCAATGGATGGATTCATGAATGGATGAGTAGATGGGTGGATTGATGGATGGATGGATGGATAAGTGAAAGGAGGATGGAGAGAGAAAGGGAGGATGAATGACTAAAAGGGTGAATGGGTGGAAGAATAAGTGACTGGGTGGATGAATGAGTAAGTGAAAGGATGGCTGGATGGGTGAAAGGGTAAATGGCTGGATAGATGAGTGAATAGATGGATGGATAGAAGAGTGGATGGATGACTGTACAGATGGATAGGGTGAAAGGGTGGGTGGATGAATAATGGGTGGATGGTGAAAGGCTGGCTGGAGGGATGAATGAGTGAAATGATGGATGGAAGGATACATGGTGGATAGGTTTGCAAATGGTTGAATATGTTTGGATATAGATGGACACATAGATGGAAGGACAGAATGAATGGTTAAAGACTGAATGATATATAAAAGAATGAATACACCTTGTAGCACCCATTATCTTAAGTAACATTCCCTATACATTGACTTTCACGTTTATATGAGGCATTGCACTCTGACACCCTGCCCTACATACTTGGGATGAGTAACACTATAAAAGAAATTAAATACACATGAGAGACGGTCTATGTGAAGATGAGGGGCACCATTGGAGGGTGGTAGCAAGGTCGGACTGGCCAACCGGGCATGAGGTGTTTCCCAGGGAGGCTGGAGAGGGGGGTGAGCGGTTTTGTTACTTGCGGCTGGCACTGCCAAGTTCCTTGTATATCCAGTAGTTTTCAATCAACAATAAAAGCGGCCTCACTTATATTCAGGTGTGGTTCACCATAGTCTGGTGACAGATGTACCGGCTGGAGCGAGATGACAGTTTTGAATCGTCTAAGGTAGCAAGCAGTGGCCATACTGAAAAACCGTGAAGTGCACGATTGTCAACCTAATATATACTTATTTTGACTTGTACTTAAGTGGTTGTCTATTCACTTACTTATATACTATTGCGCGACCTCCTCTGATGCGTCTGTAAAACTTACCTTTCGTCCCAAAGTTTTGTCCTGAATTTTGACCTTTTGTCCTGAATTTTTGTCCTGAAATTTGACCCTTTGTCCTGAATTTTTACACTCGCCGTCCTGAATTTGCACCCATGCCAGTTGGTCACCCTAGTTTGCTGCTAGAAGTTCTAGTACTCTCCCACTAAAAGCACTGCAGCAGTGGAGGTCCCTCTAAGATCAGAGTGCAGGTAGTAACTGACCGTATTGCCGCTGACCGCGTGACCTGCTGGGGAACATGGGCGGGGCAGCGCTTTAGTCCCACCCGGCAAGCTCCAGCCGACACCGATGGGGCGCCCCTCCCCACGTCCACCATTCACCGGCCAGGGGAGGGCCTACCTGTGGGACGGGCGAACCCGCTATATTTACCGCGGTGGCCAAGGCTCTGCCTCTCTCCATCCCAGTCCTCCCGCGGCTCAAGCGCTGTTCGCCCGCTGTTCGGCGCAGCGTATTCTCCTGCTAAAAGCCAGGTATGTGCTGCTCTCTGCCCTCCCCCCCCCCGGCCTTGTCCCTGTGCATGACCAGGTTGTACGAGGCCCCGGTGGTGAACACACGGGGGAGGAAGAGGTGGCCACGCTAGTTGTGCGTGCGGGCGGGCGCACCTTAGAAGAGCACGGGATCGGGGCGGTGGGGGGAGGTTCAGCCATCCCGGGCAAGCATGCATGGCCTCGCACGTGGTTGGGGTGCCGTGCAGGGATGTATTGCTGACCTTAAGTCCCCTCAGTGTCGGTAATTTCTTGGCTCGACCAAGCGTGGTGCTCGCCCCCATCCATTGCTGCCTCGTGCTATCGGCTCAGGCCATGCCGGCGCAATACAGTTGGATTTGTTAGAGTAGGAATAATAGAGCCAGGGTCTGGTGTGGAGGCAGGCCGGGGGCTAAGATGGCGATGGCTCATCTCCCCTCACCACCATCTCCCGGACGCGGCAGCAACGGGCATATGGCATGTTAGGTCCGTGGAGTCAGGCCAATTAGTCTAGCGTAATTTATCCTGTCTATGTACGTGGTAAATACTAGTTGCACACCTGTGTTAACACAAAAGTGTTTAGGCCCGCCTATGTTCGATGCAAACACCAGTTGCATATCCTTATAGAGATAAGCATTTCAAGTTTAATTCTATTATTACAACTTCAACCCTTGTACCCGGCACTTGACATTAGCCACCCACATTCGAAGTTACATCGCGGGTGATTCCATAATTAAAAATTCAAATGACCCCTTTACAAACAAGCCCTGGGCCGTTTGTTTATGCTGTGAACCGCTTTACCAGTTTAGCGTGATATCCAAGCCATAAACGATAATTTGCGGCATTTACCGGAGGCCGCCCCGTATGTGAAGTTAAATCACGGGTTGTTAGAGCTCTGTTCTCCCCATCCACATTTCAAAACGATCGTACCTTTCCAACACGCGGGTATGACAAATTGTTAAAATCAGAGGCCCGACCATATATGTATTATCGCTCTCACGTTATTCACCCAGATATTTTCCCCGTGAGCGCTCGTTCTCAGCATTTCCCACCAACCGTCCCTCATCTAAAATTATTGTGGGTGGTTAGCATTTACTGCCCTCGGTCTACACCTTTAATAATAGCTCTTTCCCAGCAAACTAATCGTCACATAAAGAATAAATTACCCGCCAGTATACATTACTCCCAACTCACCCGAATCATGGCATGTCCTGTCAGCAACAATGTATCATCTCAAGTGTTCAAAGGAGAACACCCGGCCAAACCCGCTCCTTTTATTTACGTGCTGCATCATCAACGTTATCTCGCACCATAGTCATCGCAAGGGATAGTCTATAAATCATCCAAAGGTGTCTGCAGCTCACAGGGCAAAGACACCCAATCGATTTTAATAAAGCATTCTAAATTTAAAATGATTTATCCCAATTTCTTACGCTTGCATCATCGTTACAACTATTGAATTGTATTAGGACATAAAAACAATCCCACAGCCCGTGGGCCTTTTTTCATAGCGCACATTCCCAATACTTTTTTGGGGAATCTCCTGGTGTATTTAATTACTGTTAACCCAAACTTTTGTCCATACGTTTTGACAACTCGTATAATACTCCACAATATATTATCTTCTATGGCCCATTTGCCTTAACAGTATATGTCTGCTGTATATACCCCAGAGCCCAGTAGTAATAGCATGGAATGAACATTGAATGAGACTGCTCTAATGTAACGAGAAATGTTATTTGCGCGGGGCTCTTGGAGAGCAAACTTGGAACCAACATGCAATATCATCAAACGAATTTATTCCCCCCAGGGTGGTTAGGGCCTGGATAGAGATCCTGGGATACAAAAGGCATCGCCGTTTAGGTGGGATGGAAATAGAATCCCAATTGCACGTTACGATGCCGGTATAGACAGTAATCAACTCTGCAAAACACACTGTTTTTCGTAGGTCAATAAACTGATAACGTTATATTGAAGACTATTTCTAATGCTATTTTGGAAACATTCTGGCACCTAACGGAGCTGGCAAATTAAGGTAATGAATCGTAGCAAGTGATGTGTATATGATAATTCAGGCTAGCTTATTTTTCTTTCTAACTAAGAATAGAACCATTACTGACTCCGTCACACATCTGCTGTATTTTTAATTTTAACAGTCCCATCGTTAATTCGGAGTGAGTTTATGTATACATTTGAGAATGCATCCATTTGTGAGGTGTGGGACTGCACTTTTGCACTAGTGGGGTTCAGTCGCGTAACACAGAATAAAGACCCCACTCCGGCAACATGTTATGAAGGGTCGAGTCTCGCATAGCCCACAGATACAGATTGGCCTCGGCAGAATTAGAGCCCCTACTTCTTCAGTTCTAAATTAGCATGTAAATCCATAATACAATAATCTAGCGTGTGGTTGCCTGAAATGGGTGTTTCTTTTATGCCAGCACCTGCTGGGGTACAAAACGCGAGGGCTGCGGTGTGTGCACATCACTGTGTGCAAGATTAACCTCAGTGCCATAAACAGCACTGCCTGCAGCTCCTCAAAGGCAAGCAATCCGGCGCCGGGCGAAGACGGAGAATGACACACGTCCGGGCAGTAACCCTCGAGCTCCCAATGCACCGGCTAGAAACTCTCGGGCCTGGAGAACGGTTTCAGAAAGTTTGCACACATTCTAAATCTTGTACGTGATATTACATCCCCGGGGGCACACACCTACGCCGTCGCTCCCACGAGCACAAGCGCATCACGCGCTGCGAGCTTGCTTTGGATCCTTTGGTGCTCGCGCTTGAACTGCGGGTCTTTGGAAACCACATTTCCGGAAGTCCCTTTACCTGAGCACTTCTTAGCGACTCGTGGCAAAACGCATTTTAAGGATACTTCCATACAGGGATTCTAATGCGAGCTTCTTATAAACTGTTCATAAGAGTTCACCAGGGTAACATGCTCCAGCATGGGGCTTTCCTCTAAGAAGTCCCCTATTTGGCTCAGTTGGTCCAAAATAACAAAGACAACAAGTCCCAGAATGCACCAAATTGCAGAATAAAGAAAACCATAGGACAAGAAAACTGAGGCCCTGGGGGCACGAAGCCATCTGGAAACGTGATATTATTGGTTGGTGCTACACAACTTTCCTTTCTGGTTAGTTAATTCTTTTAATTTACTCCCGCAATATTCACACGGTTGATGTTGCAATTGCATACTAAATAGTTACAACAGTAGAGCTGGTTTCAGGGTGATCGGTGCCTCTGTAATGGATCCCGGATGTGATGCGCAGTGGTAATTAACGCCACTAGTTCAGATTGCCATGTTTTCTTACCGGGGAAATTCTCCCTTTCCATGGGGGAGGTGAGAGTAATAGATTTTTATTTCAGAAATGGGAGTAGATGAGTGCGTCATTCTACGTTGACAATTGTGAGTTAATTAGTGGGACTCCCAATAAATTACTTAACCTCCCTGTATCAAACAGTGTGGATACACAGGTAATAGCAATGGGAATATGTGAACGGCAGTATCATTGTACGATTAATTGGAGGTGTATTAATGTAAGGAGTATTGCACTGTCCCCACACAACCGATGTTGTTTAGTGCTGTATCTAGGTTTTCAGGGGACATGTCAGAGGTACACTCAGATATGCAGCATCCACCCACTATTTTCACAGAGGGGATGCCGTCTACCATGCCAAGAATTTGGGCGCCACTGAAGAAAGCTGTACTTAGCCTGGTGTAATTTCAGATACAAAGAGACTTCCAGCAGTGCCTGGATGCAGTGGCAGCATATAGGCAGCAAGGGGAAGCTGGGCCGCAATTAAGGGGCAATAAGGCATCCTTTTGATCGAGTTCCTGACGGGAAAACGAAAGGACACAGCTTGTTATCTGGTCACAGATACTTAAGAGAGGCATGCCTTTGACTTTGTTCACTCTATATATAAGTGCAGGCACTGTAAGAATGCCAGATGTCTTTGTCTGTCCCAGTACTTACCCAAATAACAATTTAAATAGCACTATTTTATTTCTTTTATAGCACCACTCATCCCAATGCAGGATGGCAGAGCGCTTTTAGGTAACATGCACATTATACATGGACAGTACATTGATAAGTGGGTAAATAAAGCAGTATACATGATGTGTTACATGAGACAGCGAGGGTTACAAGGTATAGGAGTCCCATATCCTTCATAGTCCACGGTGCTATATTAGAAGGATTCCAGCTTTGTGAGCTGCAAGTAACAAGCTACAAAAAATACAAATCAGTCATCTGCATGCTACATGATGTGCTTTTCACTGGAGGCATTAACCTTATGCCAGCTATATTCTTAACATTGTGTGATGTCCTATTGTGCTAGCACAATGCATGTAAAATAGTCATCGTGTCAATCAGCTTTCGATTGGCGTCCACATGAAGTGGGGTAACCATAGGCATGTTGCTCTATTACGACTGTAGAAACTGTGCCCATCTATTTTCTCCCATATCCGTGTTTACCAATATCCTGCTAGCACCATCCATATTAGATTGAACATTGGAATTCGCTTCAAAACTTGGAAATGGGTCTAGCAACAATGCCATATTTACACCATGAATCTGGAATGACAATTTGACTGTTAAAATATATCTGCTAGGCTGTGCTCTAACTATTCCAAGTAATGATCTTGCAGTGATTTGCCAGGACATTCACTGGCATAAGTATTACAGCTACTATGCTCACGCAGCAAGTAAATAATTCTGACTACAGGATAACTTTCATAATCCCATCACTTTGCTTTCTTGGACAAATATCAGTGGTTTTCCATTAGCATCAGATACAATAATGCAAATAGTCACTTGCCGATCCCCTGTATACTATTTCCGAATGAAAACAGCTAACGTATTGCATAGTAAGCAAAAACTAAGAAAGGTGAACAAATATGATACCTTAAATAACCTCCTTATGGTTGACAGAGTGAGGAAAAGTTAAGTAATTAGACCTCAGGCAAACAAAGAAATAACTTCTGGAAAAGAGCCAGAAAAGCGATTTTCTGAGTATTAAATTTCAAACCGGGGTAACCGGAAATACTTACAACCCCTGGAGTTAACTGTACCCCAATTATTTGGGGGTAGGCGAAGGGAATGACAGGGTAAAATCCACTCAAACACGCAAAGGTGTTAGGAGAAATGCCACTTTAGATTAGACCGAAGAGGTGTCTGGGAAATAACCCTGGCTTACAGGCTTAAGCTATTGCTTAATGATTTAGACAAGATATCTTGAAAGAAGAAAAATTAGAGACATAGAGTAGGGAATGATTTTAATTTAGGGGAAGATTCCCGAAAGATAAGACACGTGCGTAGAAATTATCACATTAACAAATTTTCCCTCCCTCCCTGCAATTTGATCCTGTTTAGACTGAGAGCAAAATGTAAGATACCGATCACCTGGTGGTGAGTTTACAGTTAAAACCCCGACAAAAAGGACATAATTTATTTCCTATGTACGGTCGCCGAGCTCGCCTTTCGGTAAGCTTAAGGAATGTTGATGGTAACTAGTACTGCGAGAAGTGTAGCATAATCAAGTGCATGCAGTTCTTCAGAAGGGGTCATTACCATGCGATAATCTTTGTATCCATTATGTAATAAACCAATTTGAGGCTCAAGCTAGACCAACACCCTGCTTACGGGGGGCCCCCACCCAATATCCTCATCTTTCATCTGGGAACAGGTTGGGAGCGGGCGAGCTCCTGTGGTCTGAGGTTGTCCCTCGCAGGGCTAGATCACCGGTAGCGGTAGAACATTCCCGCAAGGGGGTCAACAGATCCATGAAGAAGTTCATGGGAAGAGAGGCCTGGGTTTCATTAGGCAAGTACCAATACAAGAGAAAATTGAAGGGTACTATGATAAAGACAGGGTACACTTGTCTAGATTGGGAGTGGACATATTCCTCCTGGACGTACAAGAGGCACTAAACAGCGACGGGAAGTAGCTAAGTGGGTGGGGGGCTCTGTCATCGACGGGGGCCTCCTCCAGAGCTGTGGCGGAGTACAGGGCGATCTGGAAGCAGACGGGTACAGTAAGGGTACCTCTGCGGCAGAAGGGTACAGTAAGGGTACCTCTGCCTGGCACAGTAAGGGTGCCTGAGCCAAGGACCAGGAGCCGAAGGAGGTTCCGGGAAACCGCAACGGCGCCCCGTTAGTCCTTCGGTCGGTCGGGGGGCCTGAACCGACCGGGGGTGTGCCACACCGCTCCGCCCTGACAGGGGGGGCGGGAGTATAACGAAGTTGGTAATGTGCTGCACCGTCAGAGCATCGACTCGCCGTGCAAGATGGCTCCTTAGGCATGCGGGACAGCGAGGGGCTGCCTGCTTTGGATCGCCCGTAAGATGACCCACCTTAAAACGTCATACGTGTGTTGTATGAAATAAACCTGCAGCAGTTCTTTCCCATAAATATGTCTCCAAAGTTTCATTGGGGAGGAATTGTGTATATGTACAAGCGGGCGGGAGTGAATGGCGGTGTGGGCACTAATGCCCATGTAAAGTGCTGTCAGAGGGCTTTACAGCACCGTACATAGGAACAATAAATCACACCTGCTGTTACACATTGAGTGTCAAGGTGTAAACAGGTACATACGTAAGCATCATTTGGCGCAGCAGATGCCTCGGGTTCAGTGCACCTGGGAGAAGCGGAGGAGAACTCTTCATGAAGGAGAAAGGAGAGCCCTCGAGGGTGCGGGACAGTAGCAGAAATGTGGAAGGAAGAGGCATCACTGTCTGCAGAGGTTGAAGTGCATAAAACATTACGGAAACTACGACGAGTGCAGCGAGGATCTGGTCAGTAATTTCGGGAATAGGCAACAAGCAGAATGGGAACTGTTGGTGTGAAATGATAAAAGATCACACCCACTGCAACCACTGACGGTGTGAGTAAAGAAAGCTAAAAGTAAGAGCTGAGGTAGGGGAGGAGGCAGTAACTCGCGAGGGGGTTGCGGGGGTCGCGCAGGGGCCGGGGGAGTTTAAAATTACAATTAAAAAAAAAGAAAACCTATCTTCCCGGGCCGGGGTCCCGCGTTGGCGCCTTCAACGTCTTCTCAACAGGAACAGCCGCGTCACTGGAGTGGCAACCCCTCTCAGCCAATACTGACGCTGCTCCAGCAGCGCCAGGATTGGCTTAGCTGGGATACTCGCCGCCCGCCCATTAGGAGCCCGAGAGTTGCGGTGTTGATCAACCCACACTCTCCTAATGCGCAGCTGCCAGCCAGACTCAACACTAGTGCGCATTACTGGGCTGGTCAGAAAAATTCTCCGACCTTAACCCAGCATGTGCACTTGTGCTGCTGCCTGCTCTGCGCTCCGCAACACCCCCTGGCCATGCCATCTGTCAGTTGCTTATTACTGTACTTTGCTGTTAATCTGGTAATAATGAGGTGAAATCCTTATCCAGATAGTGCAAACATAATAAACCCTACTGGTTTCTGGATCAACTAGAAAGGGCCAAAAGAGAACACCAAAAATAATTTACTACAAGGGGAAAGGGAGCACCTGAAAGACAAAATGTAATTTTTCCTGAATTCATTGCATGAAATGGAATGCAAGAAACAAAAAAAATAAGTAATCAACAGAGAGTCCTGGCCAGCCTTGCAATTGACCACTTAGTTACCATTAGACATTCATAAATTCATATAACAGCAGCTCTGTCCACTAAACAACAGCTCTTTTTCTTGTATCTGCTCAATTTGAATTTTGTCCAAGGAAAGGGGCAGTGAGAGAGAGCTCAGTGTCCAGTTAAAGACATGTATTTCTGGTCAAGAGAATGAAGGAGAGATTCTGCGACTTGGGCTTGATATTGGCTAAACGTGAAATCTCCATGCACTGGAAATCTATTCAAGGCCCCAGCTACCCGCGTTGGAAGACCACACTAGAGCGCTGGGCGAAAGCGGAGAGTACATTGCGGCTGCGACAAGCTAGGAGCCTGGATAATGACAAGGCGCTGGAGGTGGCAAGGGCGTGGGAGGCCCTGGTGGTAGCGCTCCAACAGCCGGATGGAGACCAAAGTGGAGATGAGGGAGGGACCTCAGAGTGAGGGCACTGAGCCTGGGATCTCTCACACTTACCAAGGCACACACACTACTTACAATTACTGATGGCAGTCCTGGGGGGTTTTGACACTCCGTTGAATGACACCACTTACCCTTCATTGAGGTCCCTGTCCTGAGCAGATGGGGATAGCGTGTTAATGACTGGAATGGAGGAAAGCGGCACACTGGCTACGAGAGGGGGATTGCGGGGCGGGGTGGGTAAGTTGGGGCCAGTTCTACATAAAAGGTGTCTTGATTGACCTGAGCTGATTTAATGTATCGTTGGCCGATACCTGAAGTGCTTTTATTTTGTAATGTATGCTCGGCACTTGATTACCAATAAAAAGTGTTTTTGCAAAAAAAAGAGAATGAAGGAGAGACAGATCATTCGATGGTGAGCCCAGCTAGAGTTACTAAAAACTTATGTTCCCATGTGGCCCTTCTCAAAGCTTGGCTTGTCATCTGCCAGAACAATGCCGGACCGACCACCCCTTCAGACTCTGAAGGGAGTGGGCAGTCTGGCGTCATGCTGACTGACATGCATTGTCAGTTCAGACAGCCGCCGAGGGAGCTGTGGGCGCGGCCTTGTGGGACAACGCCCCAGCACCCTAATGGACGCACCGCCACTGCTTGCAATTGTCCACCTAGGTACCATTAGGCATCGGTAAATGCATATAACAGCTGCTTCATCCGGTAAACAACAGCTGTATTTCATGGAATTGCTCAATTTGAATTTTGTCCAAGGAAGGGGGCTGTTAGAGGCAGCAGAGTGTCTGCTTAGCCCCATCGCCGCGGGGCTAATTCCCCTGTGGCGCGGGGGGGGGAGGGGGGCTGCGCACGGCGCAGCGGTGCTGATGACAAGCTTGGCTCGTCATGCAGCACAGTGGCGCTGAGCTGATGACGAGCTGAGCTTGTCATGGCCACGCCCGCTCAATGGAACGCCCAACACAGATCGTTCGATGGTGAGCCCAGCTAGAGTTACTAAAAACTTGAGGCAATATGTTGCCATGTGGCCCTTCTCAAAGCTTGGCTTGTCATCTGCCAGTTGCTTATTACTGTATTCTGCTATTAATCTGGTACCAATGGTGGGGCGGGCCTGGCTGGAGGAAGAAGGAGAGAGGTGGGTTTGGGACGAGGGAAGGTGGGGGGTTCAGGGGATAAAAATGTTTTTTTTTTAAGAAAACGTACCTGAACAATGCCGCCACCTGCCGCATCACGCTCTTCTGCTGTTCTTCTGGGTACAGGCTCCCAGACTGCACTGCAGCCAATCCTGACGCTGCATTAAAGCAGCATCAGGATTTGCCTGAGCGTTGGCAACAGCAATGCAGCTGGGGCTGGAGAGAGCTTCACTGCGCATGATGGTTTGGCCGCCCTGAGACTGCCAGCCAAACCCTCTTGCGCAGTGAAGGGAGTGCCCGCCACCCCCCCCCCCCCCACCAGCAGTGGCATCCCCAGGACCCGACCCCAAGACTCATCAGAGTCCTGGGGAGGAGTCCAGGGAATTAAAATAAAAAGATAATAAAACAGGTTTAAAACCCGTTTTATAAATCGTTCATTTGCTGGTGGTGGGGCGGCGCGGCGCTCTTCCGCTCTAATGGAGGGGTCGCATGCTGGTTACCGAAGCCATTGTAGGCGACTGGTTCGCAATTGAAGTCGAAGTTCACAATATTATTTGAAAAAATACACAGTCGAAAGTGCACAGTAGATCAGATCTTACCCTTTTACAAAAGCCATACAGGTCTTTTGCAAGATCTGCCAGCTGAGAAAAGGGGTGGAGCAGGAGGTTAAAGTGCACCATACTGTGGCTCCAAGCCTTAAGGCTACCTTATGCACCTCAGATGACTTTAAAGTGCTCACAGGTCTTTGTTTATGCGTTATAGGTGCTAAAGGATGGAGCCAGCCGGTGGTGTCGTGAACACCCCCCACCCCTTCCCCTGCTTTAGCAGTTTAAGTGGGGGTATCCACTAAAGGTCTCATTAAAAGTTGTTGAGTTGAACATTGTTTCTTCAGTCTGCATAGCTGCAGAGGAAACCGATCTCATGGAGAAGCAGGGCTGAGAGGCCCGGGTCAAGTGTTGGAATGTAGGACAGGGTCAGTCAAGCAGAAAGAAAGAAATGATGCAAACGAGGATAAAACAGACCGAGAGCAGTAAACAGTAGGAGAAAGGCAAGTACGAAACAATGCCAGAAAATATAGAATTGTGGTAGAAACGAGATAGGGGAAAGAGTAGGAGGAGGAAAGGGTAAAATTAAGGAAAGGTGGAAGGAAGGCAATATGAAAAGAAGGAAGGAAAGATGAAAGGCGAAGTGGAACGAATGATGGGTAAAAAGAAAAAAGGAATACGAATTGAAACACTGATTGAAAGGATGGATAGATAGAAGGGTGAAAGGATCAATTGGTGAAAGGAAGAATGGGGTAAATACTTGATGGATGGAGAGACAAATGGAAGTATGGACAGAAGAGTGAAATGGTTAGTGGTCAGAAGAGTGAAAACATGAATAGATCTGTGTGTGGAGAAAAATGTCAATGGATGGACAGATGGGCAGAAACATGGAAAGTTGAAAGGATGGAATAATGTGAGGACAGATGGATGAATGGAATCTCAATGGATGGTTAGAATAATCATGAAAGGATGAAAATATAAAAAGATAATAATGATGATCGTTGAATCTAAACCTTAACACGATATTTGTAAAGCACGAACTACTCAGCCCTAAGGGTCAGAAGGCGCTGGCGGCTGATGGGGGGATTCAGTGAGCTGTTGTCCAGAGTCACATGGTTCTGAGTTGAGCTGCCGCCAGCGATCGAACCATGGGTCTTATTTATGAAGGCCTTGCGCCACCGGTGCGTAACTTTTTCCCATTTTAAAAGTGACGCACCGGCTGCGCAAGGCCTTCATAAATAAGGCCCCATGAGCCTTGTACTCCGGAGTGAGCATCCCTGGCCACTGCGCCACACCTCACCCAGATGGATGGAAGGGTAGCAGGATGAATGGATAGATGAGTGGGTTTAGGGTGATGACAGCTATTCTGGAAAGGGCCAGACTCACTTGCTTCGCATCACTTGGAAGTGTGGTTAAAAGTGCGGGTATTTCAATTTTCTTACTACTCCCTTGGAGCCAGCAGTGCTTTGAGGGGGTTGAATAATCCAAGACTGTGTCTGGGAACCAGGATAGTTTCCTGGCTGCAGAGATCGACATTGCTGTGGTAAACAACATGTGTTTTGGATTTCAAATCATTCCTTTCGCGTTAGCAAATCATGTAAACTGCCTTCTTTTTCTAATGTAGAAACATAAACAAAATCTATTTGATTTTTTTTTAATCCGTTAAGTAACATGCTTCGAAAGAGTCCTCACACTAAAATATTTGTGGACTCCCTCAAACAAACAAACGCAGCTGTTGACAATGCGCTTTTTTTTATTTAGAAAAAAATTCGTCTAATTGGCTATGCAGCAGCACAGCCAAATATTGCAAAATTGCAGTAAAGGACTTATTGCAGCTGTTTAACAGGGTATGTATGCATTAATTAAGGTAGCTTTCGCGCTATAGTTAACTGAAGTACTAACACAAAGCATTGCTGTAAATGCAAATAGTAGAAAAGGTCTAACTTTACAAATACAAAACACGTCTTTTCAAAGGCTACCAGATACACTTTCTAAAACAAAGACCATTTAAAGTTGCAAGTGGTGAAAAAATGGTGAATCACAGGCTTAAAGCCCATCGTTTTGTGGTTTGCATATAAGGAAACTTTGTAGCAAGAACACTCTTTTAAAAAGTATGAATCCTTTCCCTCTTTTCTTCTTTCTTCTTTCTCTGATTTTCCACTCATGTATATCTCATGCTCCATGTAAATATATATATTTTTTTACTCAATAAAAATTACAGAAATTAAAAAGTATGAAAACATGGTTCAGTTTGACACAAAACGCAATGTAGCAGTTAAGACATGTAAAACATTAAACAAACTGCAAGAAAAGAGAAAACTAAAAGAAATAAATTATAATGCAAGAAAAGCGACGCACACTACCAGTCAGAAACCAAAAAAAGAGCTTTAAAAAGCAGACACAGGAAGAAAGGTAACTATAATGCTTGTACAAACACTTGCAGAAAAATAACTCAATTAGACTACAAAATATCTATACGCTTTAAAAAGCCTATACACACTGTCTTGCAGGCACACTGTTTAAAAGCTTTCAAAACCAACACAAAGAAAATAATACACGACATTTAAAACCTTACAAAACGCGAAACACGATAACTGACCGATTAAATGAAATTAACCTAAATATAAAAGTCTACACATGCTGCTGCTTTAAACAAACAAACAAAAATAAATCTTATACTGCTAAAAAGGCGACACACTGCCATACAGAAACAAAAGAAACAGCTTTTCAAAGGCCACACAGGACCTACAATGCTTCCGCAAACACTTGTAGAAAGCAAAGAAAAGAGTAGCGACAACAAATAAACCTACAAGCAAAAATATGTAAGCACACAAGTAATATGGCCATGCTCCGTGGGAGGAAACAAGACGAAAAGGAGGGCTATATACCAGATTGACCACACAAGTAAGCAAATAATAAATAGGAAGCAATCGGCGGACTGTAATCTTAAAAAGTACATACATCATGTCTCGAAGAGACCGCAAATACGCTATCGAGGCGAGACCTAAAAAAGGAAGATCAATCAATCAATCAGGGGTTTAAAAAGCACGCTACTCACCCGTGAGGGTCTCAAGGTGCTGGTGGGGGGTAGTTCCGGATTAATCAAAGAGCCAGGTTTTGAGGTCCTTCCTGAACGTGTGAAGGGTAGGGAAACGTCTGATGTTCACAGGGAGCTTGTTCCAGGTCTTGGCTGCGATGTTGGAGAAAGCTCTCCCACCTGCTCTGTGTCTGCGGATGCGAGGGACCTCTGCCAGGTCAAGCTCGGCGGAGCAGAGGTTTCTCTTGGGTATGTGGAAGGAGACTCTCTCGTTGAGGTATTTGGATCCGATGTTGTTGAGAGATTTGTAGGTGTGGATGAGGAACTTGAAGGTGACCCTCTTCTCTACGGGGAGCCAGTCGAGGTCTTGTAGGTGTTGGGTCATGTGCTTGTGACGAGGTGTTCCGAGGACGAGTCTGGCTGCGGCGTTCTGGATGGTCTGGAGTCTGTGTAGAAGAGTTCTGTTGATTCCAGCGTTGCCATAGTCCAGTCTGCTCGTGATGAGTGCGCGGGTGACGGTCCTTCTGCAATCGGGGGGATCCATTTGAAAGTCTTGTGGAGGATGCGCAGGAAGTTGAAACTGGTGGAGGCGACGGCGTTGATCTAGTGGTTCATGGAGAGGGAGGATTCGAGCATGATGCTGAGGTTTCGTGCGTGTCTGTAGGGGTGGGTGGCTTCCCGAGGGCAGACAGCCACTAGGTGTTGTCCCAGGCGGAGGTGCAGGGGCCGAGGATGAGGACCTCAGTTTTCTCTCAGTTGAGCTTCAAGCAACTGCCTTTTATCCAAGCTGCGACGTCCTGCATTCCTTCGTGGAAACACAGTCTGGTGTTTTCGGGGATCTTCGTGAGCGAGAGGATTAGCTGGGTGTTGTCAACGTAGGATACTATGCTGAGCCCATTCTGTCTGACGATGGTGGCGGGGGGGGCATGTAGATGTTGAAGATCGTCGGACTGAGCGAAGATCCTTGGGGTACTCCACAGTTGATATCAGTGGGTTCGGAGAGGAAGTGTGGGAGTCTGATCCTCTGGGTTCTGCCGGAGAGGAAGGATTGGGTCTAGTCGAGGGTGGCTCCTTGTACTCCCGTGTTGTGAAGTCTGACTGTGAGCGTGCGATGAGAGACGGTGTCGAAAGCTGCGGAGAGGTCTAGGAGGATGAGGGCGGCGGTGTGTCCCTGGTTGAATAGTATGCGGATGACGTCGGTGGCGGCAAGGAGGGCGGTCTCGGTGCTGTGGTTGCTGTGGAATCCAGATTGTGAGGCATCGAGGATGGAGTTCTCTTCGATGAAGGCAGTCAGCTGGACATTTACGAGTCTCTCAGTGACTTTGGCCATGAAGGGGAGGAGAGAGATAGGCCGGTAGTTTTTCAGGTCCGTTGGGTCGGCCCTTGACTTCTTTTGGAGGGGTTTTACCTCCGCCCGCTTCCAGTCGTCTGGGAAGATGCAGGATCTGAAGGAGGTATTGATGGTGCATCCTAGTTCGGGTGCGATGGCGGCGACGACCCTGTGGAATATGTGCACTGGCCAGGGGTCCGAGTGGGTTTTCTTCATGGTCATGGTGATGTGTTCGATGGTGGCGGGATTCCAGGTGGTGATGGTTGGCTTGTCTGCAGTGGCAGAGCAGGGAGTGGTGTCCGGCATCTGTTCGCTGAAGTTGTCATAGAGGGCCTGGATTTTAAGGTGGAAGTAGGAGCTGAGCTTGTCACAGAATTCCTGGGAGGGTGTGACGTCCGTGGCTTCGCTGGGGGGTTTGGTGAACTTCTGTACGACTTTGAACAGTTCCTTGGCGTTGGCTGCGTTGGCCTGGACTTTGTCTCTTACGAAGGTCTGTTTGGGGTCTCTTATGTGCTGGTGGTATTCCTTCAGGGCGCTCCTGTGGTTGTTCTGTGCTTCCGTGATTTTCTGGTTTTGCCAGGTTATCTCTAGGCATCTGCAGGAGCGCCTGGCTTCTTGGAGTTCTATGGTGAACCAGGCGGCCTTCTGAGGACGTTATTTGGCGGGGTGGCGGAGGGGTGCAAGCTTGTCGGTGCAGCTGGAGATCCAGTGGTGAAAATCTTTGGCAGCGGAGTTGGTGTTGGTCGTGGTGCTGGTGGGGGGTCTTGGGGGAGGGTACTGTTTAGGTGTTCGTCTGTGACCTTGCTCCAGTTCCTTCGTGGCGGCCGCAGACGGGCTTGGGTGCGCTGGTGGTGTTGAAGGCGAAGTGGACGCAGTGGTTTTCCGTCCAGTGGGGCTGGGTGGTGTGGCTGAATCGGATGTAAGTTCCTCCTGCGAAGATGGGGTCGAGGGTGT